>NW_020653945.1:23069156-23124954 GCF_003589595.1 Hyposmocoma kahamanoa
ATTTTTTAAATTTTTAACAAATTTATTTAATCAAAATAGTTGCCATTATTATCTATACATTGCTGCCATCTAATGGGAAGGTCTAGACTGCACAAACTGTGTGAAAGCATTTTGTACTGCCTCCTGGGAAGAAAACTTCTTGTCACGTAGATAATTGTCCAAATCACGAAAAAAATGGTAGTCCGTTGGAGCAAGGTCTGGTGAATACGGAGGATGACGAATGGTTTCTAACTGCAGTTCCTGAAGGGTCAAAATGGTTTCTCGTGCTGTGTGAGGTCTCGCGTTGTCGTGGAGCAATAATGGTGAAGATCGATTCATGAGTCGGGGCTGTTTTACTGCTAGTTTTGTCAACATGGTTCGGAGTTCGGCACAATAGACATCTGCCGTTATTGCTTGACCAGATCGGAGAAAACTATAGTGAATAACACCATGCTGAGACCACCAAACAGTTACCATTACCTTTTTATTGGTAAGTTTTGCTTTAGGACACTGTTGTGGCATTTGACCTGGGGTCAGCCATTGCATTTTTCTTTTCCGGTTATCATAAAGAATCCACTTTTCATCACATGTTACAATTCGATCCAATATTCCTTCATTTCTGTACCGGTTCAACAAGGCAACACAAGTTTCAACACGCGTTTCTTTCTGCAGATCAGTCAAATCATGAGGCACCCATTTTTCGTATTTTTTTATTTTATTGATTTGACGCAAGTGAGTCAATATTGTGGGTAAGGTAACGTTAAACCATGCCGCTAATTCCTGGGTAGTTTGACTAGGATCGGCTTCCACTATCTCTCTTAATTCATCGTTATTCACCTGTGTGGGCGGTCTTCCTCGTGGCTCGTTCTTTAAGTCGAAATTTCCATCACGAAAGCGTTTAAACCAAAATCGCACGGTGCGTTCATTAGTAGACCCCTCTCCAAACGCAGCATTGATATTGCGGGCTGTTTCTGCCGCGTTAGTTCCGCGTCGGAACTCGTATTCAAAAATCACTCGAATTTTCGCAGTATCCATCTTTCTTGTCTAAATTGAATAACAAAAACAATTGAAAGTCGATATTCAAATGTTTCAAATTAAAAAAAAAATCACAGAAACCATTTGAAAAAAGTTTCATTCGAAAACCTCAAACCATGAAGATTCTATGAAAATTCAAAGAACCTATTGCAATAAAACGGCAATTTCATACTTTAACCCCTAATATTAATTAAATAAACTGGTAAATATTCAATTTCGTACCGTCCCCGACAAGCTTAACGGGGTTCTGTTGAACTTGTACGGCAGAGTTGAACTTTGGTAATAGTTATTGATAATAATGAAAAATCAAAATTACGAGACTTTTTTATCGAGTTATTTATTCATTCGTCTTGAAGAATAATATGAAGTAGTTTTTTTGATTATTTTAGTACTGAGAACGTGGTAAAACGCCGTGACGTCATTTGCAAATGGGTGTGCGGGCCGTAGACACACCTCTGAAGCGAAATTGTCGGTGTAACCATTTGTAAAAACAATAGTGATATAATAATTGTGGAATCAAAAAGTGTAATTATTTAATAATTCTGTCGGCCGCCCCTTACAGCCATCCCTGGTGCCGTTTCATATTTAAAAAGAGCCATACTCGCAGCGAGTGAAGTGACTGAAGCTTTCTAACATCCATTAAAATTGTCGCTCTACCAATGTACTAACTCCGGTCGTTCTTCAACGGATATACATTAAATTTGAAATTAGCATAAAAAGTACAATTGTACAGGTGACGAGGCCCAAATTTTGAATTTACATAATTGAGGTCCTTAATAAAATTGTAAAATTTTGCACGCGCGAACGTGCAAAACTGTTAAAAAGGGACATTAGAAAAAAAAAATGGTAAATACTGCTGCGTTTCGGTGGGGAATTAACATTCCACTTGTAATATTTTTGCCATAACTTACTTCAAGTAAAAAAAAAATAATTCAAAATTCGGACATTTTTGACGTCCTATTTTTTTTACTTATTGCTTTGCTGCAGATAATATTCTCAAGGCTTGAATAATATGTGCGTTAGTACTCCTTAAATATGGCACGCTGTAGCTATGATAGCATTGCGCTGTAAAACACTCCGCCATTTTGTTTAGCTACAGACTACTTCATCTAACGATACAAAAGCCTGATTGTACCTTTACATTTATTTATAAGAGTAATGTTTATTTATAAATGCGTTAAGACAAATGGTTCGATGTTTTTGCTATTGTTATTATCATAATACTTCACCAGGTCATGAATGGGAAGAAAAAATAACTGTATTTTAAAAAAGCGTACAATTAAAATTACATGTATTAATAATCCTTGAGTGAAAACCTCTGCTGCGCATTTTTACATATAGCAGAAATGTTTTAATATTTTTTGTTCAAGTAAAACTTGTTTTAATATGCATTTTATTAGAATTCCCAAGAGAGGCATAATTTAACTAATTTATAAACAACAGTACATTTTCCTGTTCTTACCGAAAAAAAAAAACATTAAATCTTTTTTGAGGTTTTCATTATATAAATGCTGTATATAAACGAATGTTTCAGCTGATATTTAAAAACAAATTAGTATCAGTGTGGATATATCTTCGTTAAGTTCCGATCCTGTTATTTTATGTGATATTGCTTGTTTCAATATGTACTGGGCATCCCCATCGTAAATATGAAAGTCTGCTATGGTCACATTTTCAAAGATAAATTCTTTTTTTAATTCAGATTGTGTCGTTATATTCTGAATATTTTTTGAACTTGGTTTGTTGATAGAACAGTATAATTTTCATATCTCTATTTTGTCATTATTTTCCTTTTGATTTTTTTGTATTATATTCACCTCTTCATTTTGAGTTTCTTAATTCTTTATTATATTTTTAAGCGATGTATTTCTAATAAATAATGAAAACTCGAGATGTGGGGAATTTGTGGGGAATATGAACTTTGCTCTCCCCAAATTTGGGGATTTTAACCGCGATTTTTGGGGATTTTGAACAATTGATGAGTGAAATAAGTCTACAACAAAAATTTCTTTTTTCTAAAACCATTTATAGAGAACTATTATCTAAATCTATACCATATTAAGACTGTTTATAGGTATAACAGATTTAAGGCGTATAAAGTGTGCTCCTTGGGTACTAGTGTGCCCGTCACCCTAAGACAGGTTGATAAGTCCCATGTGCCTGTCATTTCACCAGCACCCTTAACCCTTCAACTTTACTTTAGGTTAGTTTACGCTCTTGTCCAAATCGATGCCATTATGCCTTTCAACCTATGAGTACAAAGACTCAGACTCACTTCAGTACATAATAGCTTCTCGCTTGTCTCGTAAGTGCTATCGGGTGCCGGGTTCTTTCGTCAATTAACCGGGCTCGGCTTTCAGATTGGCGCGGCGCAATTATATAGTGTGAAGGGTGCTTATTCTTTTGGATAATTGTTTACTGTGCATGAGACTATTCTGTTACATTTACAAAGCATGATGTTTCTTTCTTTTTTTTCACATAGATCATAAAGGGTAACCAGCTTTAAGGATTTATGTCGTCATTTGATTTTTCTATTATTAAAAGATTGGCGATAGATAGTTTGTAAAATAAACTTCTAGAGACGCACATAGAGTGGGTAGTGATGTGAGTGCGTGTGTTATTATTTATTATCATATTATCTGCCTCTGGAAAATTGCAATGCTAATTGCAAATGCGATACCTGTCTTCTAAATACATTAATATAGTTTACTAAAAATTTTTGAGGATACTTTAGTATACTTTAAAATATCATCATTTAAGAGCCAGGCTATTGTCGGCGTAGCCTCCTCCACTCCTCAATGTTCCTAGACAGCTCCTTGATCTCTTTAAAGGTGCTCACTTTGATGTTCTTCTTTGTTTGTTCACTGTACCCCATCTTGCTCTCTACCTATTTCTTTCTGTTATCCCCTTTTTTAAAATTCAGAAATTCGATATTACATTATTAGACATTATTCCATGCTGGTCTACCACACAGAGGTCCCAGATGCGATTTCCGGGCCGTGAAAATATTTGTACCGCTTACATTTATTTATCTCGAGAGTTTGGCTTTTACTTGTAGTTGTCTGAGTGTGTCCTTGGCACCCGCGACACAGGATTACTCTAGTCCGGGGCTATGAGTACGCGTTATTATTATTTCAGCCTTTCTGTTCTCTATTGTGTTTGTTAAAACTTTAATAGATTCTTTACTGGTAGAGCTACGGCAAAAGATTCATTAAAACAAAAAGATCTGTAACAATCGCATAGAGAAGTTGGGAAGGTGGACCTGTAGCTTGAGATACACTTACTAACTGATTAGTAAAGCACTAGGTTGGCAACGTAGACGCACCCAGACACGCACGCACGCACGCGGTTCGAGTTCTGTAAGGCCGCAAGAATTTTTCTTTGCCTTATAAATAATAATTGCAAACAAAAATAAATTAATATCTAGGTAGTAAAACATCATATATTTAATACAATCAATATTATCTTTTTTTAACCGATTCCATAAAAGGAAGAGGTTGTAAATTCGACTGTATTTTTTTAGAAAGTATTCCGATAACCGATTTCGGGAAGAGAATATAAAAAAAATATTGTGTTTAAATTGTTATTATGGGATTAAACTAAATTTGTTCCATATCTCGTTTGTAATTCGTTCATACTACGAACAGTAACACGTATATTCTTGTGAGTAAATATGTCCACAAGACACCAACGGGGCCACTTGTGACTAACGGACCTGTACTTACTAGTTAAATGAACAATCTTCTCAAGCCTCGTTGGAATAAGAGGTGAGCGGCATCCCATATTCCTAGTTGTACTAATGACTGTCGTAAAAAAAAATCTTTTTTTTGGCTTTGATCATTGTTCAACGTGCCAGTCCCATTAGAAAAGCAATATTCGTACTTTAAAAAAACACTTATTTATTTATTTATCTAACAGGAATATCAACAGCTTAAAACTAACTTAAATGAAAATAGTAACGACTGAGAGCCAATTATAGATCCTCACAAATAGAAATATAATAAAAAACACTTGGATACACTGTTTAAGGTATAAAACAAAACATATCTTATTTATAAAATATAAAAAAGACAATTGCAGTTGTAACTCACTTTAAGTTAAAGAATTGCCCACTCAATGCTCTCCTTGCCGAAATCGCACTCGTATTAAAAAGATCCAGATCGAATGAATTACACATAATGTTAAAATTGTAACATGCACGCCACATAAACTCATTTTGCCTATAATTAGTACGAGCGGGTGGTAGAAACAAAAGTGAATTATTTCTTAAAGATTTAGATGGAACTCTCAATGATATTTCTGATAATAAGTCTGGACAGTCAATTGAGCCTGATGCTATTTTTATTAAAAACAACACTAATGTCACGACGCATTTCAAGTGGTAAAAGATGATGCTTTTTACAGAGACTGTAATAATTTGCCGAATTGTAGCAGTCCAGTGTACGGTAGCATAGAAAACGAATAAACTTTTTTTGTAAATTTAATATAATTAACACTTAATAATATAATTCAAATAGAGAAATCAAAATACTACGTAACAGACATATGTACAAAATCTTCGCAAGTCCACTCTAGTTGGCTCACACAAAATGGACTGTCACCAAATAGTATCCGAATAACCGCGGAAAACACTAAAAATTTGGTAAATTTTATGAATAGAAATCATCATAAATCTCCTCACGTCCAATTTATTCCAGCATAACAGCTTTTTTAAGGAAACTACTAATAAAGAAACATTTTTTTCCGGACCTTAATCAGGCATATTTGTTATTTCAAATAAACCAACGTTTCGGGCTCTTTATACGTCCATCGAATTTAACATGGTCACGGTTGACTGTGTGTTAAAATACAACAAATGTAAATACATAGGTATAATATGTAAAAAAATTAATTTAATTTAAACTTATTACCAATAAGTAGTAATCGTAAAAACCTAAGAGATGGATAGTTGCTATCATCAAGGTTTAGGCCTTAGTCGGCCACATTAACTTAATGCGATTTTTTTTATGGTACCACGTGACAGGACGAACATATCGTGCGACTGGTATTAAGCGACACGCCTGCCCGTAGAATATAAGATGACAAGTCTCATGTGTTTGTAATTTTTCTAGCACCCTTACCCTTCAAAACCGTAACACGTAATGGTCATATTACTGCTTGGCGGCAGAACTAGGCAAGGTACCATTACTGCCATGGACGAACTCTTGCACAAGGAGCTTTACTGCTAACGAAACTTGTAGATTTGGGGACTTCCTCGTGACACGTTTTCTGAGCTTTGTGAACCGTCTTCAACGTGCAGGTTTTCCATCGACTAAACATTCTCAAATTCAGTTTATTTAATTTGCCAAAATCGCTACACTTGGCCGCTGGGTTGGTAATATTAGAAATGCTGCAATCTAATATTTAATACAGCGAGATGCCACTTCTCAACTTGTGGAACTATCATTATATCTAATAAATTTTACCCAACCACAAATTGTGTAAGAACACGCATACTCGTGTGTTCCTTTGCTGATGGTAAATTCTTAATTATTTATTTGGCTGCGTTATTTGTTTGTGGTCAGTGTTTGTGTAGAGATATAATAGCCGCGTATAACACAAAAAGAATTGTTATACCCGCCACGATTCCAAAGTAAAACGGGTGCAATATAGATATTTATGTTTTTTATCGATCAACGGTTTGCAAAAACTGTTATCTTTCTTGTGCATGGATATCTATGTATTTTAACGAGGTATAACCCTTGGCAAATTTCTACCGATAGCGAAAAATGTACGAAATGCTAATAAATGAGATGACCGCGTGCGAATTTCGTAGTCGGAAAATATTTGAAATAGAATCTATTCAAAGGAATATCATAAAGCGCAGGTCAACCGCCTATGTTAAAATTCAAGATGGCGGATCCAGACAGGCTTTTAAAAAAAAATCTTGCTTCCATCTGGCTGATACATGGCCTGTAAACATAATAATAATAATACTAACAACGCACACACTCAACATATCTATAAGTTCTTCTTTTGATTTCAAAAATATTTTTATCGCTTTTCAATATGGCCGCCTTGTGATAGTGTTTTCGTTCTTTAATACAAAAGCGGAGGGCGAAGCCTGCGGGTTGTATTTTATTAGTACACAGACATATAGCAATATCTGTTACGTGTATTGAAATGATGCAACGAAGAAAGTAGTTGAAAAAGAGCTGAGGAAAAGAGAGGAAAGTTATTTCTGTAAATGAGAAAATATCCATTCCATGTATACATATAAAACAAATTTATTTTATCACCTAATAGATTATACATCATTCGACTGAAAACAAGTACAAAGTGAACTGGGTCGCGAGTAATGACTACGGTCAAATAATTTATGCAAATTAAT
This sequence comes from Hyposmocoma kahamanoa, assembly GCF_003589595.1. Classification (NCBI taxonomy): domain Eukaryota; kingdom Metazoa; phylum Arthropoda; class Insecta; order Lepidoptera; family Cosmopterigidae; genus Hyposmocoma; species Hyposmocoma kahamanoa. The sequence continues at coordinate 23,076,541 of NW_020653945.1, forward strand.
GTTCATTCAGTGCACTGTAATCGCCTTGCCAATACGCTTACTGTAAATATAAATTTTTAATTTAATTAAATCTGTTCGTCAGGCGTCAAATTGAAATCTAAATTTGTCATTGAAGCATGAAATATTTTAATTTGTGCCTTCTCTCGATGCCTGACGAAATAATTTGGTATCTTGATTAAGTATTAAAATGTTATTAGAAATTTTGTGAAACAGTCGTCTAGTAATATCGATAAAATTATTTAATGAGATCTTCCCCCATAATATACTCGAGAAAGCTATTATATCCACATTTAGCTCTCAAATTCGATTGATAAACTTTGCATGGAATCCGGTCCTTAGTGCGCGCAGCAATAAAAACAAAAACACCTCGAGTTCAGTTTCGCGTGTGGATACAGTGAGTGTGGTTTGTGTGAAAAAAGTGAGTGATAATGGTAGCGCCACAACAAATCGCGATGAAGTCGTCGACAGCGCAAGAGGGTAGACAGATATGTCTGCTCTCAAAGCTGTCATCTGCCGCCGCCCAGTCAACCCGAAATATCGGGGAAATAAAAAGAAGTCATAGCGTGGTAAGAAACCTGATATTAGAGATAATCATTTAATATCATGTAAAATATGTACCAACAGAAGTTACAAAAACCCGACATTTTTTATTTCATAGTTTTCGGGGCGACGATTAAACGACAAAGATAGCTTATACTCAATTTCGTATCGGTACCCTTGTTCTTCAAAATGTATGACAATAGTTCATTACCAAATAAGCAAACTTAGCTTTATCAAATGCAATAAATTTGTCACGGGGAGATTTATCACACATATCTGCCATGCTACGACCACAGATGACCAGATGACGACGGTCTGTTCTACAATAGAATTGGGAATAAGTATAAAAAAATATTACCAGGATCTTTGTATCGAGTGATTAATACGCACACACACGCGCATTCAAATTTACACACAATCATGTAAATAAAGCTTGTAGCGGATTGTAAAAATGAGATACGGTTGCAAAAGACCAATGAAACTATACTTAAAGTTTATTTAAAAACAGAAACAAAGTAGGACATGTGCATGAGCACTAAGCAGACCAAAACTAACAAATCAAAGAAAAGGCGTTAAAACAATTACATTTCAATTTAGAATTTTAATGTAAAACGAATTCATGAAAAAGACTATTCGAAATACAATAAGGTTTGTAGCGACTGCTGGAATTTGCTATTAAGCCTTTATTGTTCACTTAGAATTACATTTTGTAACAACTGTAAGCTTCCCAAATAAAGTAAATACAAATAAATAAATAGTGTAATAAAATTTATAACATGGTGAATACTATGTCAGTAAATTGTTCTCAATTATGGTGACAATTTTTATATAATTTTTTAAACAATATTTCAGGTTACCACACTCGAATATTAAATAGTAATAAAAAGAAATTGTCACCAAAATTGAGTACTAAAAAATTACCTGAAAATTACCCACGTCAAACAATTTTTTTTTTGGTAAGCGACACACCTCGCCTGTCCGTAACAGTTGCAGTGCTGCTGAGAGCTTTCAAACACAAACAATTTTAACTGTAAGTAAGGGTGCTGGTGAAATAATAGGCACATTGGACTTGTCAACTTATGTTTCAGGGTAACGTGCGCAGTGTCAGTGCCCCTCAGACCTTTGCGATTTAAAGCTCTGAGTGGCACTCCAACTGTTGTGGACAGGTGTGTAGCTTACTATCAGGCGCACGGCTTGTTCGTCCCGTGACTTGATGTTATAAAAAACCCCAACATAATCATGTAACAATCTTGATTTCTGGGGTTCGTAACATTTGACCCACGGGGTCGGTTTAAAGTTGCAACGGAACCCGATTGATCAAATACGAATATCGTGTCATCCCGGGACTGGTTGCTTGTCAAAAATAATGAAATTTGAGTCACATCCAGTCCCAGGTCCAGTTGCATCTCACGATGACATTATATATGTGTCGTCTGAACCCGAATTAATTTTCGATAGATGTTGGTACGTTTTGTTGCTCTAAGGGGTGATGAGCTGGTTTCCGAACACTGTTCCGATTAAATTATTTTTTTAAGGAAACTGATGATTTCTGTACCTTTACACTCATTTGATTTTTACCTTTGTGTCCTCTAGTTATATATAATTCAATAATAGACTTAGCAATTGTACCTGTTTTTATTTTTCGACGACTGTCAAACTCGAATGGCCTTGCGTTTTGTTTAAACATACTTTGGCTTTATAACGAACACACTCACAATCCTTCGTTTTGTGTAAATGGTAATTTTACTTAAAAAAGTGTATACGTGGTTCTTTTTTATACATATACGGGTATACGAACCCTATCATTGTATTTCAAAAGATTGATTTGCATTGTAAAAATGGCGAATGTACTTTTTATACCTAAAAAGAATTCGTAATCATAAAATCACACAATGAAGAAGCGAGCTTTTAATTACGAGCTTACAAAAGCTGTGCGGGTTTCATTACTTAACTTTAACTACTAAAAAGCGTAAAGCTTGGCTACATTTCTAAGCTACTTTTTGTAGAGCGTACAATATCGTTGTGTGGTATATTGTATAATCTGTAGGGCTAGCACGATAGGGCGCGACTAGCGCGAGAGCGACATGAAGTGCGAGATACTGCTGTTCTCGCACACAGATCTCTCGCTTTATGTCATTCTCTCGCAAGTCGCGCATTATCGTGCTAGCCCTTCTGACCACTACGATACATTCCCTGCATAATAGCAGTGATTTTCAGCATAACGATTAAACGTCACACTGATGGGCACGGGTCTCGACAATCTACTGTCATTTGGGGATTTATAATTTTAGGCGAGGCAGTGAAAACATAGCTTAATGAGCCGTAGCGACCCTGTAAGTGATAAAGAAAACCACGTCATAGCGTAACAACACGCATGGTCGCGTGTTCCTTTATTAACGGTACTTTTGTTAATATTTACTTAACCTAGTTGTTTTTTGGGGTAATGTAACATACAGCGATAAATAATACATTGCAGGTTCCCTTCCCGTGACGCTGGTCAACTTGTCCTAGCTAATCAAACTCAGTGACATTCAACAGACATCATCATTATCATGAACGTCGTCGTCAACTCACTATACTTTCCATTGCTCAGCACTGGGGTCCAATTCTGCAATTTTTTCTTAAAACCCGACTAGCTAGCTAGTAGCGGACTGTATCAATGGGTTAAAGAGTGAGTGCTAGTAACGAGTGAGCAAGGCCAAGCAAATATACTTACAGTTTATTAATTTTCATTACAAAACACCATGTAGCCATCAAAGCAAAACAGCAAAACCTAAACAAAGTCAAGAAAAGGCGCTAAAAACAAACACATTTAAATTTAGAATTTATAGTAGTTTATGTGGCTTATGTGCATAATGAAAGGCATTAAAATACGAGTGCGGGGTTTATGAAATATAGCCGACAAGCGAGTTTCATAAAAACATCTACGAGTGTTTAAATGCCTGATTATGTACAGTTACATACACTGCTTTATCTGCACACATATTATAAGCTCTCTATGATGTGTTCAGGAACCGCATGTTACGACTGGCGAATTGGCAGCACATAAACACACAACCGTAGTTTTTATTTTTAATTCATAGACAAACTAGAATCGGCCCCAACTATCATATCGTTCGATATCAAATAACGTGTGAAATTGTCAAAATTGTTTGCCATTGACATTTCATTTCGAATAAAACTTCATCTCGACAGATTTTAGAATTGAGGTGCAATCAAATTGTTTTGTTTGTCAGAGATGTTCGAAATTTGAATGTAATAATAACATCGAAATTCGATGTTATTATGAAGCAATAATAACATTTTCACAGATAAGAAATTTATTCTAACAAAACAGTTTACCTTTATGCTGGTCGTAATTTGCGGTTTTTGAACACATTATAGAGAGTATGATATGTGTGTAGATAAAATATAGAATAGTCGATTGGAATTATATTGAAATTATGATAATATTTGCTATTCTGCTAAAATCTAGTTACAATGGCAGTTGAGTCCCAATAGAATGTCAGTGGTATGGCACTGATGGCATTCAATCACTAACGTTCGATGTTGCCTCACTAAAATTACCATAAAAATAACTATGCGTATCCTATTTTTTGTCTCGTTTAGTCAGCAATTTAAAGGCAAATAATTTAGTTAACTACACCATCGACGTACCATAGATACGCCATTGAATTGTACCATAAATACGCTCGATGTCGACGTGTATTTGGTTTTTCAAACAAACCAACGTTTCGGGCCCTTTACAGGTCCTATGGTCCCGGTTGAGTCAATCGTGGCCATGGGACCTGTAAAGGGCCTGAAACGGTTGAGTTACCGTGACCATAGGACCTGCAAAGGGCCCGAAACATTGGTTTGTTTGAAAAAACAAATATATTAAATCCGGAAAAATCGTTTCATTTCCTATGTGTAACAATCGCGATAACCTTTTAGCAGAATACTAAACGTACAAAAAATTATACCTTGTTCGACAACGTTAATTTGAATAATTAGTATGACTAGGTGAAGCAAAGTACGTATGTTCAATTCAATAAAATCTTAAGAACTTATTTCGACCTGCTGGTGTTGAATGATAACACACCCAGAGGCGTCTTTTCTTCTGGTTCTTTTTGTTTGTAAGTTGTACCCACTGTACAATACAAAAGTGGCTATAGAAATAGCTATGCGTTCTTCACATCATATTTTCGAATCACAGCTCAAACTAGAGCTCTCAACACTTAGAGCTCGCCACGACGCGACTTGCAGTCACGGGCCGTGGCAAGTCAGCACCATACCGCCCCTATAAATTCATATAAATACTAAAATAGTTTCCAATTACATGGGGTTAAAAACTCATACTTTTCGACTTATATTACAAAATGATATCATAATATATAAACTTTTTTATAATTTCAACTGACCGGACGAACAAGTCGTACGCCTGGTATTAAGCGACACGCCAGCCCATAGAAGTTGCAGTGCCACTCAGAGCTTTGAATTACAAAGATCTGAAGGACAGTTCCACTGCACCTGTCACCCTAAGATATAAGTTGACAAGTCTCATATGTCCCTGTAATTTTTCTAGCGCCCTTACCCTTCAAACCTGAATGCAGTAATGCTTACATTTCTGCTTGGCCGGCAGATATAGGTAAGGTACTTCCCTGGACGAATTTTTTCACAAGGAGCTCTACATGCTAGTAAACATGATTAAGAAGTTAACGTATCAGTAAATGAAATGTCCTCTGCCTCCTCGTCCGCGGGTTTTCGCTGGCTTTTACACATTCCTGGGAACTCGTTATTTTGTTGAAATCAGTAGCTTTACGTAGTTTATGCTAGTACGCAGAAGAGCTCATTATTCAAATCGCACGTTTGAATTTTTAGAGCGCCGCCCGTCTCAATTATAATAAAAAAGTTGTAGAAAAATAACTCAATTAGTATTATTTTATTTTAGACTTGTGAAACGATATGACGATGTACGGTAAAACCCAATAGGGTTTATAATGCATCGTTTTCGTTCTTAAGCAAATTTGTAACCCAGGCAGGATTTGACGGTATTTTTACATTCTACCTTATTCATGGCGAAATAATGCAAAATACAATTTAATTTAAAGGAAAGTGCCAAAGAAGTATAAGAATATATGCGAGTGTGTTGTGTGCAGTTGTGTACGAGAAGAAAAGGTATCGAGTCGTCTGTGGCTGGTTTTATGGTCATATATCGATACCTTCAATGAACACTAGGCCAACTTTATTTTTTGGTCATTTTCTGTTATTTTTATAAACAGCCATTTTTATTTACTAACTAGATAGTCCAAGAAAGAAGGTATGCTATCTTTAGGTAATATTGTGAAAGTATCATCAACGTACCGTTTGAAAATCTTCGGCCTAGCTGGGGCAATGGGTTAAACTCGCTCCTCGAAGTCTTCCATGAAAATATCGGCAACAACGGGAGATACCGGGGAGTCCATCGCTATACCGTGAATTTGTAAGTAGAATTCATTATTCCACAATAGATAGCCTGATGTTAGGCAGTATTAATAATTCTAATAATTCTTATAATTACTCATTAATTGCTAATAATTCTGCATATTAAAAATGTTTATTATGCTAATTAATATGTTTTAGTTTATTCTAATTTCTATTATTAATTAATAATAAATTGATTTAAACTTAATAAAAATTCATTCAATGAAATAATTTGTAAAATTTAATGTAGCGTAAATTGGAATGTTTTCTTTGTAAATTTAAAAATAAAGTATTTAATTAATAACTATTGTAACTATAGTGAAAAAATAGGGTGGTTTGCATCAATATTAGACATAACTGGTTGAAGGCTGTACCACCTCAGTCAACCGTGACCATGGGGCCTGTAAAGGGCCCGAAACGTCGGTTTGTTTGAAAAAACAAATATACGCGATTTAAATCCGGGAAAATAGTTTCATTTCCTATGTGTAACAATCGCGAAAACCTAAGAACTCGATAAGTATGCTATTGTCTACAGAATAGAAATTGTTTATTTATTTATTTATTTATATATTTTAAACACTAAGAATATTACAAAAATATATATACATCACACCCTTAAACCTTTAATAGTTATTGTATCGTTATTGTACAGTTCATTTGTTCTTGGTACTTTTAAATTCATAGATTAAGTAAAGTTAAAATACTTAGGCCATCTGCATCTATTTATAATTAATAATGTTAGACATTTATAACTATAAAGTAAACTAAGAAATTCTCTTTACTTTGAACACCAGATTAATGAAATTAATTAAAGCTCTACCTTAAATTTCGTTGCCAAAATTAGTTCTATTTGATAAAGCTGCGGAGATAGCTCGTCTATCGCCCATACTTGTAACCCTTAGGCACTAAAGTGACAAGACTGAATCGTTATAAATTTATACGACTTGTCGTAAAAATTAAGCCGAATTTACAATTGCCTGTCGTGTCGTGTCGCGTCAGAATGGTATCGGTTTCATACACGCAACACTAGCCGTTACGTCAGATTGCAACACACTAATATAAATCTACCCATTTTTTTTTATTTTTAGGCTTCTGTCCCTTTTCTCTTCTGAGGACAATTCTGCCAGTGTCCGGGTTGAAAGATACGCGGTTTGTATCAAGATTGCCAGGAACGCACTCAGGCGACGATGATCGGTTGTATCATCCTATGGACAAAGACCAAATCTAACCATATTAAACGTATGAAACCTATACCGTTCTGGCGTGTCGCGACACGACACGTCAGATTAGTGTAAATGCGGCTTTATTCTACAAATTTTTTTAAAACAATTCAAATCCAACTTCGTAGCTAAACTTTTTAGAAAACCCGTATCATTTAATTGTCAGTAATTTTGGTGGTGTAGTTTAAGAATCCACCGAAAACTTGATTTGATTTTCATCGAAACGCGATTATAAATTGGACGAAGTTTGAAGGACTCCAGCGGGAAATTCACTTGTTGGAGTTAAGGTTGGTGACTTGTAAATGTTACAATCGAAGCTTTTACGTTCCTGCGAAATTTAATTAGTTACGAAATTCACGCATTTGATATTGTATATTTCAAACTTTCGTCTATTGAACTGTTTGTATTGTTCACAGGATCTTGCGCTTGAAATTTTGAATTATTAGTAGCTCTACGTAATACGTAGCTATACTTTGCAACACAATGTTTCCACAACCGATTCCACAATTCCAATTTCTGAACTTAATAATTTACAAAAATTATTATATATGTTAATAATAATTTTTATTTTAACAATTCACAAAATAACGGACTCGACAACTGTAGCTAAATTTTGATGCAAAGCAATATGGAGTCGGTTTGTGCGCTGCGTCTCGTGAAGCCACAATTTTCACAATGCGAATAGTCTATCAAAGCAGTTGCATTATCACTCAGAGGTTTGAATCGCAAAGATTTGGGCCCCAAACCTGCTAATTTTCTAGAAACCACTGTTTATTGGAATTCCATTGGAATACACTGAGACTATATTGCAATTGTGATAATATTTGTTATTCTGCTAAAATCTATTTTTTTCTTGCAATGGCAGTTGAGTCTCAATAGAGTCAGTGTAATAGCAGTGATGGCATTATTTCATTCAATCACTAACGTTTGATGTAGCCTTATAAAAACTACTTTGGAAATATGCATATCTTAATTTTTGTCTACTTTCAGCAGCAATTTAGTCTTCAAATTAAATGTATCAAAATTAGCAATGGCGGTTGAATAGCAGCTCGATGGCTAGACACTGACAAACCACTGTGCTTAACTTTTAGCAGAATACATGCATTACATTTGGTAGCGCCTTGTCAAAGAGTTCGTCCAGGATAGTACTGCCACCTTACCTATTTCTGCTGCCAAGCAGTAATGTCAGCATTACTGTGTTCCGGTTTTGCTGGTGAAATTACAGGCACATGGGACTCGTCAACTTATGTCTCAGAGAGACGGGCGCAGTGGCAGTGCCCCTCAGATCTTTGCAATTTAAAGCTCGGAATGGCAATGCCACAACTTGGGGCCTTGAGCCTGCGCCCGTCACCCTGAGACAAAAGTTGACAAGTGCCACATGTCTATAATTTCACCAGCACCCTTACCCTTCAAAACCGGAACGCAATCATGATCAAAGTACAGCATGGCGGCAGAAATAGGTAAGGTGGCATTACTTTTCCGTATCAAATCACTTCATAAGGAGCTCTACTTAAAATGGAACATTGTGTTGTATACAAGAACATGAAAGGTCGTTGATAAGTATTTCATTTAAAAAAATTAGGTACTGAAATGTTACGTTTTTATTTAGTTCTGTATAAAGCAGTAACTGTATACATTTGAAAAGGTTGTAACCCTAACAAACCGTGACCAGGTTCACGGCAGTAAAACAGAAAAAATCCGGTCCACAAATTTATTTAAAGTTGGGTTAAGAGGAAATGGTAACAAAGAAGTAAGGAGTATGGCTGTAACAATAAAAAGGTATATATAGAAAAACAGGTATACATTAATAACACTTCCTAACTTAATGACGAATATAAAGATATTAAGTACACTTACCCCTAAAAGGGCCGAGTTATACTGAATTACAGATACGTATTCATAGGTACATGATAAGGCTGTAGACTGTTATACACTTATTAAGATTGATACATGATTTAGATTATATTATAATGATTATAAGTTGGTAAAAGAATCAAAATTAGACGCGATTGAATTTAAACAGCTCCGTCCGCTGTCGCGATCGAGCAGGGAGTGGCGATGGAACGAAACAAAATCAGAATGTGAGGCAAAAGAATGGAACAATTAAAAATTAAAATACGAGTGGCCAGGAACCGGAGAAAGGCGATAAAAAGGTGGGATGACGATGTAAGGAGGTCGGTCACACCTTCACAATACCTGGGGGGTCGAAGAAAAGAAAATCGTTCAGGAGTTTTTGGAAGTATTAAGTTAAAGTGGTAGAGGAGGGATAGAGTAGGTAATAGCAGAGAAAGAAGGGGACCAGAGAAGGGAGAAAGGTAAACGTAATAGTAAAGGAAGGAAGTGTGTTGTAAAGTTGACGTTAAGGTCACGAAGCTAAAAATGAATCTTCATGCGTGAACAGCCACTCTTAGCGGTGGATGATTTTCTTCAAAATTAAATGGAACCACTATGGAGGCACCCTCTTTCCATCAAAAAAAGAATCATGAAAATCGGTGCACAAATACCGGAGTTATCGCGTAACATACATACAAAAAAAAACATACAGTCGAATTGAGAACCTCCTCCTTTTTTTAACGTCGGTTAAAAAGTAGTTCCATTTCAAGCTACTTTAGTTAAAAACATTATTTGAGATAATTTATTTTTAAATTTGCGTAAAAATAAATGAAATTGCTGGCACATGAGACTTGTTAACATATCGATGGCTTTCTAGAATAGTGGCCTATCTCTAAATCTAATTCATCAGGTAGTTGTATAAAAAAACTGAAGCGCATGTGCCGCGCAAAACATACATATCCCGTATCCCAGCATGTGATTATTTTGACCAATGAAAAGCTCACTAAACACACTAAACTTTCCACTTTCGAACAAATTCCAATAATGGGTCAAAAACGGAACTACTTTGGATTGGGCCACTACTCTTGAAAAGCAGCGATATGTCTCAAGGCGCAGTGGCAGTGCCCATAAGATGTTTGCGATCTAAAGCTCTGAATGGCACTGCAACTGTTATGAATAGGCGTGTCGCTTTCTACCAAACGCACGACATGTTCGTCCAGTCACTTGGTATTATATAAAATAAAATACATACCGGCCCAAGTAATAGTTTTATCAATTTAGCCGATGTTCTTATTCTTTACTCATAATGAGCGGTTCTGTCCTAAATATGACTGTCCGTGGTTCATTTGACAAATCATAGCTTATGGTGGCGTAAACTTATCACTTGGACCGGGTAGTATAAATGATTCCATATTTGTCGCGGACAATCACCTAACCTAGCCAAAATACTACAGAACGTTTATTTTATCACTTCGACCAAGACAGGGTCAGGATCGTTAGGCATATTGACCGGGAAAAAAAAATTAACCATGCGGCTTTTATTACATTGCCCTTCGATGTCGGGACATTGTTCATACAAGCCGGTCATTATTCATAGTGACCGGGCTAGACAAATTTGCCTGTGACATAAACATAAAATACAAACTCGCAAAAGTAGCTCAGAGGGGCTTCCTTTTTAAAAGTCAACAGCGTGACCCAGTTTGCAACTGTAAAATGAAAACTGGGATTCATTCTTTGTATTTTAAAAGAGTAATCTGAGACTGAAAGGGGGTTGCCTTCAACATGCAGGGACGTGAAATGAAGCAGATGAAATGCTTTCGTCTTATAGGGTTTGTGAAGGTTGAGTTTAGAACTTTGGGTTATGGTCATGCAGCCGAGGGCTCGGATAACGACTTCACGCATAAACTGCACTACAGTCGAAACAGACTGCATGCAGCCGAGATTGACTGCGTGCAGTTGATGCGTGAAATCATATTCATTATCATCAACTCATTTATACGTCCTAATGTTGAGCACGGGTCTCTTCGCAGGCGAAGGTTTTAGGCCATAGTCCAACACGCTGGCCCGATGCGGATTGAGGACTGCATACATTTTCCAGGAGTTTTGAATCGTCTTCGACGTGCAGGTTTCGTCAAGATCTTTTCCTTCACCGAAAAGCTAAGGTAAATTCAAATTAAATTCCCCACATAAATTCCGAGAAATTCAGGAGGCCTACCACAACCTCTTAAAACAATATTACTTTAAACCTTACATTGATTTCTCGTACCATGACGCGCTTAAAGTAAGCTCATTATAATGTTCCAACTATAATGTTTTATTGGCAGCTTTGTGACTATTCATTCACTCAGTTCGTACTATTCATTCACTCAGTTCGCGACTTTGACATTAAAGTAATATTGTTCTTATGTAAAATTTAACAATCTTAAAATAGTTACACGGATGCAATGGAAACAATATTATTTTCGAATTTATTGTCTAAATGTTGATTTGTAATGATTAAAAGTTAAATTGAACTTATTTATGTACACAAATCCCTTCAATATTTTGTTTATTTTTTTATTTCATAGTACATACGACATAATTTCTCGTTAAATAAAATACGCGGTGTTTATTTCGTAAAATTATGGCAGCGCCATCAATATGCTCCTTTGCGACACTAACATTTGACTCTAGACTATAATTCCGAATTCACAACGTGACAATCAAGACTCAGCTTGTTTTATTTATTTTTCTTCATGAAAATGCGGAAAAATAATTGAAAAAAACATAATTTTAATAGATTTCATTATTATATACTTTACTTTTTTTGGCAGTTAAAATTCTCTGAATGTAAATAATATTAATATTAACATTATACTACGATAGGACGGATCGGAACGTCAAAAAATAAAGAGATGGCATTATACAGTTCGTATAGCGTTATTTCTTTCCTATTTTTAGTAAGGAATAGACAATATTGGGAAATCATTCGTTATTTCAGTCACTTTAGCAATAATACATTTTTTGGTTGATAGGTTTGTCATGGTACAAATATGTGTAATATTATAATAAGCTTCCATTGAAATAAGATTGTTTTTTGAAATGTTATGGTGGGCCCCCAGGTGCAAGTCCGGATTCGAACCTACGGCCTCTGCTTGAAAGGCCGTATTTCAAACCATTAGGCTTATTAAGAGTATCAAAATATTCATATCTATAGCAGTATCTCCGGCGACAATAGCAAGGGGTCCTTGACAAGGGGTCCTTCGTGGCCCTGCGGTTAGCCCTCGGGGCGCTAGATGTGGGGTACGAGGAGTAAGAGTGTAATGTGCCTACTATAAAAATTATGTTTTTTTTAAAATTATTAGTACAAAGATCGAACACCCCGGAAAAAATCCTTCGATCTGGGCGAATTCGAACCAACGTCGTCTAGCATACTCGCTATTCATTGAATAGCGACATCTCTAGCTGGGGCTGGTAGCTGTAAAGGTATCGAACTGGGTGACGAAATATCATGGATTTCTCATAGATGGCGCTACGATAAAAAGTCGTTGAAAAACCAAATACAAAGATACGACGCAAGCACAGAGAAAAATTCATAAGGTCTGGTAGTATGTTCCGTGGCTTAGTTGGTATAGCGTCTGGCACGGTATGCTAGAAGACGTATTTTCGAATCCGGCTGGATCGTATAATTCAACATTATTTCATTAAAAATTTGAATTTAAAAAAATACTTTTTATATTCTCACGGCCTTAGATTCCCATTGGAATAGAAAGAGACTATCTATACTACTATATCCTTATAATCCTCTCTTGCTTCACTTACATTCTTCAATCTTTTGATACGTGCCCTCTTATTCTTCTCACTACGCACTTCACTCCTTTTTAAGAACACTCTCAATTTGATCTGAGAATGTTCTTAATAGCCGTTCTCGTCCAATGATGCCTTTTATATTTCTTTTGTTAATCTACAAATTCATCTTCTCCACGTGCCCAAACCACCTCAGCATACCCTTTTCTATTTTCGTCACTGCGTCCTCTTTCAAAATGAGCAAATACCTTTTGAATTTTTCATTTATAAATTTGTTAATAAAATTCTTGATTAGAATATTATGTTTTGACTGCCTAAATGAGTAAGTAAACCTACTTTTGGAATAGTTTCGAAAGTCTCGTTTTTGTTGGGATTTTCCGGACCGCACCAAATTTCGATTATTTTTCTCTGTACATGGAAATGCACCTAGACTAAAGCCCGATCTGTAGAGCTCCTTGTAAAAGAGATCATCCAGGGGAGTGCTGCCAACATACCCATTTCTATCTTCAAGCAGTAATGTCAGCATTACAATGTTCTGATTTTCAAGGGTAAAGGGTGTGGTTGCTCGTTCAATTACAGGCACATGTGACTTGTCAATGTTATGTCAGATCTTTACGTTTAAAAGTCGTGCTACAACGGACCTACCCCGCCCGCCCTAAACAATTACTGTCAAATAAGTAATACTAAAATTGAAAGACGCGTGATGCGAATGAAGCTTCATACTTCAAATTGTTTTTTGATTTGGTCGAGTATATTACTTATTTGGTAGTAATTGTTTTGGACAGAGAAAGGGAGTAGGTCCCCAGTTGCTAACTAATTGGCGTGTCGTTTCCAATTCCAAAAAAAACTAAATAACTAACGTGTTAAAAGTAACGTATTCACGGTTTTGTGCTGGAACATACAAAGATTTGTTTATGACCAGGAAGTCTGCCACGAAATACGACACTACGCGACTGCGTTCGTATAGAAGCTCATACGTACTACATATCGTCGCCTTATTTCTCAAACTCGTATCTTAAAGCCCAAAGTTACTGGATTGCAAAAAATGGATTGTATATACAAATTTAGCAGTCTGATTTCACATGAGATTTCCTTTATATTTACACACTAGCTTTAATCTATTATTAAAGTAATGCATCGAAATTAACACCCTTGATAAGAAATTTAAAATAAATAAAAAGTTTTGCCTCTTCAATCGCTCTTTATAAGATATATGTGTCAGTTTTACGATGAAAGTAATGTCATAATTCGATACGAAAGCTGTCATTTGACTTTTCGGAGTAAGGACTTATGTGAAATCACGATCTCCATACGCGTTTCGTGGTAGCCTCCGATCCTATACGAAGCTAAAACGATGATCGTTGCTTCGTATTTCATATTTCGTGGTAGACCTCCAGGTAACGTTATTATTTAAAACAGTTTGGTCTTGATTCTGATGGTACTAGAAATCATTAACCCCAACAGTGAACTTATGTGCCCTTGCAAATTTTGTCCGATACCTGCCAAAGGGCCAATAAAATACATTAATTACCGAGATTGCCACGGTCCAGAGCTCTTTAAGCCTGACCCTTCGGGTCGACGTCCTTCAGCTTGGCAGGGAGCCAGATTAATAGGCTTGAGGTACGAACACACGAGTGGAAGGATGTTTTAGTTAATATTAATGACTTACCTTGCCTCGTGGAAGGTATAGAACATGAGATAATATTGCTTTGTTGGTGATACTTTAGAGTCCAAAGGCCTCTGTGTAGCAGATTGTCTTGTAAATAAAACTCTGTAAATGACACCATGAAACCGGTGTGTAAGTCACTCGACCACAGAGGCCGTCACCTGTTGTTGAATTTCTTTTTAATAATGTGCTAAGCAACCACACCAATTGTTAAGTCCACCACGAAATATAAAATACGAAGCAACGATAATTGTTTTAGCTTCGTGTCGGACCGGAGACAACCGCGAAATGCGTACGAAGATCGTGATTTGACGTACACACATCAAAAAAAGTTTGCGATCAATAGCATAAGCTCCTATAATCCTTTAAATTTAACTTTATCAAGAAAAAATCTATGTTGTATGCTTTCTTTAAATAGGAATACCCTGTTTGAAATTAAAATATAAAACTATTTTTTATTATTTATTTTAAAAAATTGAGCCATTAATCATAATGTAATAGTGATAGAAATTTCATAGAAAGAAAAAGACTGTTTAATTAAACTTAAACAACAATTTATTATTAAAAGGTGTGAATTCAATATAAAATAACTCCTCCCCTGGCTCGAATACATGCGAAGATCCTCCTGGGCATGCTGAGGATCAAGTTATCCAGCATTTCCTGGGGTAACCTATCCCATTCTTCAATAGCGGCTTCCCTGAGCTCTGGAACTGTCTGGGGACGTGGCTCACGGTTCCATACTGCTCGTTTAAGAGCATCCTACGCGTGCTCTATTGGGTTTAAGTCGGGCGAGCCGGCAGGCCAGTCTAATCGTGTGATATCGTATTCTTGAAGAGCAGCATTGACTCGTTGAGCTCGATGTGCGGGCGCATTATCATCGACCAGTACAAATTGGTGCCCATGGTTTACTCGGAATGGTCTGACGATATCATCAATAGCAACTGCTTTGTACATGTCTGCTGTCATGAAGCCCCGATACGGGATCAAAGGCGTTCTAGCTCCAATCATAATGCCACCCCAAAAGGACACCGATTTTCCACCTTGCTGAACTGTTCCAGTGGCAGTTCTTTGTCTTTCACGGTCGCCTGGTCTTCTCCAGACACGGACACGTCGGTTATCTGGATGAGTGCTGATTCGGGATTCGTTAACGAAGAGACAGTTTTGCCAAATGTTTTCGTCCTCACCTTCTTCATTTTGCCGAAGACTAGCCCACTGCAATCTTCGTTGTTGACGTTGCCGGGAATTGAGCGGAGCTCGCTAAGACCTCCGTGCTCGTAATCCAGCCTGGTGCAAGCAATTGCGAACGGTCTGCGTGCTAACTTCAAGCCCAGAGGCGGCCCTGACTTCTGCTTTTATTTTAGTGGCGTTGATTGTTGGATCACGGGCTGCCAGCAATCTCATATAGCGCTTTTGGGCAGCTGTGAAAACAGTTGGGCGACCGCTGCAGAGTCGGTCAGCTAAATTCCCCATTCCGTGATACCTCTGCAACGTAGCCACGACACAGGATTGGGATATAGCAAGTCTGCGTGCTATTACTCTCGTGGTGTATCCTTCTTCCCTCAAAGTTACTATTCTAGCTCGTAAAACCTCTGATAATCCTCTTGGCATTTTTTCAATCACAACTTTCCGCGCAAAATATCTTGAGTCGCTTATAATTGACTAAATCAGATTTCTGAATGAGCGTAAGCTAGGACTGAAAGCCTTTTTATATGAAAAAACAATTGAACGGGGTCATTGTTTTATGTTCTAATTTATTTTTAAATAAAGAATCTAAAAAGAAGAAAAAATCATAATACAATCTACAGTAACAAAGAAGATTTCAGTTTTTCGAAGTGATCGCAAACTTTTTTTGATGTGTGTAAGTCCTTACTCCAAAACGTCAGATGACAGCTTTCGTATCGAATTTTGATTTTACGTTCATCGTAAAACTGACATATGTAGTACGTATGAGCTTCGTTGCGGACGCAGTCTCATGGTGTCGTATTTCGTGGTAGACTTCCTGGTCTCAAACTAGGGAACTCCCTGCAATATAAGCACCATAGCAACAGAATTCACTCCAAGGTACTACCCAGAATACCCAGACTAAACTAAAAGCACCATAGCAACAGAATTCACTCCAAGGTACTACCCAGAATACCCAGACTAAACTAATTTAGAAAAATTTAATTTCCAAAAATTGATCCTACCAGAAATCTAACCCGAGACTTCCTTGTCTAGCGCCCAAATTGCAAATGGTTTAGCCACCGGCGCCGTCAATTTTTGAATTTGATTTGTTTTCATCGTTTCATGTGCGTTACTACCACATGTCGATTTTATAGATGAGAGGAGATTGCCTGCTGTGTATGTATTGCAATTTGCGGTTTGCAGTCAACAACGACGCTTGTCATAGTTTAGAATTATTAACTAAGTTACCTTACAATGTTTATCAGTTTATTATGAAGTACTTCTTCATTGAGTTATGACGTCATACAACTATGCCATTACGGGTACGTAAAACATTTTATAGTTTCATTAGTGTTCAATGTCTTAACAATAAAGGGAAATGGAGTAAAAGTTATTTTGTTTTCACAAACCAGTTTTCGCCAGTATTACCCGGTTCCTTACCGGTTACGGCCGGAAACCATTCGTTTCGTAGTGTTCCATCATTCTCGGTGCTTATTTTTTATTGGATATTATTTTTATCGCTGTGGACCTATGTAATTTAGTTGGGTTTATTACTTTTATTGTTTTTTATTGTCACGCAACAATGTTAAACAAGTTGTGGTAGTGTAATGGTTTTACTCTACCGCCTATCGAGCAGAGCGCGTGGGTTCGAATCCAGGCTTACACTTCACAGTTTTCGGAATTTATGTGCGAAACTGTGTTTGAAATTTACCATGAGCTTTTCGGTGAAGGAAACACCGTGAAGTAACCTGAACGCATTTGCAAAACAATGTATTGGCCCGCGTAGGTACTACAGCCGCTGTTGTACCTGACAGTGAGACTATATGTATATAGCCTAACTATTATTATTTATTAGTAATGTTGAACTATGAACATAAACAGTTAATAATAAACAAAATAAATAGTAAACAGTTTTGTGATAGGCAAAAGTTTGGAAAATAGTAATACAGTGGTAAATGTGTTCAATTAAGTAGTATTTTGTATGGGAATCAAAATACATGAGTATATCGCACTGTTCATACAATAGTGTATTAACTTAAAAAGTGTATTTGCTCAGAATCGACGAAAAACGAATTACTCGCTTCCCGTGAAAGATCTGCGTAAATTGATCTATAAGTTATTTCCTACATACCCAATATACATATTTAAAAATAAAAGAGAAAAAGTAGTTTCATATTGAGTTCTTAGGTTTTCGCGATTGTTACACATAGGAAATGAAACTATTTTTCCGGATTTAAATCGCGTATATTTGTTTTTTCAAACAAACCGACCTTTCGGGCCCTTTACAGGTCCCATGGTCACGGTTGACTAAGGTGGTAAAGTCTTCAACCAGTTATGTCTAATATTGATGCAAACCACCCTATTTTTTCAGTAATAAATATTTATCATAATGCGTTTGTTTTTCTCGTAAGTTATGCGTTCTCTCATGATAAATCAGAGTGACTTGGTTTGATTGGATTGTGTTAAACGAAAAAGACGAATTAACAATCCGGGAGGTAAAAACAACTAGTAACAACCAACCCATTGGGCTCTTATTATGGCAATACATTTTACGGAACAACGAGTTGTTACACAGCCGAGAATCCATACAAAAACGAGTTGCAAATAGGTACGGTCAGTATAAAATTTATGGTTTTCTCAAGAAGTATATTTGTGATTAGGTTTTTTTAATTATATTATAATATCAAGTGACGGGACGATCAAGTCGTGCGCCCCATGGTAAGCTACGCGCCTGTCCATAACAGTTGCAATGTCCTCAGAGCTTTAAATTGCAAAGATCTTACTCGGCACTGCCACTGCGCCTGTCACCCTGAGACACAAGTTGACAAGTTCCATGTGCCTATAATTTGACTAGCACCCTTACGCTTCAAAACCGAAACACAGTAACGTTGACATTACTGCTTGGCGGCAGAAATAGGTAAGGTGGCAGTACTTCCCTGTATGAACTCTTTCACAGGGATCTCTACTGCTACTTTATTTATTTAATGTTTGGATGTTTCGCACCATGATATTAATATTATAATTTATCGTCGATCTTTGTGTTAATAATTATAACAAATATGTTTGTAATAATTATTAATACAAAATCGAATACTTAGAGTAAATTCCTTCGATCCGGCTGGATTCGAACCAACAACGTCTTGCAGCAAACCGTGTCAGATGATATGCCAACTAAACCAAATTACAATTACAATTATTACATTGACATCTCTAGTCAGCTGCTGGTACATGACTTAGTGGAGAAAAGCTTTCATAGATTTCTCACAAATGGCAAAAAAGTCGTTAAAAACTAAAACCAAAGATATTCAACAAGAACATACAAATATTCTTAAGGTCCGCTAGTCCGTTCGTTAGTTGGCATAGCGTCTGGCACATTTATGAACTGATTTCGATGATTTTTTTTGTGTTCTAAAGGGGATACCTTAGTAGTGGTCTAATTCAAATTTGATGAAAATGTTCCATCTGCAAGGATGGCAAATTATAGGATGAATCCGGTTTATTGTATTTCACCCACTTTCCGTCAACCGATATCAATAAAACTTGACAAATAGATGTTCAATAGGTGTCCAGAAACTTTAGGGATCCGTTTTTTTTTTATAAAAAGTTTTAATAAAAGCAGTGCAATGCGTGTAATGTCAAGGAAAAATTAGTAGAAATATTTGCCCGTTTGGCGAAAATTTTGAAATTGTTCAAAGCTTATAACTATTGTGTCTGTTCGTCATACGAAGTACATCAATTTCTCACGTATCTTAAGACACAAAGTATCTCAATTTTGTAAGCTGATATGTGTGGGGCAGAAGTAACAGCATCTTGAAGATGATACCAAAGAAATTTGATTGTACTTTGATGTGGAAACTCTCTCAAAGGATGAAATCATTGTTAATTATTATCTACTAACGTAGTCTAAGAGTTACTAACACATTTGTGGACCTACTAAGTTGTCTGAATTATAAATAAATAAATGAACGTCACATTGCCTTCATAATTCACACACTGACTTTACCCATTAAAGTAATGCAACCAAATTAATACACTTAATGAGAAATTTAAAATCTCCTGAATAATCACTCTTTAGAAAATACATGTTTCAGAAAGTAAGACATCGATTTCTGATTTTCCAAAACGTTACACAACCTTCCAGAATTAGTTTATTTCAGCGAAGGGTATAACTTCTGAAAACCTTTTCATCCTTTACAAATTCTGTAACGATACACGTGGAGTATGAATACTGTTAACAATTATCATTGAGTTATAAAATACCGAAATGGAGATATCGTATTCCACGTATTCGATCCGTGTAGGAGTGCTTATTGTTGAATGGAAATTTCCATGGGAGAGCTACAATAACATTTCAAAAGAAAGTGAAGTTAAATCAGGATTATGATTGAATAACCTATGGTCGAATGGGTGCCTCCACTTAAGAGGGAGGTATGTTACAATATCTATTTGTCGGAATCCCGGAATACACGTGTATGTGATTTAGAATGTGCAAATACAAAATCATACTGGGACCCGTTCATACAAGGTAATGCTAAAAACCATTGTCTTACAAATAAATGGACGACGGGTCTAATACAAAAACCACGAAAAAAATGTCCCAAGTCAATGTTTAAACGTAGTGACATGCAAAGGAATATGAAAAAGCTAAAACGTTGAATTTAAATAGTAATATTAGTAATTTTATCGCAGTACTGTCTAATTTTGCTTGCTTCGCTGTCAGTCGAACAAACGAAGACTAAAGCGTGAATGACGCTCTGTATACGATTTTAACGCCCTATAAGTTCGGACACTTTTTAGTGCGGACCCGACGTCCATATAATTGTAAGTCAATGCTAAAAACTCAAATTTTAAAACACGGGTATAAAATCAAATTCAAATAACCTATATGTCATAGGTAAGCAAAATTATACTTGAAATCGTCATACCAATTAAACTCTACTGCTCATTCGTAAGGTAGATTCCCCTGAGAAGAATGAGCATGAAACTCTAGTGGTTGCTCTTTGTAAACATACATTCACCATTACAATATTATTTAATTTAAACGTCTAAGATCGAGACTACTTGCAGAGCTAACTGGGTCACTACCACGGACTTTTGTCATCCGAGTACGCAGGAGCTGTTTAATAAATAACCTTTGATATAAAGTTTTTGTTTCACTATAATTAAATTATTTAAATTAAATAAATTTTGAATATCAATCGGAATCTTATTATAGACGCGTATAAATATATTGTCCCTTAGACGAGTTTGCGACTTTGTGAAGACGACTGTCAAGAATAGCTAGTTTATTTTTATTCCTCGTGTTAATGTTATGTCTGTCTATATTTACTTAAGAGGGAGCAGAGGAAAAATTCCTAATCTTCGATTTGATTTTAGATGGGTATATCCACTTTAAAGTTATAAATAAAATATTGTATGAGTAACTACACGATATATTCAAGCATAGACAATAATCAGAAACATAAAACAATAAAGTTTCCTCGATAGATAAAAATCACGAAATGACCTCTAATTTTCACATTTTTTCGATTCATCCTCGAAACGCTGCAGGTTATTAGGACAAAAGTTAGATAATTAATTATATTTATGCATGCCACTGCGCCCGTCACCCTGAGACATAAGTTGACGACATGTGCCGGTAATTACACCAGCACCCTGAGCCTTCGAAACCGAAACACAGTAATGCGCACATTACTGCTTGGCGGCAGAAGTAGGTAAGGTTACAGTACTTCCCTTTACGAACTCTTTCACAAAGAACTCTACTGCTACTAATGATCTGTATCTCAGTTGGTATAGTAGCCCTAGTTTGGCTTACGCATGTTCAATCCTGTCAGATTGAAGGAATTTTTCGTTGTGTTCAATTTTTATATAAAAATTACACTAAACTTATTCTCCTTTTAGAACATACACATACTACAACTTTGAAAAAACATCTACTTTTCATATAAATTGTCCTATCAACTAATAGCGTCTTGAGCCGAAAGATATAAATGTATAAACTGGTTTTTTAAGGAAAGTGTTTCACTATTATGAGTAGACTAACACCATGAAATTGTGTGTAGTGGGTTGGACCACTTTTTGTTCGAGATTTTTTACTATGACTATTACATTATTGGTAATAAGTCTCATTAGAAATATACGCGCTGCTCGATTAGGAATAACTTTGAAACCAAAACACAAATTTAACATAACATCGTATGTTCCATCACGAGTAAAACGAGACTATTGGATATAATTTTCAACTAAAATTAACCCGATATTTCTGTATGTTCTAAAATTGCTGCAGAAACAATGAAATATAAGACGTGAGTTACCTAGTTATGAACTCGCAAATTATTGCTGCCGCCCGCGCAACGGCCGTGGCGGTGTAGCATTGTTTATTATGCCAGGAATATCATTTAACGCGTAGTATTTCAACTGAACGTGGGCCTAGATTTTAGGGGGTAAGGTGTGGGGGGTTGCCCTCGCCTTCCGAAATCCGTACGCTGTAAATTAATATGAATAAAGTAACAACAAGTGAAAGAAATTTGACACAGATCCGACGTCGACTGACGGGGCAGCGGGCGACGCTGCAGGTCGTTAAACCGTTGGGCAATTTGAAAATTTAGGTTTAAATGTGAATTTAATAACTAATAGGGCTTCATTTGAAAACCAAAAGATAACAAAGGTTCTCTGTAGTGCTTAAAGAGAAATATCTCCATATAAAAATTATCGTGTGCGTTAACTTAAATCACCTGGGTGCATTAAACATAATTTTAGTAAACTTTATTCACCTGGGTGCATTAGATAAACAGTAGATCTAGCGTTCAAATAAATGACAAAATTATATATGAGGCTCAGTTAAGAATGGACTGGACATGTAACCGTAGGCCATTTTTTAGAAATGATCCGTTAAAAACATTAGCTTTTATGTTACTTATGTGACTTATTTAATACTATATAAGTAATACAAAAAAATGTACCTATATACATATTAGCAGATTTCTAAATAAGTTATTTGCAATTTTAAAACAAATATTTCTGTTGTAGATTTCTGTTTGGCTTTCGAATACTTTTACGTTAAAATATTTAAGTTGCTTTTATGATACATGAGCCTAATTTTACAGCCTTACACGCTAATGACATTCCTTTTTTTTTGTATGGGTGAATAAAGTTTACTCAGGATTTATACATGCCTTTCAATTATAATATAACGGTAAAGAGAAGTGATTTAAGTTTAGTTAAAAGTGTACTTAATGCACCTAGGTGAATTAAGTTACGCATAAAAAAAAATTTCTTCATTCTGACTTTAATGTTATTTATTGAATACATTCAGAATGTGTATGTAATTACCACATAGCATTATTAAGATAAATAGTGTAATTAACCATCAAACGTTGTACCGTGACTTGTATGTGTGCATGCCCACCGCGTGTTGTGTACGTACGCACAAACGGATAGTAATTAAAGTGCCCGAGACGACCAGCGCTATGCAACGTGAATGCATTTACACCATTGACTTACAATTATATGGACGTCGGGTCCGCGCTAAAAAGTGTCCGAACTTACAGGGCGTTAAAATCGTATACAGAGCGTCATTCACGCTTTAGTCTTCGTTTGTTCGACTGACAGCGAAGCAAGCAAAATTAGACAGTACTGCGATGACATTACAGTTTAAATTCAACGTTTTAGCCATTGACTTACAACTAAATGGACGACGTGTCTAATACAAAAACCACGAAACAAACTTGGGACTGGGACAAGACTTGGGACATTTTTTTCGTGGTTTTTGTATTAGACCCGTCGTCCATTTATTTGTAAGTCAATGATTTACACGCACTAGTGTGAATTGCACACAGTAGTTTGAACTGTAACGAGCTGGAGAACCTGGACCAGAAGGTTGGTGCCAGAATGATCCCTCTCCCCTTTCTTTTCTTGCGAACTCACAGTTACGCAGCTCTCTATGAGTTATCAAAGTTAAATAAAAATTTTTAATGGCACCACCACTTAAGCTTGTTAAGAGCATATGTAATGTAATGTTTCAAATCGAGAATAATTAAATTTTCGCTACATTACTAATAGTAGAACTAGACGAACTTTCATTATCCACAACTATTTCCTTACATATCGGGTACTTGAGTTTTTGCTATTCCTATTGGAAAAGAAAATATTTTCTACGTATATAAAATTGTTTATTTGCTAGTGACGCAACCATCGAGTAAATAACCAGAAATAAAGACGAAATGTCATTTAATTTGTTTGAAAACTATTCTGCCATATCATTACTGTGACAACTGCGCTCCGATTGGCCAGACCGAATTCGAAACAATTGACAGGTGTCGTCAACTGTTTCACTTCAAATCGACCAGTTAACTTGAGCTTTGCTATATACTTAAGCTTTGTTATGGACGAAAATTGCAAAATTACATATTTAATATTTGATTACCGATGAAAATTGATTCGGTTTGTTTTATAATTAGATGTTTTGCTGTTTTTCCCACACCACCGCATGACAGAATATTTTTGGAATATACGGAGACGTACACACAGGTCAGTTGTTGGCGCTATCTATATTTCAGTGCAAACGAGATTTGATATTTATAAGTGATGTATCACTGATGAGTTATCAGGAATGTATGGGCCTTATTTCGTCTCTATTTCTGGTTATATACTCGATGGACGCAACGGAAGTGTCATAACAGAAACAGGTGTCAACAGCAAATCTTATTGGAAACGGAAGTGAATGTGGAAGCGGAAGTGTAAATACCATAAAGAACCAATACACAAAACTACTAAAAAATGCGCACTCCATTGCCATGTAATCCACACTAGCATATAATCCGACGGAAACATTGTAAACTTCCGATTAAAGTTTTCGTTCCGTTGCGTCTCCGACGCAAAAAGAGGGGACTTATAATATTAAAACCTATGTCTATATACCTGTGGCTTCGTAGCCGATTGCACAAGACCCGGCCCGCGAAGTCGGGCGGATTTTACTTCCCTGATTATGTTCGACTCAGACACTAGCTCTTCAATCTCGCTGTTGAATTTGGCCCTCCAGTTCCCAAATTCTCTTTTGCTTGTTCCCAGAATCTTTCGGAATATCTTTCGTTCTGCCTGTAATAATTTCTGTTCTTCCTTCAACGTTGGTGTCCAAGTCCACATATACACTTTTTATTTGTTTATTGAAACTATTGCTATTAACATTTTCATTATCACTTGATATCGTATTTTATTATATTCTATGCCCATTGAATGAAATGGACTCTATGAATGTCACATAGGGCATAGTCGGATGTCTGCTGTTAATAAAAGAAAATGAATAACGTTTTGACCCATAAAGGTTTACGACTGATGATTTTTTTTAAATTTCAGGTAAGAATCAGTTAAGAAAATAAAGCAGAATTTTATTTAAAGGTAAGTAGAAATCAAACATTATTAATATACCATCGACAGCGCGTCGAGACAAATTTGAACAGCTCGTGAACAAAAATGTAAACACATTTGAAGTGGTCTATTTTATTTGATACGTTCCAAGTGCACAAATATCTGTACTCCGGGAAAGTGAACAACTTTATTTCAATAAACTTACGGCGTATTTTAGATTTACTGGCATTTCATTGACGTAATATTTGTCACAGCATTTCTCACTCTTTACTCACGGCCATTAGCCGTAACTATTAGAAAGAGTAATAAAAAACTTAAATAAAAGGCTCAAAGCAAAGGCAACCAGAGCGTTCCACCGGTTATGTTCTATAGAACCAGGACGTGAGCATTAACAGTGGGTCTTATTCAAATTTAAGGCCGCTCAGCGTGTGATGGAGCAAGCTATGCTTGGGGTTTGTCTGATAGACCGAATTCCTAATAAAGTCATACATCAGAGAACTAAAATACATATGCATGCCTCGCAAAATCAGGGAGTTTAAGGCAATAGAGGGGCGACTACGTCAAGGCAAACGTGTAGTACGCCCTTCGGCAAGATGGACGAACGACTTATAATGTATTAGACAACATCACGTACGTCGCTCTGATTCCAAAGTAGCTAAAGCCCTTTTGTTATGTAAATCGGAAACAACGACTGTACCACAAACACCCAACCCGAGACTATATAGAAAAGTTAGTTTTTGTACACTGACCCGGCCGGGGATCGAACCCGGGACCTCAGAGATAGCGACACCATGAAAACCGGTGTGCAAGCCCCTCGGCCACAGAGCCCGTCAGATGCGGGTGGCACTAGACCGGAGTCTCTTTAACGTTTAAAAAAGAGACTAACCCACGGCGCCCATTACACCACGACATGCCGGTAATACACCATAAGTTGCCATAGCTCATTAAAGACGAGATACCCCACGGCATCACTCATCCCGCCGTCGGAGCATGATCTACCTTGGCAAACTTGGAAGTCTTTTAATAGCCTTGGGTCCGCAGCCTCGACCTCGACGGAAGCAAAGAGAACACGCACGTTTGGGTTACACCTCGGAGAGCGCTTGTCTGTGTGATGTCTCTCCTCAGACAATGGCAATTTTGTCCTTCCCAGTATGTCCCTGCACACGCGAGGACCTGTACAACGCTATTGATAATGCTGTCTCACTCGCTAAGTACTGGTCTTCGCAAATATATAAACGTCAGAGTCGACACGCCAAGAACAAGACAAAGACCGGGAAGTGGCGTGTTCAAAGGGAGGGTTAAGTGCTATTTCCACTAAGTGAGTAGCCGCGAACGACCGCAGCCGTAGCGGCTAGTTTTACAAGCATTCCAGTTATTTGAATTAATAAGAATCTAGTCTAGTCGATAAGTGGAAAATTAGTCTAAGTGCAACTGTGTAAGCAGATGTAGTCATAAAAGGGAAACAAAAGAACAAAAAAATTAAACCATAAAAACAAAAAAATAAATGCAAGAAAAACAAAAATGAACCAAAACCACAACAAAACAAAAATAAACACAAAAACAGCTTATTTGCAAAAACAAAGACACTAATTATAAAGGTACGTTGTGCTGTGTGCCCGCTGCGGCGAAAAAATGGTCACTAACTCAGCATTTGTTGGAAAAACCAACCCGTTCGCAACAGTGATATTCAGTTAGGACATGTTTTCACTAAAATGAATTATTTACATCACAACACACAACGTAAAATACTATATCGTTATCGAAATTTGGTTACGGTACCATTCCGAGCACTACCACAAACCGTAAACTGTGGCAAGCAATGCTAATGATGTTCTTCATGTAACCTGAAATTGATTCAAAGCTTGGCGACTTACAGATATCAGGCTAATATAATGCTTAACAGTTATGTTGCACCTTTGGTTTAATAAGGCCACATCTGACTTAAACTGCCTCCGTGACCGAACGGTTACCGTGCTGGTCTGCCACGCAGAGGTCCCGGGTTCGATTCCCTGTCCGGGAGACTAGACGCCAACTGAATTATTTTAACTGTTCTGTTTTAATTTTGTGTTTTATTTCTTTTTCACAAAATTGTTTTTTTTTTTAATTTTTTTGTTTTTTTTTTCACAAAATTCGGGGAGCACATCAGACTCTGTTCTTCGGATGAGTTGATACATCTTATTTCGTGTCGGAAGTATAAAATCGAACAACGGTCGATCTGCCATCCACAGCGAAGAAGAAAGAACGAAATGTACTATGTCCTTAAAATAAGTAGTCTTGCACATAGATCTTTGTTCTACGGATGAGTCGAAAGTTGACAAGTGCAATACATAAGTGCTTGTATTGCGAGGTAAAATTTCAAACACGGGAGTGCTGCAACCTTTGTGCGGCGCCAGACCAAATCAAACCAGAACAAATCTGCTCAACAAGGCGCCTCTTAAACGGCACAATCACCCGCAGGCAGGAGACTGCTCACACACTGTCCTGCATTATGGCCCACGTATGGAGTCTCGCAGGACGCATTGCAGGATTGCAAGGTGGCTTGCAGGCTGCGACTACATTCATAATCTAGCATTACGCGGCGGACAGCTAGGCGGATTGCAATGCAGGATAATCAATATCCCCTTTTACTCGCATCATTGACACTCTAAATCGAGTAGCTGAAGATGTAAACATTTTAACTTGTTTTGAGAGCGAGTTCATGAAGACTGTTTTTGCTTTGTTCACAATTAATTCTATTTTTAATCGTCTTCAAGAAAAGGAGGAGGATCTTAATTCGACTGTATGTTTTTAGTATGATACGCGATAACTCCGTCATTTGTGAATCGAATTTTTTTTTACTGAAGTTCCAATTGTTGTGATTTATTACTACAATACATGTACACTGCCCTGCTAAGCTGAAAGGCGGTATCTCTGATATACGCCCTTTTAGTTTTTCTATAAAACTGTAATAATTTCGCTTCTAATGATGTAATAGCTATCCAGCTTAAAACATTTAAAAAACCATTAAGAAGTATTTTTATAGCTCAATTTTTCCTTATATTACTAATAGATTCGGCGGTTTTCTTTATAATCAAAATAGCAGTATCTCACAAAATAGGTATAACGGTACAATTTATGGATAATTTAGGTATGTCAATAAATCTATTAGTCAAAAATACGTGCCTATAAGTTTTAACATCTTCAAAAAGATTTCTTTTTGAAGGTATGAAAATACAGTTTACAAAAAGTCGATTTTCTCAAAACTAACCCCGATTCTGTTAGCGCTTTTCGGCATGTCAGGGCAGTATAATACAACAATAGTATACCAGCGTATTACCGATGACCTTAAAAACAACGTCAATATTGAAAAAGAGCGTAGGGCTTTAGCGGTTAGAGGTAATATGTTGATCCGTTGGTTTTCTCGGTGAAGAAAAGACGTAAAAATTACGCTTTTTCAAGCTTATGAAAAAACAACGAAACATTTTTTGGACGCCATTTTTGCTAAACTATGATCATGTTGGTTGACACGTTATTGTTTATCACCATCCAATTGAGCATTGTCACAATGTATTGTACCGAGGATACGATATACGCACATCAATTGTTTTAGAACACCCAACGGTTATGCGGTCCCATTATTCAATCCGGGCCAATTCTCTTATATGATGTGACCCTCTCGCGGAAGTTTACAATAGCATGTTGAATTGACGGTCAATCTTATCAGGGCGCCCTCGGACACGCTGCTTACAAAACGAGTAACGAGCCTTCAATTCGCCCTTTTGTTCTATGGCGCAGTCAAGGCTATCACCGCCCAATTACGAAATATTCTGAAAAATAAGGCGTAATAAGGTTCCCACGCCATGATATCTTTTAGCCGTGTCGTATCTCTGTAGCATTTCGCTAACGACGTCGTTTAGACATGAACGAGTACGTTTCGTCAACATCAGGTACTCGTACGCACTCATTTCATCATCATTATATATATAGCATTCGTATTATTATAAGTATGTGGTATAAATAAAGTAACCACACATCCCGCTTTGAGCAGGACAGCCCCGCTTTTAATCTTAGTGTCCCGCTGTCCCCAAAATACTTGATAATATCCTGCTTCTACGAAACAAGACGCATAAGACATTAATCTAAAAAAAATGGCGCGAACGGGAAAAATACGTAAAGCCAGCCCACCAGACTACACAAGATTTATTTTTTTTATTTTTGATCAATAAACATTACTTGTCTTTTCGATTTTTTTAACCATTAGACTATTCGTAACTATCGTATTTTATTTTAATCATTTTATCCAACGTATTGTTTTTAAAATAATAATAAACATGCAGGCGCCAGGCGTCCCGCTCTGAGAAAAAAAAATAATGGTCACAGTTTTTGGGAAACGGAGGGAAATTGCTTTAAATATTGTAGATATTGTGCGTCATGGAGACATTATTCCTTTAAATTAAGACACAATGTCATTTAAGCGATAAGCGTTATAAAATATTAAGGATTTTTTTTTCACATTTGGTTGGTTCAATTCTCAAATTATACAATCAACTGTTTGAAAGTCTTTGGATGCAGTATAACTTATTTAAAAAAATAAAATAATTTCTCCATGAACCAAAAATCTTATCTACAAATTTAAAGTACCCGTTCCGAAATATCCCTCCGTGCTACATAGCGTGAAACGCCTTGTATATTAACACCATATTACTATTATTATTACACCGGTAAACCAAACGAGTATAAAAGAAACCAGATGTGTACAGTATAAATGTAATTTATATTTTTACACAACCCTAAGACATATTATTTATTTATCAGAAATTTAAAACTAAAAAAGCACTCGTCCGCCATTTTGTCGTCCCTTCTAACGACGCTCGAACTCTTTAGTGTTGCTAAAAACCTTACCTTATTGATTTAACATTAGAATATAATAATTGACCGTGAGAACATAAATAATGAAGGGTAAATAAATGAAATGAAATTAAATAATAAGTAAATTTTTATTGAATTGATATTCAATTATTTTTTGTGAAATTACTCCACTAGTTTTGTTATAATTATTAATACAAAGATCGAACACTCAGAAAAAATTCCTTCGATCCGGTCGGATAAATATAGTCGTAGCGCCATATATGATAAATCTGTCAAAGATTTCTCATAGATGGCGCTACGACTAAAAAGTTGAAAGACCAAGTACAAAGACACGACGCAAGCACATAGAAAAATTCGTGAGGTCCGTTGGTTCGTTCCGTGGCTTAGTTGGTATAGCGTCTGGCACGGTATGCAAGAAGACGTCGATCCGACCGGATCGAAGGAATTTTTTCTGAGTGTTTTTTCTGAGTGTTCGATCTTTGTATCAATAATTTTAAATAATAAGGTTTATTACAGGATGGTAATAAAAGCGCCGAAATGTAAATTAAAAATGAGCTAATTTAAAATAAGTAATAATATGAACATTAGTGCGTCATTTACTAAGCTACAGAAAACTTTTGAGCAAATAAGAATACGGAAACAACCTAATTAAATGTTGAAAAATGTTGCTGTCATAATACCACTCTATTCAGCCATTTTTGTGTTTAAAATGAACCAGCAAATAACATTTGATAAACCTAGCTTTCTTGTTAATTAATCCATTACCAGGATCTCAGAGGTCGTCAAAATAGGACATACTGTAAGGGGTATAATGTTCTGTTGACCCTTACTTACTTGTTGTTGTTGTAAATGTTAATTGTTTGTTTATAGAAAGGAAATATTTTGTTGAGTAGAAATACATGTGTTCGTTTTGAAGGTATTTCATACTATTTTCATACTAACTCCTTATTACAATTACTTAGTTGAGGAACTAGAATTTGAGATCACGTTTCTTTATTAAAGAACTATATTATTATTATTAATACTATGACAACTGCTATAACAGCCAGTCTTCTCTGAGTAATTATTTTACTTGAGATCAACTTTATATGTCAAAAATAACACTTTTCACAAGTATTTATAAATATTACGCACTACGCACAGAAAGATTTTGTGATATTTATCGATTTGACATGTGATAAAAAGCAGTATAAAGTCATTATATTGTATTGAAAACATATATTTTTCGTTGTATTGAAAATTAATTTCAATAAATATAATATTAATGGGATTCGTCGTCATAAGACCCATCGTCATCTTCATTGTACCCAAGTTGATGTTGTGTCCGACGCTTCCGGCAGCAGAAGTTCCTATGTCTCACTGAGAAAAATTTACTTTTTTTTCTTTGGCATTTGCATTGTACTGCTCAAAAAAAGGATCAGAATTTAACGAAAGTGTGTAAAACGTTACCAAGAATAACTAAGTTTTAAGTTACACACAAAATCATAAGTTATTCGGGCTTAACTGATATACGTAACCATGTGTGAATATAGTGATTACAAAAAAAAGATATTTTTTATCGTGAATGTATACGGTAAGAAATATCACTTTATCAAGTGCAATCCGGAAAATACAATTTTAAATTAAAGTACGTACTGTAGTCTAGGCTCTACTCTATGAGTAGAAGTACTTGTTGATGAATATAGATTTGCGTTTAGAATGTATTTAAAAAAATAGGATAGAAAAAAGAAGAACATCTTGTCAATTCGAAACTAGATTCCCAATTGAATACATGTTACAGTTATATTTATTGAGTTTTCTTATAAAAGTACCTCTACGCAAAGCTACCTGAGCTACGTTACGTCCTAAATGGTGGAGGCCGTCTTATAAATGGTGGAAGCGCAATATAAATGATGAAAGCATTCCGATGAAGAGAACTCCGATGTAAAAAAAATTTATATGTTTTTACTAAAAACCTCCAGGAAAGCGTACATAAGGTCGTAGTTTATATTTTTACTTATTTAATATTGTTTTATAATTGATACCAGTGAAAAGTGCAAGAAGAAAATATGTATTGTATGCCGACACAAAGGTTTACTGGATTCAACGACGTAGACGAGTTTTTGAATCAATTTGAGGCGATCAGCGTATTAAATAATTGGTCTGGTATGCAAAAGAGATACGTGATTGCATTGTATTTGGAGGGGCCAACTCTACAATGGTACAAAACGTATTTTTCTTGATACACGACGTATGATGTATTGCACTGAAGCTAAAAAAGGAATTTCCCTCACAGATAGATTACGCCCGAGAGTTTTATTATTATTATGTGTTGTTATATATATACATAAACATACATTATGTAGTATTATAGGCGACAGGGGCCAAACGAATCGCTGACAAGTTATTTTTACAGTTTAGATAAGTTAGCGACGAAAGTGAAGATTCAAGATGTTCAGTTTACTACACATTTCTTGAAGTCTTTGATACCCAGATTTCAATGGATGGCTAGTAATTTGTATTTGTCGAAAGAGGAGTTGAGAAAAACAATTATGCAAGTAGAAGATATATTTAATCACGGTTACGATGTGTGTCGGACAAAATATTGAATTGCCAGTATATTTTCATAAGGGGCACTCTCACTGCTGGCAAACACAGGGTGACTCTACACCGATAGTTAGACCCGAGTCTAAACAGTCGGAATATCTAGTGCCATGAGCACCAATCGTGCAGCAGGATACGCCACGTCAAGTGTATTCACGGGCACATGGTAGTGGATCTTCGTCAGGATCTCCTCAACGAGAATGTCAGTAAAGCGCAGCTGAACATTTAGGAAATTTGTAAACAATTGATAGTTTCAGTGTAGATAAGGTTTTATATCTGTTTTTGTTAATAATGTAAGTTGCGAGGCTTTGGCGGATACTAGTGCTTTAGTTTCAATAATCTCTCGTTGTTTTGCAGAAAGGTTACATTTGCAGATTGATGATACTCCGAGTTTTCAATTGCGTACAGTGGGCGGAACGCCAATAAAAGTGCAGGCGTCCACCAAAGTGTCGTTGACAATTAACGGAAAGGAATTTCCATCAAGTTTGCTGGATGTACAGGATGTTGAGGAATGTCTTATCTTAGACCAGGATATTGTAAAGGAATATAATTCCAAGTTGTTAAAATTGAAAATTGACAAGAAAATTTATTCTAAGTCCATGACATATATCGGGTCAAAGAAAGGAAAGTCTTTTATCGGACCGGTATCAAAAAGTTTTCATAACTTCTCGCTAAATAGTTCGGAGTATGTAAACTCTTCAGTTTTGCCGGGAATAAAGAAAAAAGTTGACGTGACTGGCAAGAGTTGTCAAGGGCTTGATTAGGATGTGGTCATGGTCTGTCCTTTTAGACAGGTTTTTGGCAGACTAAAGCCACAGCCTCCTCGGTGGTTTGCTTGTTGGTAAGGTAGTAGCTTCCGACCAGTGTGTGGCTAGCCTATAGTAAAGGCTGATCACTTATGTAAGTTGCCTATCATAGGCAGGGCACCAGCTAGGGATGTTCACCCCTTCAGTTGTGAGGAAGAGGGATGTAGTCTAGGCTCTTCTCTATGCATAGAAGTACTGGCTGAATGATTATTCTTTAATACATTCTTCATTAAATCTATATAGATTTGTGTTTAGAATGTATTTAAAAAAAGAGGATAGAAAAAAGAGGAACATCTTGGCAATTCGAAACTAGAATCCAAATTAAATACACGTTACAGTTATATTTATTGAGTTTTCTTATAAAAGTACCTCTACACAAAGCTACCTGAGCTACGTTACGTCCTATAGTACTTTCCTCTTCAATATTCATCAATAGGCATTACAAAACTTTCACCACACATAAACACAGAATTGGGTTGGATGATTACGTTTAAACAGGAGCGCTGACATTGCCGTTTAGTGATGTAACGGTTATTAATTAAGCTTTTACATTGCACGTTTTGTAGATGAATTTAACAAAATTTTTGAAATCGATTTTTGCTTACAAATACTCCTCTGTGCGATGTCTGATTACCACTAGCTTAGAGACATCTTCTCACCAATGATAGCTGCAGTATCTATACGATTTATTATATTTTATTAAAATTGCAACTACAAAATGTTATTGATTTCCTTATAATAACTGCAGTATCTAATAGATACTGCACTTATAATTAGCTCTAAGATGGTAGATTTTGTAAAACATAAATAAAATTAGTGCAGTAGCTGTTAGATACTGCGTTTATTGCTAGAATTCCATCACCATTGGCTCAAATTTGACTCAAAAATTATATAGTAACTAATCTTACTGCACTTTAAATTATCAATTGTTATATATTCTACTAAGTTACTGCAGTTTCACTTCCTATATTACAGGGTTCCCATGGAAATTTTGACGCGCGAGTTAGAGCCAAATATAGATCTTGTTTTGGTGTTATCGATTCGGTATTTAACTCAAGTCAAAAATGCTTTACTGCACTATCCATTAGGACGACAGCAATATTGTCAATAAAACCCAATTACAGGTCATTCGGCTCAAAGTTTGGTCAACAGTCGTCATTTAATCACGTCGTCGGCGTCATCGTTATGACGATCACGTGTGCCGGTCGTGAAATTTTATGAAGGAAGTCGTGCATTCCAATATTTTCTTAGAAATGGGCAGTAGCGTCGGCTTTGTTGAGGATATTATGAAGTTATAATTAATATCATGGACCAGTAACTCAAGAGGTAGTCGAGCATTTAGCACCTATTGGTACACCAGACGTACTACGATATAATACGAATAAAGAAATAGTGTTGAAGGACGTTAGAATCATATTCCTTATTTTAAACCAATTTACAAAAAACTGTCCTGAAAATTCCACTAATCACGAATTAAAAGCTTTTGTATACAGTGACAATAATGTGATTTAAGTGAAAGTGAAAACATAAATATTTACTCCCGTCCCTTAAATAAGTATTTAGAAAACCCAAAGATTATAATATTTATTTATAATCTAATATTATATATAAGCTAATTTATTTAAGAGAAAGTGTATAATAATAATTTATGAGATGCATAATGTATGAGAACCACAATGGAAAATATTTATTGAGGATCCCGATAATTAAACGAAGACATGGCTCAAAGGACTTGTAACCAAGCCAAAAGAGTTAATAAAAAATAGGCTGTAAAAAAAATATATCGTATGTAGTGATGTGGGTGACGGAGACAGTGGAACTGAGGTATAAGCTATGCAATTCTAGAAAGTCGTTCCTTCGTAAAAAGTCACGGTGATACTATTAGACGGCTGATCACTGATTTTTTCATCGTAACGTTATTTATCACCCACTTCTGCTGTAGCTTTTTTATAATTTTATTAAGGAATACCGGAAAAATAGTAATTCATAAGAAACGTGATCGTCTTGTTCCATTTTTCTAGAAGTACCATTTTGATTTTTAATGTGTTTCCAATAATCTATCACACAGATTGCGTAATTGAATCGATGATTTTATGGTTCAATAGTTTTTATTGCAGTGTAAATAGATCGTAAATAACTTTACGACGATCTCGATACCTCACTTCGCAGAGTAACTTTAACTGGGCAATAAATAACTTAAGTGCTAGTAGTAATTAACAGATTTTATCTTCTTGTGACTAACAATCAGATTCATCGGGGTTCAGAAGCCTCGTTCGCGAGCTTTGTTAACTTTTTCGTTTTTTTTTGTTGGAAGAAAGAAATCCTCATAGATGCCCCAAATTGACCAAATGGTATTCCTGCTTCAGTGAGAAGTCGTCGGTGTTTTGTTTTAATGATTATTTTAAAATATTTACTTACGTCCTGTTTTAAAATTCAGTTTTGGTTTTAATTATATTTATGTATTGAAATTGAATCATAATCTTTTCTTCAAAACACTGACGATGTCTTTACGGGTTAAAACCGCTTTTCTTTTACTTGCCTTACTCTTTACACACTAGGTCCGTATCCTTTTTTATTTTTATTATTTTTTTACAATTCAGGCTATCGGTGCAAAAGTGTTACCCACGTGCATATAGAAGATGAGGGATTCAAAATGAGGGATTTAAAATTAGCCAAATTTATTTTACATACATATAGTAATTATATGTGACCAACATCTTCTTCTTAGCCATTCTCAACCTCCAAGGTGTAGGCCTCCTTCAGTTTATGCCACCTTTCCCGGTCTTGAGCAGTTTTTAACCACTTTGTTACCGCCAGTCCTTTCGTATCGTCGTACCAAGGCATCTGTGGTCTTCCTGTTAGGTGTTTCTCGCCTGACGGTCTCCATGTTACCACTGCCTTGCACCAAGAGCCTTTCTTGCGGGCGACATGGTCAGCTCACTCCCACTTCAATTTCGCAACCCGTTTAGTAACATCGCTCACTTTGCTTTTTGACCAATTTGTTTTTTTACGGCCTCTTAGCGTAACTCCTACCAGTTTTCTTTCGATTGCTCTTTGAGCCACTTGAAGTTTGTGGACGATCTCCTTAGTAAAAGCCCAGGTCTCAGCTCCATAATCGACTCATCCATAGAACAAAGATCTATGTGCAAGACTACTTGTTCTCAGGACATAGTACATTTCGTTCGTTCTTCTTCGCTGTGAATGTCAGATCGACTGTTGTTCGGTTTTATTTTTTCGAAATGAAATAAGTTATATAAATTCTCAAAACACCTTTGCATAGGCCTTAGTTTGAATAACGAAATTATTCTCGTAACGTAGTTATTCTCTTTTCATATAATCACATCGGACTCTGTTCTTCGGATGAGTCAATGCACTGGTCGTGACTGTGAACTTTTTGTTTGGCATTGAATTTCACGAGGAATGCGATTTTGAGTTTCGAGTCAATTATAAACCGAACTTGTCATAAAGGTCTCAAACTAAGGAATTTCTTATACTATACCAGAGCAACGGAATTCAGTTGCGGGCACTAGCCAAGACAATCAGACCACGGCCAATTTGGAAAAGTTTATATCCCAAATTGGTCCCGTTTGTACCTTATCATACAGCGCCCACAGTACAAACGTCAGGGCCACCGCGGTCGTCTAAGAAAGTTAACATTAGATTCAGAAAATCTCACCCATGGCCAAATAAGGCCACGTTTGCAATATGATATGATAACTTTTTAGTAGAGAGGTTTAAAAAGGAACGAAATTAGTCGGTGACAATTTTTTTACATAGGTAATAAATAACAAATTTATTGGTAGTAGTAGAGCTCTTTGTGAAAGTGTTCGTCCAGGGAAGTACTGACACCTAATCTATTTCTGCCGTCAAGTGGTAATTTGAGCATTATTGCGTTCCCGTTTTGAAAGGTACGGATGGTGGTGAAATTCCAGGTACATGAGCCTTGTTAGTATACGTTTGAAGGGTGTAGTGGCGGTATTCTTCAGATCTTTGCAATTTAAAGCTCTGAGTATATTGCAACGGCTATGGATAGAGGTGTCGGTTAACACTAGTAGGGCTAACACGATAAAACGCGACTTGCGATACATCTCTATGTGAGAATATCAGTATCTCGCACTTTATATCGCTCTCGCGCAATTCGCGTCTTATTGTGCTAGCCCTACAGGCGCACGACTTGTTTGTCCTATCATTTGTTAATATATTTCTGACGGTTATACGCTCTTTGGTCACGTGTTGACTGGACTGCAGTACAATACGGTATACCGTGACAAAAAACCTGTGACTAGCAATAAACCTCTAAAACCTTAAAATATATATAGCCGTGCAGCTACTCCTGATGTTGATTATACTTTGCCAAGTAATGGGAATAATATTATCTTATCTCGGGATGGAGCGAAATTCACTGTCTTAGTTTTAATTACTCTGTCCCTTACAGTTAATGGGGCTCAGGATATATTGCATCCTTAATAATTCAATTCAAAACTACGGCATTTCTACAGAAATAAAGCGAGTTTTGTGTTTTTTTAAGCGACACGCCTGTCCATAACAGTTGCGTTCCCGTTTAGAACTTTAAATCGCAAAGATCTGAAGAAAGATATCTCAGTGACGGGCGCAGTAGCAGTGCACAAGTCCCATTTGCCCGTAATTTCACCAGCACTCATTCATATTGCTGCCTCCGTGGCCGAACGGTTACCATGCCCGACTGCCACGCAGGTCCCAGGTTTGATTCCCGGGCCGGGGAAATATTTATATGGTATACATTTATTTCCCTCGTGAGTTTGGGTGTAATTTGTGTTTGTCTATGTGTTTGTCCATGGCACCCGCGACACAGGGTTTCCCTAGTGCCCAGCTATGTTGAGTGTGTGCGTTATTATTATTATTATAATGCGGCGCAAAGGAATGGAAGCGAATTTTTGTAACGTTATAGGTATTGTACATAGAATAATGAACTTTATGGTCCATAGTGTAACGTACAGACTAAATACGAGCCAAAATCTCGAGCAGTCGTGAAAATTCCGCGGAAGATTAAATGCTTCGTCAGATATTTCAAGTCTAAGGGTCGTATTCTAGAACTCTACTCAATGCTCAAGTCAGGATTTGAGCAGACTTGAGTATGATTTCAAGCACTGGAAATACGACTCTAATGGCAAGGACTTGAGTATGATTTTCAGTGCTCACTGCAATACTCAAGTCCTGACTTGAGTATTGACTAGAGGTCTGGAATACGACTCTGAAGAGTGCTGTAGCACATTCAAAACGTGTGAAGGGATAATGAGTTGTTGATGATGGATGATTGTTGAAGGTAAAAAACATGTGCGTCCGAATTACGCCCGCGCAATTACGCACGATCGTGATGAATTAAAACAAGTTGCAAGCGCCATTTCAACATATCCATCATAAATTTGCTGTGTAGATCAGCCGAGATGAAACCGCCAAATATTTAATCTTATTTAAAATATTTACGAAAATATTTAATCGTGTCAAGGATCACTTCCAACTCCTAAGTTTCGCCTTTTCTCCAACTACCCTCTCATTTATTTCTACATTTTACTTTAAAGGTACATAAGCTATATATAAACATTTAATATTATTACTGTTGTATTGTTACGTATTAATAATATTTGTATGGATATTTATATCCTAAGGTTGCCTGGAAGAAATTGCCACAGAGCAACAAGGCCGCCTGTTGCACATTGACTTAGTATCTATGTACTTAACTAAGTTACTGCATTGTATGTTAACTGAAATTTTATGTGCAATGAAGAATATTTCATTCATTCATTCATATTTATTGCTTCAATCAAGTCACATGAGCATGAACTATGAATCCGGAATTGGATTTTTGGCAGTTCGAATAAAACCAGGGAAGTGAAAAAAAGGAAAAGTATTGGAGATTTGGCTTCACGCCTATATCCAACGCCGTAAAACCAATTTTTTTTTATATTTTTAACCGATTTCAAAAAAGGAACAGCTTCTCAATTCCACTGATTTTTTTTGTGTGTGTGACTTTGTTGATATGATTCTTTTTTTGTTGGAAATAGGGTACTTCAGTATTGGTGGTAAACTAGGGGATGAATCCGGTTCCCTGCACTTTCCGGTAACCGATTTCAATAAAACTTGACAAACTGATGTAATTCCACGCACTTTTGAGGTCGATTTTTTTAATAAAAAAAGCTATAATTATTATTATTATTAATCTATTGTGTCCCACTGCTGGGCAAAGGTCTCCACCAAAACCCTTCGCTGCAGGGGTATTTGGCTATTTCCCACCACTCCTTCTCAAACCTATTATGCTTTACCCCATCGTCGCCTTCTATCCTCGGGCACCTAAGGAGTCACTTTCGGCCACTTCCATTTGAGGCTCGCCGTTTTGTCCCCCACATCAACAAAGTCAGTCATCATACGCAGCATTGTATTGCGCACTCGGTCAATACGTTTAAATGCTGCGTTCCATCGCCCTCTACAAACCAAAATACAAAAAAAAAAGTATTGTTAATGTCTGTGAAGGGAAATGCTCCTTTCCTTTATAACAAAACCATCGTTAACTTACAGGATGTCATAACGATTGTGATATCACAAATAAATAATGACGTTTCTTACTGACCCTAATTTCTGAATGCCTCTAAATTTTTACGTGGTCGCTATGGTCTGTCTTTTTTAAACATGGAGTAAAATGACAGATCATTGCGCGAAAGTGTTGCCCGCTTGCGAGTAGGTAGTGATTGAAGTCGATAAATATTCTATCCACTATCGACAGAATATTGGTTACGGCAATAAAAAGCCGAACTAGTATCATTTGAATTATCATCGTCCCATTATTCGTTAACTACTGGGCACAAGTTCATTGGGAAAGTTCATACATACATACACTATATTTAGAATTATATCTATTAAAAATACAAGTAGGAGACATATTTTAAAGTTTTTCATTTTAATTTAATACCTGTCGATAATCAAATTCGCCTGTCCTTATTAATTAGTTTTTTTATAATATCAAGTGACGGGACGAACAAGTACTGCGACTGATGGTAACCTACACGCCTGTACATAACAGTTGCATTGCCACACAGACCTTTAAATCGCAAAGATTTGAGGAGCACTGCCACTGCGCCCGTTACCCTGAGGTATAAGTTGACAAGTCTCATGTGCCTGTAATTTCACCATGTATATGAATAGAAATTGATTTTGAAACTAGTAGACCAATGGTCAAAATAGGAATAAAGAAGGCAATAACGCAATTAGAAATCATTAGAATGTAGTAACATTCACAATTCTGACATTTTTGGGGATTCGCTCTGGACCTTTTGGAGGGAAAAGTGTCGTTTTTATTTTGACGTTCAATTATTTTGTGAAATCTAGTTTAAAGTGGAATAGGATAGTGCTATTGTGCCTTAATCGAAGATTAAAACGCGAAATTATACGAATCTCGAACTAAAATACCCGTATCGGCCCGTTCTAAGGAATCCCGGGCCAATCCAAGCACGCCGCCTCAAATTGCCTATCCTCTTTGTGGCGGCGATATTTACAGAAAAACTTATTTTTATGTTTTCGGCTGAAGGAC
The DNA here is from genome assembly GCF_003589595.1 of Hyposmocoma kahamanoa. Lineage (NCBI taxonomy): Eukaryota > Metazoa > Arthropoda > Insecta > Lepidoptera > Cosmopterigidae > Hyposmocoma > Hyposmocoma kahamanoa. The sequence continues at coordinate 23,117,356 of NW_020653945.1, forward strand.
TTTGTTTCCATGGCCAGAAATAAATTTAAAAAAATGACATTTTTGGCAAAATGTTACCTTCTTTCACAATCTATCGATAAAAATGTCGACAACAACTACATGACTATTTAAAATTTTATGAAAACTGGCAACCCTGCAGAAAATTATGTTCCTTAAACTCGTTGCAATAAGTGCTATATCCTTACCGAACACGTCTAAGTAAAATTTCCGCTTGACTTGTTCTTACATCAGCCACTGCATATTAGGCTATTAGAGATTGTAATCGACTCGGGACCTAATTCCATCCCTTCATCGATAAAATAATTAATGGTGTTGAACTGCCTGCTGACTCACACGCTCTCACGTCATTATGTGCTTAGGAAACTCGTAAATGCATTACTCTATAATGTAATTAATCTGGATTAGTTACTCGTTAATCAAGATTAATCTTTGGTAAGTAAGTACAACTTACTATTGTATAAACAAAGAGCTTAAACAAATGGCAGAAAAGATTTTTTAAGATTTTGACAATTTATTTCGGTAGGCAAAGTTTATCTAACATACAGCCTCTTCTTGTGTTAATGTTTTTCACTTTTTTTGACGGAAAAGGCAACAAGCTCGTGTTTTTTTTATTTTATTATTATCCTAAGCTGAAACGGATCCAACTCAGCATGTCACAATTCTACTGCTGTGACACTGTATCAGTTGAAATCACTTTTACAAGGTGACTTGGCACGAAAGTACTAATGTTAGTTGTTTTTCTATACCATACCAAGTGGCGAGACGAACATGTCGTGCGCCTGGTGATAAGCGACACGCCTATCCATAACAGTTGCAGTGCCATCCAGAGCTTTAAGAATCGCGAATTTCTTACGGGCACTGTCAGTGCGCCCACCCTGAGACATAAGTTGACAAGTCCCATGTGCCTGTAATTTCACCAGCACCTGTACCCTTCAAAACTGGAACACAGTAATGCTGACATTACTGCTTGGCGGCAGAAATAGGTAAGGTATGGGCAAGGTAAGGTAAGGGTACAGTATCTAAGGGTGCAGTATCTGGATGAACTCCTTCACAAGGAGTTCTACTGCTACTATAGGGTTTTTTAGATGACAATGATTCAAATTTTTATTGTATTAATAAAAGTAAGGTTTGGCAATTATTAATGAAAAATGATATCTGATAAATGTCCACCACGACCACAGTTACAGATGTCGATTCTTTCCATAAACTTTTTAATCACTTTTTGAGAAAGTGGTGGGTTTATTTGGTTAATCACTTCAAAAATTGTGAGTTTTAAGGCTGCAATAAATTCGATTGGCTCCGTATAGACTGTCTTTAACATAACCCCATAAAAAATAATCCAGCGGTGTTAAATCATATGATCGAGCTGGCTACTTAACGGCTGAATTTCGTGAAATTATCGGGAAATTTGGTTTGCAATAAATTAATTCATTGTTTCGGTGGCAATGTGACTTGTGCCGTTGGCATTGGGCCGTTTTTTTTTCGAAAATTCGGCTGGAAATGCGGTAACGGTGAATGGATCACGCTATCGCGAGTTGTTAACAACTCGATTTTGGCCTAGCATTGATGACATGGATATCACTGACATGTGGTTTCAACAAGACGGTGCCACAAGTCACACAGCCAATGAGACGATCAATTTATTGCAAACCAAATTTGCTGATCACGTAATTTCCCGAAATTCAGCTGTTAAATGGCCAGCCAGATCGTGTGATTTAACACCACTGGATTATTTTTTGTGGGGCTATCTTAAGGACAGAGTCTATACGGAGCCAATCGAATCGACTACAGCCTTAAAACTCAAAATCCGTGATGTTATAGCCGAAATAGACCCGACATTTTGCCAAAAAGTAATTAAAAATTTTGATGAAAGAATCGACTTCTGTCAGCGTGGTCGTGGTGGACATTTGCCAGATATCATTTTTCATTCATAATTGCCGAACTTTTCTCTTTGTAAATACAATAAAAATTTGAATCATCTTCATCTAAATTTTTTGTTTTATTTTGTTTTAGAAAACAAAGTTCTTGTTGAAAGACCCTTTAAAATGGGTTGTTGACATTGACCTTGTTGGTAGGTCAATGGTTGTTGATGATGAAATATAAATACAACAAAGTCATAGTCAAGTTTCCCTAACCGTCATTTATATGTATATTTACCTCAAAACCCGCTGTATGCACGTGCGAAACGGACTGGCGGTCAACGGGAATTAATTAGGGTGACCTAATAATATACTTGAGAATCCAATGGACCTAGAGTTGACATGATACGTCGAATAACAGATACGTGGTATTAGGTTACTTTGTAAATTCAGAGTATTTTTTGCGTTGTATAGCAATAGTTTAATGTAATTGCTATAATAAAAGTAGCCTTGGAGGAGACCCATGCCCAGCAGTGGAACGCATAAATGAGTTGATGATGATATTAATGGTGAATAAAATTAGCAGTCTTTTGCCATGTGTATTAAATTTATTTCTAATTGCACGTTGTTCTATTTATTCTTTTTTTTCTATAATACCGAGTGATGGGACGAACAAGTCGTGCGCCTGTTGGTAAGCGACACGCCAGTTGTAAGAAATGTAAGTTAAAAGTCCCATGTGCCTGTAATGTCACCAGCACCCTTAATCTTCAAGACTGAAACGCGATAATGTCTACATTATTGCTTGGCGGCAGAATTGGGTAAGGTGGCAATAATTCTCTAGATGAACTCTTCTGCTGCAACAAATGTATAAAAAAATATACAATCGTATTATAACACTCACTTTAAATCATCTGGTTTAAACAAAAACAAATTATGTAATCAGTATACATGCCTATTATTTTATTCTATAAATAGTATTTTTATATTTTTGCCAAAATTAAATTGTTTTTACAAAAAAGTTGAATAGAATAGAATACGTTTATTTGCCAGAATACAGTAATTACAAAGGTCTTAAGTAAAATTAGGTACATTGTATTCAACCTGCAAGCAGATGTGCAAATATTAATGGGATTCAATGTTACTTTAGTCTATACATATAGTTTCTAGTTAATGTAATGAATTTGTAAATTCTAAGTATTCTTTATTGCTATAGAAGCAATGTGTCAAAAGCCATTTTGTCAATTTTAATTTAAAAGTATGTCCTTGTAACAATTTAATTTCGTTTAGTAATTTATTGTAAATAATTATACACATGTTGAAGCAGTTATTCTTATAAATTACTTTATGGCAACGAGGTTGTTTATGCTTTATATATTTTAAAACATTTTTTTTTTCAGAACAAAATTTAAAACAATCTACTTACATTCGCAGCTAATGACCTTGAGACTATGACCTAATAATACTTAGCAAATATTAATTATCACATATATTAAAATCAACAGCGACAGCACACCACCACGCTTCTAGCAATTTCGTGTCAATGCACACTTGACCGGCTGTCATCAAACGGCTATAAAGTAATTCGAAGCTTGTATAACCCGTGGTTTACGTTCCACTACACGAGCGTATATTGCTTTGTACTTGATCCGTAATGCGTGCTCCGAAATGTATATAATATATACTACTCGAAACAAACTAAGGGCCACTTCAATCTTATTGATTTATTAAATATCATCCAAATATCTGTTCACATTTCTTCATATTACTGTTTGGGAGCAGCAATAGGTAAGGCGGCAGTACTTCCCTGGACGAGCTCTTTTACAAGGAACTATGGTGTCACTAGAATAGTACGATTAAAATAGCAAAAATAACTTTTATTTAAATTAACGTCCTAAGACCCAGCAAACTATGGTGGGAAAAGCGCTAAACGCCTAATATATACATTCAATTCATGTAATAATTCCTATCGTTAGTAATTTTTACTTGTTTTTAGTTAAATTTTAATGTAAACTAACGTCAGTGCTTTCGTGGCATCTCAGCTTATAAAAGTGGTTCCAACTGAAAACTAATATTACAACAGTCGAGCTGTGACATAATGCTGAGTTGGATCCGTTTTAACTTATAATTTTAGAATTTAATTTGTTCTGTATAAGTCTTAGATAAGCTGAATAAACGTTTCTTTCTTCTAAAGTACATCAAAATCTATCAAATATAATGTTTCTGGCCCGAGCAAGTATGCATCAGTTTCATATGAAAAACGTATTTACATATTGGTAAGTATCTGCGAAATAAATTTATAATTATGTTTTTACGTCGCATGTCGAATGAACAGATGATAAATAAATACACATTTACAAAGAACTTGTATCGTAGACATTCTGTTAGATTTTTCTCCTTCTAACAGCTGCAACTGACATTTTTGTTGTAACCTAATAAGAAGTACGACCTTGCTCAGCTTTGAAAAGCGAACTTCCTCTAATAATCGTCGTATGAGAACCTTCTTTATCGACAAACATGAAAATTGATGTTTGCCTCGTGTGCCTTCCATTATTATTCACTCATTTGCGATAAAACCTTTGTGAGTTATTGTGCCTATGCAAAAGTTTCTAAAGTATTTGAACCATTGTCAAATATCAGATGGATCAATTGTTTCAACAAGACAACATACAGCTGAAAAGGCTATTCGTACGTATATATATACGTATATATACGTGACTTGCAGATTCACTTCTCTACTACGTGACGTTCGCTTGTTTCAACAAATATGTTCACAGTGTTTTTTTTTCAATGACATTGCAGCGCACAGCTAGCACAGCTTGTATATAATAAATGAATAAATAAAATTGGCTTTATTTCACATATAGATACACAAACATATTTTATAGAAAACATCGAGTATAGCATAGAGTACTTATTTCGATAAGGACCATTCATCCATGGCAACTCATCAGGCCAATGGGTCTTATATCACTTTTATATATTAACTCACGTTTGCACTGAAATTACAAATTAGAAAGCTGAAATAGTACAGCGCCAACAACTGACCTGTGTGTATGTCTACATATATTCCAAAAACATTCTGTATTTATTGTAATAAAGCTAATATCTCTGACTATGGGGCGCTGTCATTCGATGGGGTAGGAAAAACAGCAAAACACTTAATTACAAAACAAACGGAATCACATTTCATCGGTAATTAAATATTAAATACGTAATCCACCCAGTCTTTTAAAGTTAAGGTAAAGCAATACTATCTAGAGTTCCGACTAAGCGGCTAGGTAAAAATAAATTTATTTCCACACAACTGAATCTAACTCCATACTCGTACAATGTAAACAAATGTAAATGAAGCAAGGATAATATTTAAATATTTAAATGTAACTATCTGCATACTTTTCTATATGTTATAACATAATAACGAAATATATATTAAATTTCAAACTAGTCACTCTTTCACTGTTAAATATTGGTTTGGCAGTGGAGGAGTGATTTGGTTGTGGATTAGTAAATTAGTAGGTAACTAAATTTATAAAAAGGTGTAGCTGCAGTGTTTCATATAGTCAATAATGAACTATGTAGCAATATCTTATGGTTAATAATTTTCCAATGTTCTTAATATAAACGGTAAATTTTTGTTTGCTTTTTTAAGTAATATCGTGCCATCTCATCCTTCAAAATGGTTCCAACTGAAAACCAGCGTTACAGCAATTGAGCTGTGACATATGCTGAGTTTGGATCCATTTCAGCTCGTAACTGTAACTCTTTGTATACTGGCAATGTGTGATGCTGGCTGAATAAACGTTTCTTTCTTTCTTTCTTTCTTTCTTAATTTTTCAAGTTACGTCCATTATAGTAACTCAAGTTAAACTGGTCGTTTTGAAGTGAAACAATTGACGACACCCGTCAATTGTTACGAATTCGGGCTGGCCAATCGGAGCGCAGTTGTCACCGTATTGAAATTTAATTCAAGCTGAGGTACTATCGATTCTTAAATATCTATGAGATTAAAGTACCAGTAGAACATCTTTGTGAAAAAAAAGAGTTCGTCGAAGGAAGTACTGCCACCATACCTGTTTCTGTTGCCAAGCAGTAATGTGAGCTAGTAAGCTGTGTTACGGGTTTGCAAGGTAAGGGTGCTGGTGAAATTGCAGGCACATGGGAAACTTCTAAACTTATATCTTAGGGTAACGGGCGCAGTGGCAGTGTCCCTCAGATATGCACGATTTGTTTGTCCCATGTGTCGGTTGATATCATTTCTAAAGCTAACAACGATACGAGAGGAACAATTCACATACGAGTGTGAAACGATCTCACGTCTGATTGCACTTATTATCGAGGCTAAAATAACAATTATTAAGGCTGTTAACATGTTGTCGGATATTTAGCGCTTGTCAACAACGTTTGTTTCGCCCGACCAAGGCTAACGCATGTTATGGAGTTGCTAAACTCTGAAAATATTTTCACCTTGTTAACCATTTATCGTGTACGTCTAACCACATAGTAAATTACACATGCTGTCTTAACAGCGAGAAAATTTTGCCAGATCGTAAGGGCGCGTTCCCGTTATGTCGTGACGTTGTATTTATCGTTGGACTAATGTCGCGTCTTGCCAGTTCCCATGTCACGACTGTGTCGTGGACGCTCATATTATCGTTGAACAACTGTCGTGTCTAGCTGTTCCCACTAGATCGTGACGACAATTTATCGGTTCACGGCAGCCGCCTTGTCGTTTGCACATTTTTATCGTGACGTTTTATTTATCATCCGTGTCTAGCATCCGTGTCTTTCCATTGTCATGACAGTCTATCATCGTAACGTCAAAAAGTCGTGAACGACCGTTAATCGTGTCGTGCTATATGTGAACAACTTCATTTAAATATACAAGCTACGGCCTTTAAACTGCACGAATATCTGTCTTCATGACAAAATGGAAACGCGCCCTAAGCGTGAGTCTACGTTTATTACATTAGAGTGAAAATAAAACCTTATGACTTTTTAATAGATTAGAAAATTGCTTGAAAAGCTTAACACATTAATAAACAACACCTAAAACCGATATTAAGTGCCTTGATATTGCTCAAATGCTATGGTATGACGGGCTGGTGTCCGCAATTCAACCTCCAGGTTGCCTATTTTGAGCGTGCAGGGTTCTACTCGTGCCACCCAAGCTCCTCCTGGAATCTCAGGACCTTCCTGGGTATGCTGAGGACTTCGGGGAGTGACCTCGGCACTCCAAGGTATTTTGCTCTGTATTGTATTGTAGTAAGGTTGTGCACGGCCGTTGCTTTAACCTCCATGCACGCTCTGCGTAGAGGACTGTCTGTGATACCTAAACTGAAAAGATGTTTATTATAGTACCATGACCCGTTAGGGTGGCAGTTAGAGTGCAACAGTCTTGCCTTTTGAGCTTGATTAACTCCCAATCACATTTTCTTCACATTCCCAAACTAACGCGAACATAGTTAACCACTTCATTAATACTTTGAAGAGACACCCCTAATTTTAAAGTAATTAAACAGCGTAGGCACATTATACGTATAACATATTTATGCACATACACAAATGAACATGCACATGTGTATACGCTCCTTGCAATTAGAGTTTGTTATTATATGTTATTGTTATTTATTGTAATTTTAATAAACGTTGTTCACTTTGACCTTATTAATTTATATGAATTTTAATTGAACGTAAAATGAATTTGTGTAAATGGCAAACTTTTGAAGTGGCTAAATAAGTT
>NW_020653945.1:23144954-23160576 GCF_003589595.1 Hyposmocoma kahamanoa
AAAATCTCGAGTCGTACCCTTTATCTAAAAAACAACAGTCGTCGCCTTGAACCATGAAAGGTTTGTTTGATAGAAAACTGTACATGACAACGTCCATTCATACTAGACTTCCCCTGTGCACGTCATCCTTAGACCAGAACGCTTTGTGCTCCCGGCTGTATTATTCCATAACATTCGACACGTGTAGTGGATAAAAGCACCAGGGAAGTCCATTGACGACTTACTTCTGGATATTTATCCATTACCATTTGACTATAGATAAATAAGCAGTGGCTTATTTATCTATAGTAAAAATATAAACGTAATAATATCCCTGCCAATTTTGGCTCTTTCCCCCCCATAAAGCGGAGCAATTTGGCGGGTTGACAACCACACATTTGCAACTGTTATGGACAGGCGTGTCGTTTACCAACAGGCGTACAATTTGTTCGTCCCGTTACTTGGTATCGTCAAAAAAATCTATAAAAACCAAGATTTCAATGCGAATTTTGGTAAAGTCTGAGAACTTTTTTGTCATATGCACCACCCACAGACATCGTCATCATACATATATCTAGATAGACGCCGCAAGTACAGCAATTTGTATGAAAACCGAGCGTGCCACATTTTAAGTATCCACCATGACGTCACAAGAACTATTTAGTGATGGGAAACCTCCTTCCGTGCTAAATCGATTGATTGAACGGAATACACGTGTTCCATTCAATTAATCGATTCAAGTATTCGTTAATTACAAGTAGTACACAAATTGTTTTAAAAAATTTAGATTTTTTAATAATTTTATTTTTAATCAACTTCAAATATTAAAATTATTGTCCTTGAAATAATATAAGCTTATTATATAACAGTCTTTTTGAAATAGAAGATCTTATCGATTGCCTTAACTAATGAAAACGCACGTCAATATATGAACTTGCAACTGCCTTAATTAAATTTACTTGATGGTTTTCCGTCGGTCATTGGTGAAAGGCAAGACAACTGAAAATATTACTGCTGACAAAATATCTAAAATCGTATAGTAACTTAAGGCTTACTTAATGTCGGCCTCTTGTAAAGTTTTTGTGATTTGATCATGATTTCTCGAATTTCTAACTCTGCTACTCTGCATATTTGGATAGCATCTTTGGTGGGATAAACTAGACCACCTTCGTCCTTGTTCTGAAGCGTAGAAGCGGCAACTAAGTGTTTTTCGATCGACTGATTGAACGGAATACGCGTAAACACGGGTATTCTATTCAATCGATTCTAAATAGAATAATTTTTGTTCAAGTATTTCTTGATTACAAGTAGTCGTAATATTAATATAGTAGAAAAATAGTAGAATAAGATAGTTTAATTCTTTATTTTACTTTAAAAAAAAATTCAGTCTTTACTTTTTAATCGACTTATATTAAAATTATTGTCCTTCCAGTAAAATGAGCTTATTATATAACATCTTTTTGTAATAGAAGATCGTATCGATTAACTTAAATAATGAAAACGCACCTCAATATATAAACTTGCGACTGTCTTAATTAATTTTACTAGATGGTTTTATTTTAGTAATTGATCAAATTGATGAATGGCAAGACAAATGAAAATGTTACTACTGACAAAATATGTTCAAAATCTTATTAATCGGAAGAGGTTAACTTAATGATGGCCTCGTGTGAAATTTTTGTTATTTGTTTATTATTTCTCAGATTTCTAACTCTGCTACTCTGCATATTTGGATAGCATCTTAGATGGGATAAACTAGACCACCTTCGTCCTCGAAAGCAACGAACTCATACGTATGACCAACTCCAGGTTTTTGTAAAAACAGCGCACTGTTAATTCTTTGCATTATATATTTTTTTGTATTACTCGTAATAATTAAATAATAATAATAATTAATAAGTAATTATTTGCTTACTACATTCGGACATTCGAGGCAACGTGCGACAATAATTATCGAAATTACAGATACTACTGATAACAGATACAACAAAACTGAAAAAAAAAACGAAACGTTACTGAACGTTATAACAAAAGAGTTGTAGAATATTTTTATAATATTGCTAAGGTCATAATAATTTTCGTCCCTTTGTTTTCAAAATCGATCAGAATCGAGAACAGTGTTGCATAGACGTACACATCACTAAATGTTAAATTTGGCCAAAAAATGTACAAGCGGCCGTACCACAGAAACTGAATGCATTATGCAAAAGTGCGTTCGTTCGATATTCATAGAGTATTAACAAAGGATCACAAATATATCGCACCAAGTAAAAGCCGCAATGTATTACAAACATGAGGCATACACTGAGTTGCATATTTGTTTTCTCGAAATGTATACAAAACCAAAATAATTGCTTTTAAAATAATATCTTCTGAATGCAAAATCACTTACCCGTGGACGGAAACGTCCCTGTTTACCCGTTTACCCACCGTTATGTTGGTTTTGCTGTTTATAATGGCACAATTATGTATACACATTATCTAAGTACGATAACGGTCGAGCGCGTTCTGAAGTGTAGCAGCGACAAGTAAGTGAATTTCACATTCTTTGGGCACGCGAAGTACGTACACTTGCGGCGTCTATTTAGATATATGTCTGTGGCACCACCATTTGTAAACCGTAGTTTAGGTCAATAAACATCGTGCGTTCAAATGTTATTTATTCATTTTTTTTAACACAGACTGCCCGTTTGGAGTACATAGAACTAAAGAAGGGAATATCCATATGAAAGTGTTAGTATTAAGCATTGACTTACAATTATATGGACGTCGGGTCCGCGCTAAAAAGTGTCCGAACTTATAGGGCGTTAAAATCGTATACAGAGCGTCATTCACGCTTTAGTCTTCGTTTGTTCGACTGACAGCAAAGCAAGCAAAATTAGACAGTACTGCGAAGACATTACAATTTAAATTCAACGTTTTAGCTTTTTCATATTCCTTTACATGTCACTACGTTTAAATAGGTTGACTTGGGACATTTTTTTCGTGGTTTTTGTATTAGACCCGTCGTCCATTCATTTGTAAGTCAATGATATTAAGGATGAAATTTGTTGTACTTGGTACATAAAAAAAGAGTAAATTAGACTAGAAACAGACTCAATGTTATATCTAAATTCAATCGACAGTAAAGACTGTAGTTATAAGTCATAAGAACAAGTCCCGTTAGTACCGCTAAGGTACAACTCCAGATGCCTTGGTTTCAAATTGATTATACGACTCATTATGATTAGGAATGGATGTATCATGCAATTTGATCAGAAAAGGTGGTTTAAATTGTTCGATTCCTATTTCAAGCACTAAGGTGTGGTGGTATTAATGTGCTTTCATAATGAATTTTTTTTCTTAGTTGAGCTAAAATAACACTTGAAATCGTTATATAGATTAAAATCTATTGCTCATTCGTAATATCGATTCCCCTGAGAAGACTGAGTGGGAAACTCTAGGGGACGCTCTTTGTAAATAAACATTTTCTATACATTTATTATTTGTAGTATTTATTTCAAATATCACAGATCGAGATAAACACCACGACCTAAACGGGTACCTATCACGAATTTTTATCATCCAAGTACGCAAAAGCTTATGCTTCTTAATAACCAATAGAGAAAGTTTTAGTTTCTCTATAGTTTTAAACCTCTTTTGAATGTCAAAAATATTATTATCTAGAAACGTATACCCATGAATAAATTTCTGACTTTGTGGAGACGAATGTCAATAACAGCGAGTTTGCTCTTATTCCACGTATTATTGTTATGTTTATCACTATTTTATATAAAAAAACACTATTCTTCTTAAAATAAAAAAAAAATCATAAGTGTTGTGAAAATGGCGACCTAAAAAAGGTAAACAGGTCACTACCATAAATTTTTATCATCCAAACACGTTTCACTACAGCTTTAAACCTCTTATATTTAAAATTTTGAATGTCAACCGAAATTTTATTATAGTATCTTCGTATTTCATTAAGTGTTAAGAAAATATAAAATGTATATTAAATTCAATTTTCTAAGATAAAGAAATAAAAGATTTTCACGAACAAGCTAAAATACGGCTTGCACAAACAGAAAAAAAAAAATTAATCGCCACGGATAGGAAAAGTTATCAATAACCAAATAAATCAAATCAAGAACCTGCCTCGAGCTCAATATTATCACGAAATAACCTTAACGTCTCGTGATAATTTTATTTAAAAATTCTTTTATGTTTCGTTCGTTCGCAAAGTTATTTTACGTGTAGGTACGTCGAAAATCCAGTGAATTACGAACTGTCCACTGAAACGTTCTCACGGTCGGAATGTTATCGATTTTTATTCGAACCTGCTAACAAAAGATAGGATAAATTGTGCCATTTACAATGATAAATACCGCATTGTCGCAGAGCAGGGTCCCTTATTCCCGCCGCATAGTTTTGCTCTGTATGAGTTTATGTGGAACCAGACGATTCAGCTAGAATACTATAGAAACCGATTCATCGATCATCATCATCATATCAGCCGAAAGACGTCCACTGCTGAACATAGATCTCCCCCAAAGATTTCCAGACTAACCGATCGGACGCGACGTGCACCAATCGGTTGCCCATCCCCCTTACTAGGTCATCCGTCCATTCGGCGGGGGCCGTCCCCACTGAACACCTTACTTGCAACATAATGTAAATAAACACGTGAGAAGTTAATTTTTAACCGACTTCAAAAAAATTAGGATGTTCTCATTTCGACTGTATTTTTTTGTATGTATGTTACGCGATAATTCTGGCATTTGTGAACCAGTTTCGATGATTCTTTTTTTCTTGGAAAGAGGGTACCTCAGTATTGGTTTAATTTAAAATTGAAGAAAATGTTCCATCTTTAAGGGCGGCAAACTAAGGGATGAATATGGTTTCGCGGACTTTCCGGTGACCGATTTTAATAAAACTTGGCAAATTGATGTAATTCCATGAACTTTTGGGGTCGGTTCTGTGTTGAGATTTTTTATTTTTAAAGTATTTTGTTTTACGTAGTTCGTATAATTTTATGAATTTCATGTGATAAAAGCAATTTTAGCGTATTCACGTCAGCTTGCAGTGACGTTGATGCCATTTAGGACCTTCATAAAGATGTTATTGCATCTGTTTAGTTTTATTGCACATTGTGCTAGTTTATGTACCTACCTCCAGGCATATTGTGGTTCTATGGCCTCCAAGACACGTCCTACAAAAGCTATGTAAAATTATTTTTATGATATTCGTGTAATTATCGCAATTTTGACCACATATGACTTTATTATACTGAAGCTCCGAAATTATATTTGAATATAGAACATATTTTGGACGAAAATAACTTTATAAACGACTTCAAAAAACGGAGGAGGATCTCAATTCGAATGTATGTTTTTTTTGTATGTATGTTACACGATAACTCCGGTACTTGTGAATTGATTTTCATGATTCTTCTTTTGTTAGAAAGAGGGTACCTCCATAGTGATCCCATTTCATTTTGAAGAAAATCATCCACCTCTAAGGGTGGCTGATCACGCACGAACATTCATTTTTATAAATAGTGCCTACATTTTACTTAAGGAGCAATTATTTTAGTGGTTGGTTTTGCTATTCTCCAATTCAAGGCGTTTTTCTCTCAATATACTTTGAGTAATAAGAACCGATTTTATTATTTCCTGTGTCAAGCCCTGTATAACGACGAACTAGAGGATATTTCAATAAAACTTGGCAATTAGATGTAATTCCACGTACTTTTGAGGTCGGTTTTTTTAGTACTTTGTGCTGAGATTATCTACTTCAAAATGGTAAGGTACATTTATTGTCAACACAAAGCGTGGCAACGCCAATATATATTTTTCAGCGCACAACCACTTACTGATGTCTAAAGACCTTTCAATTCGATACCAAGTGTTAGGACGAATAAGCGGGTAAGTAACACCCTTGTTTATAACGGTTGCAGTGTCACTCAGTGCCTGCTTTAAATCACAAAGATTTACGGGGCACTGCCATTGCGCCTGTCTCTCTGAGACATAAGTTGACAAGTCCTGTGTGCCTTGTAATTCACTAGCAGCATTACTCTTCAAAACCGTAACACAACAATGCTTGGCGGCAGAAATAAGAAAGGTGGCAGTACTTCCCTACTCTTTCACAAGGAGTTTTACTGCTACTATATTTCGGAAGTTAACACATTTATCGAAAATGCTTTATGTAATAAATAAGAGCGAAAAAAGACGTTGTGCGTTTCGCTTAAGAGCGATGCCACACGGGCGCTATCGGTGCGAGAGTCTTTGCAACGCATCGAGTGCCACACGAGCAATACGGTCTCGCAACGTAACACCGCAGCATCCCTCCCCGCTCGTTCGATGTGCCACACACCACACACCTTTTAATCGCATCATGTGGCATGAAGTTCTTATTTACGTATTTTTTGTGACACCAAGGGACGAGATAAACAAATTGTCGACACGCCTGTCCTTGAGCGCGTTTGCGTACAACATCCGAGTCGTATTCATTTCGAATCCGAGACTATACAAGTCTAGAAAACTCGGTTACACTTCGGATGTCGCTTGTGCACTAAGTCCGATAAAATGATCCTTATGACGTTTCGGACCTTCATTTCTCGGATTCGGAACCGACACGAATCGAATGTAGTGTGCAAGCACTCCAGCAGTTGCGGTGCACCTTAGAGCTTTAAATCATAATGATCTGAGGAGCAATGTCACTGAGCCCGCCACTCTGGGACATAAATTGACAAGTCCCATGTACATGTACATTCACCAGCGCCTTTACTCTTTAAAGTTGAAACGCAGTAATGCTCATATTACTACTGGCAGTAGAAATAGATAAGGTGGTACTTACCTGGACGAACTCTTTCACATGGAGCTCTACTTCTACTAAAACGTATAAGTAAACGCAGCGTCACCACTCAAGCATCGCAACGCATCGTGTGGCATCGCTCTTAAACTTACATAGAGCTTTTTTGACCGGCTCAAACATGTGATGGTTCCTTTAGGCCTCTGAGTAATTAACAATCGCTCTTATGTATTTAAAACTTCTACGAGACAAACACGAAAATCGTTTGGAATAACTTATAAACAAAGTTGTAAAGTAATTAAGTCCAAAACAAAAATTAAAACGGGAAGTTAGGCGCGTGAGGGGCATACTTCCTTTGTCCGGAAACAAGTTCCTACTCTAACGTGACCCGCCTACAAAGGTAATATGTGTGTTGGTGAATATGGGGATTGAATAACATTTTGTTCGTTGGGTAAAGTTTTTTAGTTTGACCTATTTGTCGGTGCAAAAAGTTTAGAGCAAAAAAACGTTATTGTTTGATATTACAGAGTTTTGAAGTTCATAATACGCATCCTTGGTGCAATAATATCGCATCTACAGAATGACAATTTTTCAGGAGCGAGGTTCACAGGTTCTACAAACGAAATTAGTTGATAAGTTTTGAAAATTTCACATAGGCTAAGTTTCTTTTTTATACTATCAAGTGGCGGTATGAACAAATCGTGTACCTGTTGGTAAGCGACACGCCTGTCCATAGCAGTTGCAGTGCCACTCAGAGTTTTAAATCGCAAAGATCTTAAGGGCACTGCCACTGCTCTCGTCACCCTAAGGGCGCAACATGACTGCGTCGTGGACGTCTATTTTATCGTTGAATGACTGTCGTGTCTAGCTGTTCCCACTAGATCGTGACGACAATTTATCGGTTCACGGCAGCTGCTTTGTCGTTTGCACGACAGAATCGTTTGAAACTGCGATTATCTGTCGTTACATTTTTATCATGATGGTTTTTTATATCGTTCGACGACTGTCGTTCTAGCTCTTGTCGTCGTAACGTCAAAAAAGTCGTGAACGACAGTTAATCGTGAAATACTATATGTGAACAACTTCATTTAAATATACAAGCCACAACATTTTAAACTGCACAACTATCTGTCGGCACGACATAATGGGAACGCGCCCTTAGATATAAGTTGACAACTCCCATGCACCGGCACCTAATATGGTAAAATACTTACATTACTGCTTGGCAGCAGAAATAGGTATCGTGGCAGTACCTCCTGTTTAAAAAGCCTCCGGGGACTAATTGAGTACTTCCTTATTTTTATAGTCGGTTGAAAGCAGCAAAGTTCCTACATAAAGGCGTTATAAAAACATAACTGTCATAGCTTTTGGTTCAACGTCCTGGAGAGCAATAAAATAATTTTTACGAGGGACAACCAACCAGGGCGATAAGAAATAGCGTTAACATTGCGAAATGGAAAAAACATTAGCTAGATTTTAAAGGTTTAAAATTTATACCAATGCTTTATTTTTAACTTTTATTATTTATTTTAAACTGTTATTATTTTAAATTATATTACATATTCTAATATATTATTTTAAAGTGGCTAGATGACGTGGATTTATGTGGAAATTCACACTGTCCTTTGGAACAGAAAAGTTCTTGAGTGGAGACACTGTACTAGTGACGAGGCGTCCGTATAACTCGGTTCCCACCGGCTTTTCTACAATTTTCCACTTGTTATATTCTTATAAGATTGTACTAAACAGCGCGTATACCCTGCCTCTTAACAAACTAACGTTCAAAATATTCAATAATACGGAGGATGATGGATCTCAGGATGAAGGATCTTTGCCAACAGGCGCGGTCTACTACGCAAGCCGGTCGGATCCTGGCTTCTATTGCATTTATGAAGCCTAGGCGCTCATGTCAAAATACACACACATATTTGCAAAAGTCCGCTGTAAAACCACAGTAGAATAAGACCTAATAAATTCGGAAAACGTCGTGTTATAATATGTTGTATGCTAATAAGTGCTACGTTTAAGTGTCACCAGGTACCTTTTGAATGGAAAACGAAGTTTTTGTAAGGTAGATTTTTTTATGTTGGACCGGCTTTACTAACGATTATTTTCACGCCTTGCCACTGCAGTGTACTTCCAAACATAGCCTAAAAGGGTGCCTATAGTACCTATTAGCGTATATGACTTAAACCTTCTTTTTCATAGGAAATGAAACGACGTTAACCGACGATGGAGGTCGCGGTATGCCGATGGACGCGGGCAGCGCAGGATCGATCGTCGTGGAGATCGTTGGGGGAGGCCTATGCCCAGCAGTGGGCGTCGTATGGCTGAATGATGAAACAATTTTTCCGGATTTAAATCGCGTGTATTTAAATCCGGATAAATAGTCTCATTTCTTATGTGTAACAATCGTGAAAACCTAAGAATTCGATTTTTTTTGCATTTTTGTTATTTTTGTGCATAAATGCATTTAGCGTGTGACTGTATAGACGTGTATGCCAAAACTTGTAATTATTTATTAGAAACAAAAAGAACATCTAACTTAGTAATGAAGCTGTTGATATTATAAAAAGTCATAAATATGTATATAATAAAAAACCGACCTCAAAAATTGTGGAATTGCATCTATTTGCCAAATTTTATTGAAATGCATTAACGAAAAGTGGGTGAAATGTAATAAACTGAATTCAGCCCCTGAATTGCCGCCCTTAGAGGTCGTAAATTATCTTAAAATTTGAATGGGACCACAATTGAGGTACCAGTAACCAAGAAAAAAAGAATCATCGAAATTGGTTTACAAAATGTCGAAGTAATCCGTAATATACACGTGAAAAAAATATGGTCGAATTGAGGACCTTCTCCTCAAGTCGACCATATTGAAGTCGGTTAAAAGTACATAAATCTATGAAAACATGGTTTGACTAAGCGATTAATGGTCACTGAAGCTGTAATCGAATTCATATTTATTCACTTTCTGCAAATGACAGATCTATACAGATAAATTTGAGAAGGGTCAGCAAGGGCCCTTAACCATGATAGCTACAGGAAAACGATCTTAGGAATTGTCCATGACTTTTGAAAGAAAGTGTGACGATGTGTCCTCCTTACATCGTCATCCCACCTTTTTGTCGCATTTTCTCCGGTTCCTGGCCACTTGTTTTTAAATTTTGAATCCTTCTTTGTTCCTTTGCCTCGCCATTCCGATTCGTTCCATCGCCACACCCAGCTCGATTGCGGCAGCGAACAGTAGTGCTCAAATTTCATTTGCGTCTAATTTTGATTCTGTTACCAGTTTTAATATCAATCTGTAATAACGTATAACCCGGCCCTTTTGGGCCTTTTCTTTACCATCAACTGTACGATAAATTTCTGTGAATCTGAAGTTCCTTATTTTATTGCCGTGATCCTCGTCGCGGCGCATAGTGGTTTACAACCTTTTCAAACGTAGGTAATATTTTCCATCGTCGGAGGACTAGACGTGGACTGGGACTCAACCCTTTGCTGTGAATATTCCCTAGATTGGCACGAAGCGTTCAGCTTTCATATTTAATATGGCGAGCGACTAGAGAGTGGAATTCTCTGCCTGCGCACTTGTTCCCCGAAAACGATATAACTTGGACCTTTTCAAGGTGAGAATGAATAGGCATTATTTATCAACATCGTCGACCTCATCGTCACTTTCCATCAGGTGAGATGATATTTTCCATCAGATCTTTGCGATCAAAAGCTCTAATTGGCTCTGCAACTGTTACGGACAGGCGTGTCGCTTTCTACCAGACGCACGACTTGTTCGTTCCGTCACTTGGTATAATAAAAAAAAACAAATTACCTCATCACAAAATCTGTTAAATTCCAGGCAGCAAATCATAATTTAGAGAAATTCATTGCCTCTAATGGTCTTAAAACCCTTATCTGTATTTAAATCTTACGAATTTTATTTTAATCAACTTTTAATTAACAAAGCGAAGGTAGCGACCGGATAGTAAATGAGATTGCAGTACGTCATCTTCACGGTTGAATATCTTCCCTATAGTAGCGCAAGGCTTTTGAAGTTTAGCGATACCGCCCCGCCCGTGTAGGTACTTACGCTGTCATAAGCAGATATGCTAGGGCTGTCACAATTGTATAAATTGTATTATTATTATTATAACAATAATAGATATGTTATGAAGATTTCCATGTGTTACGTGACACTTTATTTCCAAATGTTTTAAGTTTTTTTTTATTATTATACAATACTCACGCCCTTAGACTGATTAAGCACGGCGAATTTTAGCAGCGATGCAAACGTGCGATTGCATCGCTACACTTGCAATTTATAGGCGCTTGCATCGCTGCTTAAAATCGCGCGTGTGTAACTGCTCTTAGATTCCCATTGGGTGGGCAGCGACTACCGATGTTTTCAGTGTTCTAATATTAAATTTAACTATTTAATCTATTAGCTTTCGGATGTATAATTAATCATTACAAAGTGAGTGAACATGAGCATTTAAATTCTACTTAGAAGTCAAATAATTTGTCTAAAATGTTATTCCGTGTCTCCATTTAAATGTCGAATTACAGTCGTACACGGAACTGCTTCTTCTTACAATAAGTCGTATCGACGGCACATACACTATAGTGCTTGCCACCGTGGTGAAAGAATTTGCCAATGGTGTAAAGTACTCGCGATTGTTGCCCGAGGTGCGCCAGACATACTGGGAACGAATGGTACGTCGACGTGCGGGAAGGCTCCTTTCGTGTATCCCACTGCAGAACTGCTTGTGTGCGCCATCATATCTGTATACAAAGATTTTCGTAGAATTCGCCGAACGTATTCAAAACATATTTTTAATAAAGCACACGCGGCCTGCTTCCCCGCGAGTACCTCGCCATTGGTCTACGCAAATACAATTGTTGTGCCACTGTATGGTTTGTAAAACTGTGCTTATGCATGTGCTTTCCACGCAAGTACATACGAGTACCGACTAGTAAAGATACGAGTGTGTCCCAGTTCGCGTTTTAGGCAAAAACCTCACTTCAAGATTTTATTTCATTTCTAATCAATTACTTGAACATTACTTACATCAAGAAATTTTTACCTCTTACATCAAATTTAAATAATCTTAAACGAATTCAAAATTTTTTTGGTGGATTATAAGAAAATATATTCTTAAACAAAAAAAAGTAGTTTGCTATTCAGATTAATATTCTAAATTCTAGAGTATATTTTTGAAGCAACATTTCGTTGTGCTTTCATAGTCAATGTTGTCGTGATATGTCGCCGAAGGCGCACGCGGTAACGATTACTTTTACTTGTGCTTGTAATCATAAAAATCATAAACAGTCATTTA
Source organism: Hyposmocoma kahamanoa (assembly GCF_003589595.1). NCBI lineage: Eukaryota > Metazoa > Arthropoda > Insecta > Lepidoptera > Cosmopterigidae > Hyposmocoma > Hyposmocoma kahamanoa. Next base: position 23,157,059 of record NW_020653945.1, read on the forward strand.
TCCAAAGAAACAATAAGTAGTATCTCTAGTTTGTTAGTGTGTTATTTGTAGTCATAATTTAAGAAATTTGGTTTCAGCAAAGCACAACTTTAACATGCAATTAGTTCCATCGCGCCACTGCTAGATGGCATTAGTTGTATTCTGAAACGCGCTATCGTTTTGTTAACTTCAATAGTATAAAGTCATCTCATATATTTTAAATTGTTAGGGCTTTCTGCCGCTGTAGCATTTATATTACACTAAACGGTACTCAAGTATTTGAAAAGATTCCGTCCTATTTCTGCTACTTTAAGGTTTTTGGCACTATACTGTGTGCTTTCACGCTATTGAAACATACTGTTGGGTCCATAACCCTGTAAATTTATGCTTTTTGATATTAGAAAACATAAATCTTCAAATAAACTATACAAATCAAATAACTAAGTACCTCTCAATTTTTAATTCTTCATTCAAGTCAAAATCGGATATTTCTAAAAACTAATAAATATTTTGTTGAATCTAGAGTAGCTTTGTGACTGGAAGTAAAATAATTTGCTCTTGGATTAAATATTTGTGTCTTATAACTAAAATACACTTTTGAGACGTTTTTTTTACTATTATCAAGTAATTATTCTCTAGCGTCTTTAGGGAGAGGATCGTTTTGTTGGATTTAATAAATTTGTCTTCATAAAAGGAATTTTGACTTTTTGTAAGTATTCTGTTTTTACCGTGTGCGATCGGTGTTAGTTATGAATAATAATAACGCACGCACTCACAGCCCCGCACTAGGGAAACCCTATGTCACCCACATAGACAACCACAAATTACACCCAAACTCACGAGAGAAATAATGCAGGCCTCATATGTACTTCGCCCGACCCGGGAATTGAACTCGGAACTTCTGCGTGGTAGTCCAGCATGGTAACCGTTCAGTCGTGGAGGCAGTTAAGGAGGAGGATAAAGATACTGATGAAATTACAGAATTATGGGACTTATGAACTTGTATCCCAGGATGACGGGAGCAGTGGCAGTGCTCCTCGGAACTGCTTGGCACTGCAACTGTTGTGAGTGTTATTTATCCCGCTACTTGATATCATAAAAAATGTTAAAGTCATGGATTTTCAAAATCCTTTAGTAATGCACTACGGTGTTGCGGACCTATAAAGTCCGTCTACATATGTACCTAATTAAGGAATCTACTTTGAACTATCTTCAAGAATGTGAAGGCAGCAACGCCTAAATATTTAAATAGTTTTAATTTCACAGTATTGATTTTGCTTGTATTTTCTAACAGGCGCTCTCTTGTACGTCAAATATGACGTATTCTACCGCATCACTCGGCCTTAACCTATCTGAGAGTAAAGTTGTTACCCCAACTTTGGTCTTATATTAAATAAATTACACCCCCTATGTTCTTGCATACTGTCTTAAATATTACATTAATAGGCACGGTTGGTCGTTTTGTTCAAAATTTACGAGTTCTTGAGCCCGTATAATTTTGAAAGTAGAAGAAGTCACGACCCTAGATAGGAGTTTCTAGATAATGTCCACTTAACGTTTTTGGCTCTGATTAGTTCGACTCCGAAATAGGATCAAAGTTAATTTTGTAATGAACACGCGTGTAGAACTAACGTTAAAGATCGTGAAGATACCAATAGTAACCTATAATCGCGACATACAAAAGCGAAAACAGGTTTTGCGTAAGTTTAACATAATATTTCAATATTTTTTTAATATATCGAAGAATTACATTTGTAGAAATGTGCTCCCCAATTCATGTATTTTTTAACCCAAAATTCTCCGTACGATATCATGTATATTTTAAGTATATATGTATATTTTATAAATATATTTCAAACTGAGAACTCGCGACAAGAACAAATTCTACTAAAACATAAATGTTCTGTGGCTATACGGAGATTGTTCAAAGGCATTTTGTGAATTTGTAATAGGTTTAAGGCCGGCTGTGGAAGAGCGTACTTTGTGCCTTTATCTCGTTCAAAGTACCTCTTTAGGCATTGTATTACATACGAAATTTACTCTAAAAGTATTTGTTTGTCGTATTACGAATTTTATCCAGTCAATTTTTGGGCGTAAAAAGAATTACCTGGAACTTGCATGGTTTTTTAAGAGTTCATAATACGCCCCTAGCAAAAGGAACATGGCTTTAAAATTCCGGCAGTATTTTTTCTGGTTAACTTATTTGTTTTTTAAAAAGTAAATAAAGTAACAGGAGCTGAAAAGGGAAAATGCAGCTCTCTATTACGTACTGATATTTGAAACGAGATACATGTGAGGGCTGTTGCCGGAAATTAAGCTCAAAACGTGTTCTTACATCTTTTAATAAGTTATGAACGAGTATACCTGAACGTATATATATTATTATAACAGGATAGAATTTAAAGTAGAAGCATAGTAGGCAGTGGACAAATCAGTACTTAATGCTATATATCCTTCTGCGATTGTCTACGCTGCGTCTACAAGATGCGTAGCATTAACGAAACTACGGCGTAGCGCCATATTTATGTGACGCCGCTACGACCTCGCAGGCCTTAAGATTTAGTGCTTGCTCTGTTTAAGATTCAAATTTGTTGCCTCGATCTTGCGAAACTATGGAATAACATACATATGCATATACTTGGTTTTTGTGTAAAGAAAATAATGTGACGGTCTTAGTAATGTGACAGTGTCGCATTGCTGGTCAAAGGTAATCTCCGGCCATTCACTCAAGAACGCATCTAGGTCATACCGACATCTTGTGGCAACTATTGAGTGGTAATATATGTCCAGCTCTGTTTTAACCTGGCAGTTTTTTTGTCTGTGTTAGTTATACGATTTTTAGAACGCGGCGTGGTTTATAAATTTTAATTAAATTATTTTAATGAAAAATATACATTTGTTCAGAGAAAAGTTTAAAGAAATTGACGTTACACTAATGTCACAGTATATTTATGAAATTTTAATTTATTTTAAGAAGAGTAATACCTTTTTTTGTAGAAAAGAATGATAAACATAACATTAATGCGTGGAATAACAACAAACTGGCTGCTCTCCACAGAATCACAAATTCATTTAAGGGGCAATGTATATGCTTCTATAATAAGATTCCGGTTGATATTCAAAAATAAAAGATAATATCTCTATATAAAAAATGCCATTTTTTTATTGTTTTTTTATTTTTTAGGTTTAAAACTGTTGTGAAACAAAAGCTTTGTACTAAAGGTTACACAGCTCGCGTTAGCGACAAAAATCCGGTAACCTATCACAAACTCGAATTTTTTTTCCGAAATAACGTTTGTTCGAATTTACTTTACACCGAAAACCGAATTATAACGAAACCGTTTTTCTTTCAGGATATGTTGGATGTTTATCGCAAAGACACGATTGGGTTCGGTTAGGTTAGGCTTAAGAAAAAAAACATTTCCTCTCAAAATTACTTTCGAGGTTATGAATTTTCGAGCAAATGTTATTTCGGACTTCTGATAGGTAACCCAAAAATCCATAGTAGTTTAGCTCGTACAAATTGTCTCAATCTATGC
>NW_020653945.1:23160586-23191827 GCF_003589595.1 Hyposmocoma kahamanoa
TCTTCTCAGGAGAATCTGCCGTAGGAATGTGTAATACAGTTTAATCATTACGTGACGATTTCGAATGTAATCTGCTTACCTATGAAATAAAGATACGAGTTTTTAGAGGTGAAATTTTATTATATTACAAGAATAAAGCTTCTTATACACCCATTGACGGTGGACACTGAAGAGGTAAGGTCGGTGGACTAAGGCATATAATTGAAAAACCTACATTCATTTAAATTAATACATGTACTTCATTAATTTGTAACTTAAATTCTAGTGGAGTCTTTTCAAAGTATCATTCTCTTCACAACTTCCAACATTGTAACAACACAAAAAAAATTTTAACTTACATATTAAAAAATGAAGCATTTTTTTTACTTATATGTATTTAGTCCGCCGACCTTAGTTGTAAGTGTTCCTTATTATTTTACTTTGGAAAACGACGAACGTGAAGAAAACCCAGCGAGCACGCTCCAATCAACAAAATTTGATCAAATTCTGACCTAAAGCATACAACTTTGATCATCAAACTCAATGACGTTCAACAGACACGATGTCGAAAGCAGTAATAATAAAGGGTCGTAGTTTGACAGTTTCTTGTTTAATTATATATGACTTGGTCGATCCAGTGATTCTAGGACGTCCAACCGGCTTTATGACAGTCAGTTACCCTAGATATGCTCTCTTGACTGCACGATTTTCACCCATCCTCTCGACGTGGCCAAGCCAGCAAAGTCATCATGTTAGCCTCTTTTACCTGTTCTCGATCTCTAGATTTATCCTCATTCGCCAGGCTCCAGAGTAAAATTTGCTAGTGTTCTAAATTTAAGACGCGAGTACTATGTTACTTAAAAGAAATTAATTCTTATAGTTGAGCCTTTCGATCGGCATCATAAAAATATAATATGCTTTTTTTACCTTAAAGCTCGAAAATTCTTTGAATGCGATAACCTTAGAATAATAACGCATAGAATGATAGTTTCATATCAAACGAACTGTCACAAGTGAGGCAAAAATCAAATTCATGTAGGCTCGTTTTAGTAGTAGGTTAATTTTCGGTTTTAGTGAATATTTATATAAAAATACAAGTTGAAACGCGTTACTTCCTTGTGGAATGTGATGTTAGTATCTATTTTATGTTTGTCTGACGTATTTTTACACTCATTTACCGCACATTTCGTCATTTTTAGCTAAAATTCTTTATCTGTTCGCGGTGCAAGTTGACCTTGAGCACCGAAGGCCCACCCGCTCGTGTAGGCCCACTGGGAGCGCTTCAGTTTGCCTCGCTTAGCGTGTGCGGGCTAGGTTTCTATGCGTTATTATTCTAAGGCGATAACTTTATTTTAAAAATAATGTCTCCATGATACAAAATAAAAAATCCTACCTATCTCTTGGCGACCAGCTCTGACAGTAATCATAGTTTCTTTTTACATTCCTTTTATGAAGTATGGTCTTACTTTTCGCCTGTTTTTTTTTTCCAAATTTTGGCAGTCGCTTCTTCTTCGCTGTCTGGTTCGATTTATTTTCATTATTGTACTTTCTATTGGTTTTATTAATTTGCCAAAGGGTTTCTATTATAGTGCACATCTTAATATACAGTCCACTCGCCAACACTATCTATAATATGTAAAGTACTTTTCCTCCATGTCGCATAGCCGCGGTACACCCTGTATACACGTACGGTGCAAACTTCAATATCTACCGCACAGGTAGTTTGGCAAGACTGGCTCGCCGCCAAGCCCGTTCCAGGCGCCCGTTCAGTCTTGATACATATTGAGGTTCACTGACCTAGATTCAGAAAGAGGTTGCTTTATTGGATATTGTATAAATAAAACAACCTGTTCCGGCAGATGAGGGTAGTCGTCGACAGTAAAAGAGGGTAGACAGATATGGTGTCCTTTGAGCTGTCAACTAAAGCTTGTCAGTCAATTTGTAACCGTGAAGCGTGAAACCGTTTTGAAATATCGGGAAAAGGATGAAAATTCATATTGCGATTATATAATGAATCCTGAATGCAAATCAGTGTAGGAGATATGCTGCGTTTTCCATCAAATGCTCACTACCTTTTCCTTTGAGGAGGTACACAAAGTGTCTTTATAATTAGTCTCTTTGTTTCTGCAAATAGTTTGCATTTTTATTTAATGAAATTGCTATTTTTATGCATTTTTTGTCTTGTTTTCTTTTAAGTGTTTTAGACCAATACAATTTTAATTATTATAATGGCTATTGTATAGGAAGATTTGACGTTTATATGACGTCATCAATAATAGTCATATTTCATGTCCGTTGTGGCTTCAAGGTAGGTTTATTTGAAAGAGTGTATAAAGTGCCAGGTTAATAGTAACCTGCTGCGGTACCACTACAATACAAAAAGTATCAATTTAAACTATCAGACAGAACCAGGAGTCCTAGAGACAAATGGATAGTATCGATGTTTGTCTCATATAGTTAAAATTCAGTCGATGTAGTCACCATTCGAGGGAAACATACAACAGGTATGCAAAATTTGTATTGATTCGCAATGTCATCTACCGGATTTTTAGGAAACATAAAAGAAAGTAGAGAACTAACATAACGTCATCTTAGAGTGAATACATCGTATATAATTTCTATGTAATTTTGTAATATTTTTTTAAAATGTAGTAAACGCAACAATGTTTGTATTTAAAATTTTAATTACTTCAATTATACTTTTTTTCAGATAGTAATAATAATCTTTATTTCTGTCCTACAAAAGTTATCCTATAAATAAGTAATTAACATTATGGACTTGAGTGTGAGAGTGAGTGTGAGTGTGCGTGTGAGTGTGAGCGTGTGCGTGTGAATGTGAGTGTGAATGTGAGTGCGATGTGTGTGTGTGTGTGTGTGTGTGCGTGCGTGTGTGTGTACGTGTATGTGTATTTGTGTGTGTGTGTGATTTTTAAGCGACTTCAAAAAAGGAGGAGGTTCTCAATTGGACTGTCTGTTCTTTTTTTTTTCTTTTTTTGTGTGTATGTTACGCGAGAACTCCGGTATTTGTGAACCGATTTTCATGATTCTTTTTTTGCTGGAAATGGGGTACTTCCATAGTGGTCCCATTTCATTCTGAAGAAAATCATCCACCTCGAAGGGTGGCTGTTCACGCATTAAGATTCCTTTTTATAAATAGCGCCTAACTTTAATTTAGGAGCAATTACTTTGATAGTTGATTTTGCTCTTTCTCCAATTCAAGGCGTTTTTCTCTCGGTATACTTTGAGTAGTGAAAACCGATTTTTATTATCTCCAGTGCCATCAGTCAGTGTGAAACCAGTCGAATAGTGAACTCGGAGTGTAATTATCACGATACGGGTTCAATAGTGTTCAGATATCATTTATCTCCTTGTAACATTGCATTTAGAACGTCAGTTTTCAAGTTATCGACGGTATTGGACACATTCAGAGTGCAGGCGCGGGTCTTGGCGTTTTCCCTTTCAAAGTGCCGAAGCGGCTACGAGCGGGTAGATCCGCACTAGACCAAGCACTGTGAAAGGCACGGACGGAGCGAGCCAACATCTACCCGTGCGGCGCGCGTGGCCACTCTGAATAAGGCCATTGATATCTTCCGTAGTAGATCGCCTAAAGTCGAACTTCTTATGGCAAGTTATATTGTAAATATCTTTGTTTTATAATTTGGCTATACAATATTCTACGAAACTAACTCTTTGTAATATTAGTGCTATAAACTTCAGTGAATAACGCTCGTTCCATTTTTTCCAGGAAGACGCGTATGATTTATAATTTGACGCCATTTTGTTTTATCAATTTTAAAATAAAACGTAAAATAACTTTTTTATAAAAAAACGACCTGTAAAGTTTGTGAAATTGTATCTATTTAGTAGCAGTTGAGCTACTTGTGAAAAAGTTCATCCAGACAAGTACTGCCATCTTACCTATTTCTGTCGCGAAACAGTAATGTCAGCAATACTGTGTTCCGGTTTTGAAGGAAAGGGTGCTGGTGAAATTACAGGCACATGGGACTTGTCAATTGTATGTCTCAGGGCGACGGGCGCAGTGGCAGTGCCCCTCAGATCTTTGCGATTTAAAGCTCTTGAGTGGTACTACAACTGTTATGGACAGGCGTGTCGCTTACTTGATATTATAAAAAAAATCCATTTGGCAAATTTTATTAAAATCAATTAAATGAAACTGGGTGATATCCAATAAACCGGATGCATCACCTAATTTGCCACACTGAGAGGTGGAATATTTTCTATTGAGGTACTCCCTTTTCAACAAAAAAAGAATCATCTAAATCCGTTCATAAATGTAGGAGATTACTCCTACAGCTTTATTATACACTCAAAAAAGCAATCGAAATGAGAATCTCGTCCTTTTTTGAAGTCGGTTAAAAATAGAAGACCGTATTAGTTCACTCGGATCGAATTACTCAGTCTGAACGTTCTCATAATGTCAAAACCCGGCTTTACCGACTCGGAAGACGAAGTGATACGCACAATGTCTTTTTAGCTGTTATTGCATGAACATAACGGTTTTTTGGATCGTTCTAATGCGATTCCGCGTCGATAAATGAGGTGATTCCGTTCGCAGTAAATCTGAACGACGTGCCTTTGTGACGAATTGAAATAAATTACAATGGTGATGTGCAATTCCAAATATTATATGGTGATGGTAAAGTCCAAGTTTTCAAGTTTTTGTGGTAAAGTTTCCAACTGTCTGTTTCTTTCATAGAGGATGGGGGTGATATGTTTTTATATTGATTCAGAAAGATATAATAGAAATAAATAAGTCTTCGATTTTTTTTTCCATTAAGGTTTTTTTTTATAATTACGTTTACTTCGCATTTTCTTGCTTAAACGTAGGCAAAGTACGTTTTGTAAATACGAAAACTTGCTTAACTTGCCATTTTTGCTTAGTCGAAATCAAAATTCGTTCTATAAATCAGAACACTTACAGCTTTTGCACACGACGTATTTTATACGCGCCGACGACGCGCAGATGATGCGCGTTAACGCGAGTGAAACGCGATGCAGTCGCAGTGAGTGTACCTTTGCACACGTTCACAAATTCAGTATCGCGTATTTTGATAAGAAATAGTTTCAATTTTAGTTTTCTTTGTTATTTTCAGTTAGTTTTTAAAATGAAGCAACGAATAAAATGTAAAAGCACGCACACTGCATTTTTAAACATATCCTAAAATAGATTTAAGAGATTTCTCTCTCACTCTCACATATCTCACTTTACTAGGTACACACATATTACTAGGTATTCGTTTTTGAGTGTTTATTTTGGACGTGTTTATTTAGAGCAACCTCTAGACACGAAGTATGAAAAGGAAAAAAATCACAGCAAACGCTGTCTTCAACATGAAATTGTAAGTGTTAACTCTAGTGGAGTATGCTTTTTGCTTGTAAGACGATACAGACGAGCTTCGAACGCGCTTATGCACGTCACTGTATCGCGTTTTACGCGCATTTGAATTGATACAAACGCAGTAATCTGCGTTTTGAGCCCCTACGGCGCGGCGCCGTAAACGTGCGTTCGTGAAACGCGCGTCGTCGACGCATATAAAATACGCCGTGTGTATAGGCTCTTAGTTTTATAGCATAGTATAATAAGATATGTGTGTTATGTCCATATAAACGTAGCAGCGTGTCTTGTACAGACGCACACATTCGCATAATCTAGCAATGCACTCGCGTCGCATAGCGCTGGTCCTCACATGCGTCTTTCATTATTACGCGTTTGTGCGCGTAACAGGCGCGCGGCGGGCGAGCACACACAAGCCGTGGTGCTGAGTATGCGTTTGTGTATATATACGCGCTTGTATGATTCCCATACTACTATGTTTAGAGGTAGTAAAAACATGCTGGTTGCGGCACTGGCAGTGCGCCGTTATAAAGAATTTTAAAAAGTGCGTTGCTCTGGCAACATGAAGCAAATTGTATTGAACATACGACCTCTTTCAGTTGTAGTAGAGCTCCTTGTGAAAGAGATCGTCCAAGGAAGTAACCTAACCTTACCTATTTCTGCCGCCCAGCAGTAATGTAAGCATTACTGTGTTCCGGTTTTAAGGGTAAGGGTGCTGGTGAAATTACAAGCATAGGGACTTGTCAACTTATGTGTCAGAGTGACGGGCGCAGTGGCAGTACCTCTCAGATCTTTGCGATTTAACGTTCTCAGTGACACTGTAAATGTCATGGACAGGCGTGTAGTTTACAATCAGGAGCAAAACTTCGTCCCGTAGTCCAGATATCCAAAAGAATATTATAGAATTGAAATCAAATTAATCTTAAGGTATATCATAAAAAAGCTCCTAAAAGTTTCTATAATCTTTTTAATACAGCATGTATATAGTTACAAATAAAAATATGAAAGAAATCAGAATAAAATAACGGGTGACATGAAAGGAATTTTGTGCCGTCTCTTCGTGTAAGCCGACACAAATTCATTAGACGCTCTCAAAACGTTGGAAACGAACAATGATACAACAAATATCTACTAGTAATTTGAAGAAACTGTACATTGACCCCGGTAACAGAATTCATGTACTAGTTAATTTGATTCTTTTTCTACTCCTGTACTTTAATCTGTCAATTATAATTTCATAAACCGTATCAGAAAGTCACTCTTTTTAGTTCTGAACTGACATTTTCCATTGTAGTTCTGTTCGCAGAACAAAAAAACGTCATATTTTTGCTAATTAATAGTAGTTTGTGTGACCGTTACATAATGAAAGGCATTAAAATACAAGTTTGGGGTTTATGAAACGACCCGACAGGCCAGTTTCATAAAAACATCTCACGAGTACTTTAATGCCTAATTACGTACAGTTACATACACTGCTTTATATCCACACACATATTATAAGCTCTCTTTGATGTGTTCAGGAAGCGCATGTTACGACTGGCGAAATGGCGGAATAAAAAACTTTTCTCACGCAATGTCACACAACCGTAGTTTTTATATCAAATGCTGCAAGAATATTCAAGTAATGAGTATAAAGTACCAAAACGTTATAACTATCCAACAACGCAAGAAGCGGTGGGCAGGTTCGAGATTTTGAAAACAAACAATGTGTATGGAAAAAGGACGAAGGACTATTTAATTCCAACATTATTTAATGATCTTCCTTCACACTTAAAACGTTTGCAGGGTAATAAAAGTTACATAAAAAATGAATTAAAGAAATATTTGTTAGATATGTGCATTGTAGTAATTTAGAGAGCTGTCATTGAGTAACAGAATGAAATGTTATGTGATTGTAATGTAAGCGGAGCAACCAAACTCTCCCGATAAACTTTTATGAAGTTTGGGAGAACATTATCTTATTTGTAAAAAAAATGTAATTGACAAGATAAATAAATTTAAAAAAAAATTTTAATTCATAGACAAACTAGAATCGGCCCCAACTATCATATCGTTCGATATCAAGTAACGTGTGAAATTGTCAAAATCGTTTGCTATTGACATTCCATTTCGAATAAAACTTTTTTAAACGCTTTGCCATAATCTCCCCTGATGTTAAGCGACGATGTGACCGACGATGGTACGCGTTTGCCAAAATAATGCCTATTTACTCTAGCTTAAATAGCCCCAAATTGTACTTTTAGCGAAATACAAATACGGTAGAATATTCCGGCAAAGCACTTTAGTGCGAATGGGTCCTATCATCGACATAAGGATGGAGTGTTCTGGACCTTCAAGTTGTCTGAAGGAGGTACGGTGAGGGTGGAACTAAATTGAAAAGTTCTTGCGCACACTTCCCGAAATGTCCGATATAAAACCGACAAGCTGGCTGCTATTCTGCGATGGTCGAGATTTTGTAGCTTCGACTCCACGAGAGAATTGTTGTTAATAAGTCTCTTTGCTTTTCGATCCACCGAGTCCAAGGCAGCTAACTGGTAATGGGCAGAGCCGTCCCAAAGGTGCGAAAGAACTTGTGATTTATATAGATTTAAAAGCTGTTCAAATTGAAGCTTAAAATATTATTTACCGATATTGTGATTGAAGAGTAAAAAGGGGTAGTGAAAAAGGGTATTACAATACCAAGCGAATAAGTGAACGGAAGGTCGTGTACGAACACACGAATGTATCGTCGAAAATCCGGTACAAGAAACTCAATGACGCAAACATTCAGTGACAAAAGTGACCTAAGTGACTAAATTGAATAACCCTCATTACGTCGCTCATCGCGTTTTGCCATCCAATTTAGGAGCACTTATAATAAATCGTATAACAAGGGTTTAAGGCAGCGGGATAGAAATAAAATTTGATAATATTTTTTATTGCTTTCGCACGAACTTGAATTTAATATCACATAATTTACGAAAATTTTCATTTACGTTGCCCTTATATAGTACTTTGGACCGTTCTTATCGTAAGCGGCATAGAGTTGGATTTAAACCTTAAGTGTCAAGCTTGACGTGCTCTACAGTCGATGCAAGAAGATATCTGAACCCTTACGGACCTTTTGATTTTGAGAACCTTCTCACGCATTCAACAGAAATGTGTAAAGGAATTCCAGCTTTTTGATTGTTTGTACTTATGTAATATAATTAAAAATCAAATTGTCGGAAAAAGTGTCTTAAAACGTTATTCACTAATTATGCAAAAAGGAAGTTACACCTAAATAAACTTTCCTTTAAAGGTGGAATTAAAATAAATATTAATGATATGATTGAGATCCCTGTTTTGGATGCTAGAGCAATACTACGGTACAGCATGGACGTGGCTTCATGTAATTCAATCATAACAAAACTAGTTAATGGATTAATAAGTAAAAATAAAAATCATTTATTGCACACAATTTACAGTCCATTTTGTTAGTACACTTACAAATTAATCTAATTGTACTGTTAGTACAAAAATTTATTTTTGTGGTTAATTTACATGCGAATTGCGGGACGCTAGGGACGACCCCCCCCATACCTCACCTCCTAAAATCTAGGCTCACGTTGAAATACTCGCCATATCGTAATGTTAGTATATGAGCACAAACTTTTTTGTCCTGAAAGCTGACGTTTGTCGATAAAATTTGCATTTCATATAATTAACATAATCATAATTTATTTATTCGAAAACACCGAGAAAGATCGCAAGTAACTCTCAACTATTTTGTCAATTTAGGTTATACCGTTTGACATCGAATAGTAAATATTTTAATCCGACTAAGCGGAAGCTAGACACTTCAATACAAAATGAATTATAGTTAATAGCGACATCTCTAGCCAGGGCTGGTAGCTGTAAAGTTACCTAACTGGGTGACGAAATACTTTCACAGATTTCTCATAGATGGCGCTACGGCTAAAAAGTCGTTAAAAACCAAATCCAAAGATCCGACAACAAGCACATACAAAAATTCGTGAGGTCCGTTGGTTCGTTCTGTGGCTTAGTTGGCATAGCATCAGGCACGGTTTGCTAGAAGATGTCGATTCGAATCCGAAAAAGGATTTTTTTCTAAGTGTTCCATCTTTGTACTAATAATTATAACAAACTAGTGAAGTAATTTGTGAAAACACTGGTTATATGGAAGTTGACATGTAACAAAATAAGTGTAGTTTCACTCTGTCCGGTCACGCATTAGGCATATACAAACATATTGAAGGTTATATATACCTACGCATGTCCTTCAACAGACTAGACTGGGTGTAACATGTTTTTTTATTACATAGGCATGCACACATGGATTTAATTTGAAGTCGATTAAAAATGTAACTGAAAGTCAAAACTATAAAGTCAAAATAAATGTCAAAAATTAAACAACGAAGTTAGAGACTTGTCACTAAAATATTCAGACATTGCATTGTAAATTCCATTAGTTATTAGGTTGTGCCATTACAAAAAAATACTTATATAACATATAACCTATACCTATATAACCTACACTAAAACATTAATACTGAAGAAAACAGAAGTGTAGACATTTTCTACCTTTAACAAATCTAGATAAGATCGAAAATATCACCTTGGACCGCGTCATGGAGATACGTGCCAAGAAGGCTGGCAACGTTACGTTTCCCCTCTGGGTGACTAAGCTTATACTTTGACGGAAGTAGCTGTCAGCTAGTAGGTCACCAGAGGTTTTATCAAAGCGAACTGAAAGCTTCTTAACGAAGAGTTTTACCTGTAGCCTCCAGAGATCCGAAGTTTCCATTTCAAAATTCACAAAATAGTATTTAAATTTTTTGCGATCTTCGGCAAAATATACAGTGTTTTTTTTTAATGGGACTGTATTGCGTATCTCGAAACCATAGAAGGTACAAGGAAACTGTCTTAGGAACCATTAGGTCTTTTTTTGTGAAAACATTTTTTTTTTTTGGCAAAACGGACGACTGTAGACAAAGTTCATAGTGTGACGCGGAGCGCACGGAAAAGGCCCTATGACGTCAGCGAAAATAGGGCGACACGCTTCATCTGACGCAGCATTCGACGCGGACAGGTTCAAATATTTAAAGGTAGTGTAACGTTATTTTATTGTTTTCTTATGATACAAGTGACGGGACTAACAGTTGTTGTGTCTTGCGCCTGGTATACGACACGAACTTTGATCCTATTTTGGATCCGAACTAATCAAATCTAACAACATTCAGTAGACACTATCTAGAAGTTACTGTTCAAGAATGTGGTATAAAGTTTCCCATTTTAAGATTATATCGATGCTCAACAATTCGTAAATTTCGGTCAAAATCATTGACTTACAATTATATGGACGTCGGGTCCGCGCTAAAAAGTGTCCGCACTTGTAAGGCGCTAAAATCGTATACAGAGCGCCAAACTCCGCTTTAGTCTTCATTTGTTCGACTGACAGCGCGATACTGCGATGACATTACAATTTAAATTTCGAATAGGTTGACTTGGGACATTTTTTTCGTGGTTTTTGTATTAGACCCGTAGTCCATTTATTTGTAAGTCAATGGTCAAAATGATCAATTTTATTTGTGAGTCAATACTCACAGACAGACATTTTCCAAAGATTTTGAGAAACCTTTAAAAATGGAAATTTAACATTTTTGTTGAGATCCATAACAATTGCTGTCATTCTGAACTTTAAATTGCAAAGATTTGAGGGCACGGCCACTGCAATTTTTTCTATGACACCAATTGACGGGCGAAGAAGTCGTTTGCCTGGTGGTAAGCGACACGCCTGTCCGTAACAGCTGCAGTGCCACTCAGAGCTTTAAAATGCAAAAATCCGAAGGGCGCTGCCACTGCCCTCGTCACCCTGAGACATAAGTGGACAGTCCCATGTGCCTAAAATTTCACTAGCACCTTTACCCTTCAAAACCGGAACGCAGTATTGCTCACATAGTAATGTCAACTGAAACCTTACCTATGTTCACCTACCTGGATAAGGTGGCAGTACATACCCGAACTCTTTCACAAAGAGGTCTACTGCTACTGAAGTTGACAAATGCAACGTGTCAGAAGTGTTACCAGTGTCTCTAACCCTTGAAAACCGGAACTCGTCGAACCGGAAATGGAAGTATTTTTTTTTTTCGTTTGGAAATTCCCAAATATTTCTCTCCTTCTCAGTAGTAGCAGGGAGGTTACGCCCAACTAGTACCGACTAGACCAGAGGTTCCCAGACTTTTTTTTCATAGACCACTTTCAAAATATAGTTGGTTCCGGTGGACCCCCTGCAGCTACATTTCTACCATATTCCATATCCATATTATTTTTTGTCACCACATATATTTTGTAGCCCCTTAGGGCTAGACTCACATCGACCCTCTACCGATCCCTCTGGGCAACCTCCTTCTGCAGCATCATCACTTCACGGAAAGAAACTACTGTTAATTGTGAATTATTTATTAATACAAAGAACAATTCCTTCAATCTGACGGAATCGAACCTGTGCCTGCAATGCCAATCTAGGGCAACCGCCTTATCAATTGAGCTACAGATAGAGTCAGTAGATTTATTTTTCCAAGCGTTTGTTACAGATCTTTGTTTTTTGGTTTTAACGGCTTTTTTGCCGTAGTGCCACCAGTCTATCTCTGAAAGTTTTTCGTCACCCAACCAGGTACCTTTAAAGCTACCAAGGTCGACAAGAGATGTCACTTTATAAATTGTAATATTCACTGTGATTAATGGTACGATGTTTTACTACCATAGTATTAATTTATTTTTGTGAAATTACGCTACTAGTTTGTTATAATTGTTAATACAAAGATCGAACACAAAGATAAAGTTGAGTGTGATGTTTCGCACATTGTGTATTAAGAACGTTAATTATGAAATTACCAACCAAGATTCATTTAGAAGCCCGAAGCCGAAGGCTGAGGTCTTTAACATTTCGAGCTTAGTATTTTTTTACCATCCGTGTTTATAATAAATATTTTTCATCCCATTTGCGAGGAAATACTATGTTTATTTCTTGTATGAATAAATATGGTTCATGGCATAACAATTATGGATTTTGCAAATGGAGGGTCTTCTTTTTATCAACAGATTGCCAACTAGCTATCCTTCCATAGATAATACAACTCAAACTAAAATGTTGTAAAAAGCAAATGTATGTATATAGTGTATAGTATATCGTGCTACAAATTAAAAAAAGCAACTCCTTACCGACCAAGCCTGTAATGGGAAGAAAAAAGGCCCGACAGTTTTATTTGGGACATTATAGTCAAGTTAGCCAACACGCAATCACCCTATTTACTATCAAGTGTGATAAAATATTTATCTAAAATAAACTCCATGAATTTACTGGTCATAAATTTGTCTGAAAGAAGCTCCACGCATTTTCTGTGATAAATTTTGTCGAACTACGTCGGGTTAGGACTGTGTGTCCCTCGGGGCGGTTTGTCTGATAGTTCATTTAAGGAATGACGAATGTTATTCGTGGAAATGGAGCCACTATTTTGAGATTTCACTTTGTGGGGATTTCAGGACAGCGAAACATAATTGTGTTGCATCATAAAATCGTAGTTTTATTTAAATGAATTTGTGGCGTTCTTATTTAAAGTGACAACTATGGGTGCGGCGGAAGAATGGAATACACTACTGGCATCTGCATTTCTTTTTAACTACGATTTTGGGGCTATTGACGGCTATAATGAATAGACATCAGGTGAGACTGAGATTGTGGTGTAAATCTATTTTCTATAATAAAAAATATAAGGAAGCTCAAAAAAAGCAGTATTAATTTCTAAATTTCAAGCTTCGGAGAGAATCGACTCTCACGGAAATTAACGATTGCACCGTTAACCTATATCATTCTAATGTACTGTTTGACCTATTGAAAGTTTACCTTCACATTTGCCTTATATATAAGGTTAATATTCGGTTAAGGCTGCGCAGTGACATTCTTTAATTAAATTATCGGAAGTGTTGTCTTAGAAATATGTACTCATATGTCGATATAAGAGCATTACCGGGACTTCTTCCACGATATATGGAATAATTGTTCAAATTTCTTTTGGTTATTGTTGATTTTTTTTTTGTTGTGTACTTTTTTAGTAGTCTAATAACATAATAATTGAATCCTCTTTATTTTGATTCTTATTTGTTATTTTCTTGTAAATGATCTTGATAACATTTTTCAATAGATTTTTTCATTCGATTTTACATCACTACTTCTCTAGAAACTTCGTCACCGTACCCTTACTATGAGAAATTAACTATAGGATGATCCTCGTGATCGTGACACTTCATTTAACGTTTGTCATAGGGATGAGGTAAAGTCGATAGTTTTATAGTGTATTTGATTTTTGTAGCAAAGATTTTCTTTTTCTGACGTATTCTGAACGACGTATAAGATATGTGAAGTTATATTATATTGAACGCATAAAACACACAACTATAATTCTAATTAAATTTCAAATGATTTTCTAAAACATGACTAAAACAATTAAATTGATAGACATGATAAAAGTTTCTAGAAATTCACTAAAATAAGTAAATTTCTAAAACAATTTATAGACATGTCAAATTGTTGCCTATGATTAAAATTCATAGTTTAAGAATACAATATAATACACACACTATACAATTTTTATTCAATTAACGATAATTTTTTACATCGATGTACCTCATCTAATGCAGTGTAATGAAGTAACCTTTGGACGTTGTCGTAAAAATTAATGTACTTTCGAAAAAAGCTTTTTCCGCTCATTTCTCACAAATAAATATTGATTCGGTGTTATTTTTAATTTAATTTAATGTATTTATTTAAACAAAAGCTATTCATTTAAAAGCAAGGTTTAAAAAAATAAATTTATGAAGTACGCAAATTAGTGCACGTCGTTACAAGGTTATTATATTTTGTAAATTTTTTATGTACTGTCACAGGGGTCATCCTAGATTATTTGTAGTATACTGTAGGCGCTATAAAAGAAAAGGCAACATGATTTACATTTATGAAGACAGATGCAATACGAAATATGTCCCACAATATTGGCAATTTGGCACCCGAAATTTTGAGCTTCGCATATTGCGTACAGAAGGGTCCCTTAATTATATGCAAATGTCAAGAGCGCAAGTTTGGAAGCAAATAATGTTTCTGCCTGAGATGTAAAGTATCCATGTACTACGACCGCTAACTGTACACGACCGAAGGGAGCGGAAAATACGAGGGGACTTAACCTGTGCGGGCGGCACGGTATGCTAATCCTCTACCACTACACATTAATGATTTTTGTTGCCAGGAGCGTTTAAATTCAGCAATTTTGCCTCGAAATGTAATTTTAACTAACTAACCTGCATATGACTTTTATAAGAATAGAATTAAAATATTTTAAAATATTTTATAGAATTAAGCAAACGAAGGTAGATGCTAGCTGCCGCGTCTGGCGCCCGCGCCCATAATGAATTCTATCGGGGCTTCGACCAGAGCTCCACCACTCTCTCAAGGTTACACGGTAAGCGCCTTTTTTTTGTGTGCGTCGACATCGGCGCAAGCGCTTATACAAGTCTTTCATTTATGAGCATTCGGCTCCGCAAGACTGCACACGGCGGGCAATGTTACTATCACCTCTCTGAGTGCATGCTTAGGTTCATTTTTCCTCGTAGTGAGCGCCTGGTGTCATTAATAATAATAACAAACACACTCAACATAGCCCCGCACTAGGAAAACCCTATGTCGCGGGTGCTATGGACACACACATAATCAAACACAAATTACACCCAAACTCACTAGAGAAATAAATGTAGGCCATACAAATATTTCTCCCGAACCGGGAATAGAACCTGGGACCTCTGCGTGGTCCGGCATGGTAACCGTTCGGCCACGGAGGTAGTTAAATTAGTCAGATTTAGAATGCTATTATAGCGTAGGTATTTTCGATTTTGTGTAAAAGTGGTGTATCTGTTAGAATAGTAACTATTAAGTAATCTGTGCCTAGGGTGGTGTGTTGTTTTGTTTGTGTTTTTTTTTTATTTCCACACTCCACTGCGGTCACCGCCTCTGGCTAAATTCCTCGGTCCCCAGAGTACAGCGGATTTTTCGAATTTTTTTTTTTTTAGGTCTTCACATGACGGAACAAACAAGTCGTGCGCCTGGTAGCAAGCGACACGTCTCTCCATAGTTGCAGTGCCACTCAGAACTATAAACCGCAGAGATTTGAGAGGCACTATCACTGTGCCCGTAACCCTGAGACATAACTTGACAAGTTCCATGTCCCTGCAATTTCACCAGCCCCCTTACCTTTCAAAACTGGAACGCAGTAACACTTACATTACTGCTTGGTAGCAGAAGTCGGTAAGGTGGCAGTACATACCTGCACGTACTCATTCACAAGGAGCTCTACTGCTACTAGTTTCCAGTATATAAGCAGACAGTGGTAATATTGGATACTGCGGCTCTTGAACCGCAGTCCCTGACCCGTGACACGCTTTAAAACCGGAACGCAATAATGCTTACGCTACCGCTTGGCGGCTAGAATGGGTAAGAAAATAGAGTACTTCCCTGGACGAACTGTTTCACACGGAGCTCTACTGCTACTAAATAGGCCCTTACCAACCTGCCCACTCACACTCTTCTTATAAATCTGTTCAGTCAATCTTCATTAGAAGTCATTGTTTACCAAGCTCTCATTGCAAATGATTGAATCATAATAAGTTTAGTATGCGGTCGTAAATCACCATTGTATGAGAGTGATTACAAGTAAATACGAGTGAAAGCGGGTATCAGGGGAAATTCTGGCGTTTGCCAAGCGTAACGAACAATGTCAGGGTTACTTTTATTATTTAGCGCTTGGTGTAAGGTCAAGAAGTGCGTTCCGGTTTATAAGGGTGAGGGTCAGTGGCGGCTCGTCCTAAGGAGCGCTGGTGCAGTGAACTCCCACTCCTATCCAACCCATTACAATAAATTTCATATTGTATGAGTAGCCGCAGTATTTTTTTTATTATCGAACGATGAACATAGAATTAGATTTTATCTTTCTTTTTAATATAGTATAGCATACCGACCCTTGAGTGGAGCGCTTCGCGATACGCTCCGCTGAACCGAAGTTGTTTACAAAGTGCAATACTGAATTCAATGAATGCGAAAGAGAAATTTCTTAACGATGCGACACGTGAAGCAAAAGATAAGTATGAGAAAAATAGCAAGATCTGAACCGCGCACATAAACACACCTTGTTTTTTTCGCGCGCATTTTGTGGTCTTGTAAAATTGATTATTACTCAATCGTTGTTAAGTGGCATTGTGTAAAATGGAACACTATAATGTGAGTTTCATTTTTTATTCAAAATATCTATAGGTAAGTGACCTCCCACTGAAGTCTCTCACAAACCGCCTCTGGTAAGGGTGCTGGTGAATCACAGGCTCATGGGACTTGTTGACTTATGTCTCAGCATGTCGGGCGCACTGCCACTGTTTCTCAGTTCTTTGCAATGTAGACAGGCATGTCGCTTACCACCAGGTGCAAAAAACTGTTCATCCCGTCACTAAAATATATTTTCCTTCCATTGTTTAATTCTTTAACAAATACCAAATTATGAATTTGTATTACATATGAAATTATTACTGAATGCATGCATTTTTATTATATTAGACGATGAGCAAACGTATCCAAACGCGTGAGGGAAGGAGTGTGCCAACGAGAGAGAGGATAGGCTTCAGAAGGAGCTCATCTGCTACCAAAAGTCGTACGGAACCGAATACAGGAGTTGTACAAGGATTGTAATGTAAATGAAAGACTTGTTTGAGCGTTGTGCTCTATCGGCGATGTACTCAGCGGAAGGCACTTATCTCGTATCTTCAAGCGAGTGACGAAATCGTGCCTAAACTCACGATAGAAATAAATGTAGGCCATACAAATATTTCTCCCGGCCCAGGGATCGAACCCGGGACCTCTGCGTGGCAGATCAGCACACATATTTGTATTGATTCCATCATCATCTGGCGT
This sequence comes from Hyposmocoma kahamanoa, assembly GCF_003589595.1. Taxonomy (NCBI): domain Eukaryota; kingdom Metazoa; phylum Arthropoda; class Insecta; order Lepidoptera; family Cosmopterigidae; genus Hyposmocoma; species Hyposmocoma kahamanoa. Next base: position 23,177,905 of record NW_020653945.1, read on the forward strand.
CTGTAGTACCAATGATTTGATAAATATGGAAGCAAATAAATAATAAAAAAATAAAATGGTTCTATGCGTCCATTTCTATCAAATCATTTTACCGCGAACCCAGTGGAGGTTAAACCTTGCAAAATAACTGCAATTGTGTTGAGTATTTTTTTTTTCATGTAGTAAATTTAAAAACATTATGTATGCAAGAAGACGTCGGTTCGAATCCGACCGGATCGAAGGAATTTTTTCTGAGTGTTTTTTCTGAGTGTTTGATCTTTGTATTAATAATTATAACAAACTAGTGGAGTAATTTCACAAAAAATAATTGAATATCAATTCAATAAAAATTTAATTAATTATGTTTTTAAATTTTATTTTTATTATTTTTTAATAATTAAAAGTAAAATTCCCTGAATGATTAAAAGTAAGAGTTAAAATATTAAAATAAAATGATTACGTTTTTACGTACAATTATAAAACTAATGAAAATGAAAGTAAATGAATTTGCTGCACCGCGAACTCAGTAGAGGTTAAACCGTACAAAATGACTGCACTTGCGTTTAGTTTTTTTTTATAGGCATAGTTAAATTATCAACTGCATGATAAAAATATTATGATTAAAATTATCATTAATAATTAAAAAAACTTTCCTTCTAAATACACTACTTATGTAATTATGAGCTACAAAAAACAAGTCGCGGTTTTACCGCTCGTAACTCCTAACTTGGAAGGCACTCGATAAACAGCGAAGGCCAAGCTCCGTCAACCGGCATGCCAATGCCAAGGTTACGCACACAGCTACTACGTGCGTAAAATCAAGATAAGCATGCGACGATATCGTGACGTAACAACTTCCGAAATTGAAACAGTACGTTTACGAACATTTTGTTGCAGCTACACTTTAGGCTAAATAACTTAATGGTACCAAGTAACGGGATGAACAAATTGTCCGGCTGGTGGTAACCGACACGCCTATCCGTAACACTAGCAGTGCCACTTAGAGCGTTAAATTTGAATAGCAAGGTCTTTACGCTCGTCACCCTGAGACATAAGTTGAAAATTTTCGTCTACCTGACCGAAACGAAATAATGGTCACATTACTGCTTGGCCGCAGAAACAGATAAGGTGGCAAGTACTTCCCTGGACTAATTTTTTCACAAGGAGCTGAAGAATTTTTTTGAATTGAAGAAGATTTAGCAGAAGTGCTACTAAGACTTGTGATATTGCCAATATGAATTACGCAATTGTAATTTATCTACACACATGTCATAAACTCTCTATAATGTGTTCAAAAACCGCAAATTACGACCAGCATAAAGGCAAACTGTTTTGTTAGAACAAATTTCTTATCTATGAAAATGTTATTATTGCTTCATAATAACATCGACATCAGGTGGAGTGGAGTCATTTGCCTGTCATGTATAAAAAAAAAAAGTCGAGATGAAATTTTGTTCGAAATGAAATGTCAATAGCAAACAATTTTGACAATTTCACACGTTAATTGATATCGAACGATTTTATAGTTGGGGCCGATTCTAGTTATCTATGAACTAAAAAAATAAAAACTCCTGTTGTGTGACTTTGCGTGAGAAAAGTTTTTTATTCCACCATTTCGCCAGTCGTAACATGCGCTACCTGAACACATCAAAGAGAGCTCATAATATGTGTGTAGATAAAACAGTGTATGTAACTGTACATAATTAGGCATTTAAACACTCGTAGATGTTTTTATGAAACTTGCTTGTCGGCTCGTTTCATAAACCCTCACTCATATTTTAATGCTTTTCGTTATGTAATAGTCACATAAATTACTATTCTGCATGTTTAAAAGAAATGGTCTCGATGACTAACACAGAAGGCATAGTCGAATATTTACTGTTAAAACTTAATAACATTTTTACCCATACAGATTCATAATTAACCATTTTTTTTTATTTCAGGTAAGAACCAGTTAAGAAAATAAAGACGTGTTTTATTTAAAGGTAAGTAGAAAACACTATTAATGTACCACCGACAGCGTCGTGTGTCATCTGAACAGATTAACAGTGTGAACACATTTGGACTGATGTATATAGTTTACTTGATACGTCAAAATGTACCAAATATCTTTCAGTCCTCTGATAAAAAGAAAACAATCTTATATCTATAAATTAAGACGTATTAGGGCGTTCATCCCGGGAATCTCGGTCTCGAAAATTTCGAGGGTCTCAACAATTTTTTAGAATTTTCATTCGAGATTAGAGTCACTTAATCAAAAAGTACTAAAATGTACTACATACATAGATTTTTTTCTATTGTGATTACATGTAAATGGCAACACTGTAGAGTGGAGCTTAGGTTTAATACATGGGAGATTGAAGAACGGTTGTAATAAAATCGGTATCTCCGTAGCTTTAGACGACCTTTGCTTCTCACGTAACAACTAAGAAATTTAAAAAAATGCTGTCTTAATTAAATTTTAGATTTTATAATTGGAGTTAATTACGAACTTAATTAAGATATATTTTAACTGCCTAAATGCCTAACATGTTATGAGTATGAAAACCTATTTTTGATAGTCTCGAAAGTCTCGTTTTGCCCGGGATGATGAAAAAAGCCAGAAAGGCAGAAATAATATTTGCCACAACGTTCCTTATTATACGTATGGGATTTTTCTGAATACTACATGGGCGCGCAAACACCGATCTAACAAATAATTTTGTGATTTGAGATTTGTTTAATATTCTGATCGTTATTTAGTGTCCATTAGTAAATAGACAATATGCCTTCAATATGTTATGCGTACGCACGTTTGACAAGGCACCGTATTTGTACCCCGGTGTTTAAATAACTCGAGTAGCATACAAAATAAATAACAGACGAATTGAGAACCTCCTACCGTTTTAAAGTCGGTTAAAAATAAATACCTCTCAATTCAGTTGTGAATTGCACCCCTTATTGCAGAATGACATAAGCGGAGTTACGTCAAAAACGTTCGTAGCTCCATTAGATACAGAAAAATATAACCCACATCCTCTCCAATTCTTGTAACTCTATCGAGTAATACTGTAGATAGAGTTACAAGAATTGGGAGGACGTGGGTTATATTTTTTTAATACAGTTGCTCAAAACGTGGTATTTTTCGTACTACAAATCGTGACGAAAGTTGGTTTTTTGCACTAGTGCTTTTTACTTTTCCATTTTTTTAATTTACTGTTGTTTCAAGTCTCAAACATAGAACTAAAGAGGTTGTATATTTATTTAATATTTATGTGTTTCGTGACGTAAGTCATTCTACATTAAAACTTATATTCATCATACATATTACATAACTCCACGTAAGCCCTTTTATCCGTGAGGGGAGCGAAATAAATTTGTGGGTGTATAGCTGATGATAACATTATTCCATAATATATCCTGATAACACGCTCCCGATCTTTCTTAAATGATTTATGAATTTTATATAACGCTTTCCCTACGCATATAACTTGATTAACATCCTTTGAGCAGCCTACACGACTAAGCATCGGCATTATCAATATTAGCTGGTAAGTAATTTCAACAACGTACTCATCGGGTTTTGAGATGTAAATTATAGAACACCGATATTGTGGTAATTAGTACGTTCACTAAATGTTTTTTTCGCTAAAATTTTGACGGCCTCCGTGGTCAAGTGCCTTGCACACTGGTTTTCATAGTGTCGCAATCTCTAAGGTCCCGGGCTCGATCCCCGGCCGGGCCAGTGTAGAAACTAACTTTTCTATATAGTCTCGGGTCGGGGTGTTTGTGGTACCGTCGTTGTTTCCGATTTCCGTTGGTATATTTTATACCTATTATTGTTGACATTAAATTGACAACGATAACTAATTTTGTTTATTATATTATTTTAATACGTCGAAGAACCAAACTGATTTGTTATAGTTACACTGTTTTTCTTTCATCTGCCATTTTCCTCGCTATAGTGAGGTGAAAAATTGTGTTTTTTCACTCGGCAACAAAGTTGTTTTGTGTCTCGTGCCTTGAAACCCTAGCTACGCTCAGGATTCTGTTTGTCTGTTATTCTGTTCTTAAACATCTTCACGTGCTCGGGTTCCAATATACGCACTCGCGTTAAACAACAACTTTGCAGCCTTGCATAAAAAATAACGATTTAATATTTTATTTTTATTTTATTTTATTTTATTTATGTCCTTTTTTTCATGATACCAAGTGGCGGGACGACCAAGTCATGCGCCTGGTGATAAGCGACACGCCTGTCCGTAGCAGTTACAGTGCCAATCAGAACTTTAAATAGTAAAGATCTGAGGGGCACTGCCACTGCGCCCGTCACCCAGGGACATAAGTTGACAAATGCCACGTGCCTGTAATTTCCCAGCGCGCTTATCCTTCAAAACCGCAAGGCAGTTAATGCTCGCATTGCCTTCCTCCTACTTTCGTTATTATTATTACGAAATAGATAAGGTGGCAGTACTTCCCTGGACGAACTCTTCCACAAGGAGCTCTACTGCTACTAATATATATAATTATAATAATATGGACCGTTCAAATCATTTTGGCGCTTATTACACGAGTAAACAATTTTCCATCCAGCCGGTCCGTCAATTGCTCATCGGTTTCTCGATGCGAATGATTCTCTACGTCGCTCAACTGTCGTGTTTGTCTCACACGGAGCGAAATCAACCAACGACATTTGATATATTGCCAATATGTTCTTCTGTCGTTAGATTATACAGTCTGCAGAATATGTATCGATTTTTGTGCTTTCGACAGTACGATGTAGCCTAGCCTTAACGAAATGAAAATGCGGAACACTCGGTCCACAAGATTTATTCTACGAAATGTTACACGAGGAAAAGAAAAGGTTGTGAGAAATAAAAAGATGTAAAGAAAACGTACAATTATTATAAAACACTCTCTATAAAAGAAAGTAACGCAATACTCACCTTAAAAGGGACTAAATATTTAAATAGGCGAATGTGTTGGTGATACCCATACCGAATATGTAAAAAAAACACTACCATATTTTTAAATATTTTTCTCTAAGGAAAATACTACCTCTAATATTTTGTAATACATTTGCGCAAGATCGAACATGCAGCGAGTGCAGTGCGAGTGCCTTACCGGTCTCTGCGCACGCTTTGAATGAAGAAAAATTTCATTATTCTTGACACGCTGGAGTTCAATTTCCAACCGCTCAGTTGTTCTGTTTCATGGGCTTGCCCAAATAATATGATTATTTGTAAAATGGGACGAAATTTTTTTTTCTTGTGTTTAGGGGCGATTCTTTTTACATATTTGGATTAGATATCCGCTACTCGTTTACCTCTTTAAATATTTGTCTCGTTAAACCTGTCACCCTGTATAATTTAAATAGTAGTCGACGTGAAGTTTTACGGTATACCGTCTATTACTCACTATCCAATTTCAAGGGACCCTAACCCTAACATAGGAAGATGTAAAAAGGATTACGGAATTAGGGTCCATAATTAGGGCAACTTAGGGTAACGCGATCTGCAGCGCCCTGCAGCTAGGGCAGTGTAATAAAACTTGGGGAAGTTACGGAACTCAATGGACGCGCAACGAATGCGAAGAACAATCGTGTCGTTTCGCCCCTCTAGTTCGGGCAGCCATTTTGTTTTGCCTGATAGACATGTACAAAGACATATTTATGGAAAAAATATCACTGTCATCACTAAATTAATAAGGATGTATAGACCGAGGGCTTCAAAGATTTTACAAAAATTTGACAAACAACTACAAAAAATATAAGCTTTCTTTTTTTGCCAATTCTTCAATGTTTTCAATGTTAATGTTATTTTTACTTACCAAATTTTCTGAATTATTTACTTTAGTGACTAGTACGGATTGATCACCGACTTTAATTAGCTAAAGCTTGTATTATCCGTGGGGTAAGGCGCTGTACGCTGAGATACAGGTTAATCCCTGGTTCGGCTGCAGAGGCTTACATAAATAGCAATGTACAATTTTTCTTAGCCTTATTTTATAATTGGTTATTTTGTGTACAGTCTGTACATTTTTGCTTAAAGTGAATAAACATTTATTATTATTTTTATTGTTATTATACTTCGATGGCGCCATGATAGTAACACGTACAACGCTCCCAACGTTCGCGTTCTTAATGAGTTAAGCCTGTTTGGCAGAGTAATGTAATAAGCGGCTCACTCACTTTGGGCCGCGACCACACTTGACGAAGGGCCCTAGAAATTGGGTAGTGTAATAAGCGCTTAAGAGAACCAAGGCAATTTGTGATTTATGGGCACGTAGAATAAACGTAGAAATATTCGAGGATCTCTTCATCCACCTCCGTGTTCGAGAATTATTCAAAATTTAAAGAATATCTATACAACAAATACTGTACTCTTTACTGTACTCATAACAAAACTACTGTAGTCATTTCACTAAAAAATCTCAATTATACATTTGATCGAAAAGCGACATCAACGTGAGGGCGCGTTCCCACTATGTCGTCACGTTTTATTATCGTAGGACGACTGTCGTGTCTAGCCTGTTCCCATACCACGACTATCTGTGGACGATTTTTTATCGTTGAACGACGGTCGTGACTAGCTGTTCCCACTAGATCGTGACGACAATTTATCGTTTCACGACAGCCTCCTTGCCCATCTTTGGCAACGACCTTACGCTACTGCAAAGCGAGCACAGGGCACGAGGTACAAGAGGGGAGGGCAGGGAGCAGAATACGTGCGGACAGCGATAAACAAAACGTGACGACAATAGGAGCTGCGACAATCTGTCGTCACGTTTTATTTATCGCTGTACAGTTTTTATGTTCCCACTGTGACGACAGTTTGTAGTTGTAACGATAAAAAATCGTGAACGACAGTTAATCGTGTCGTGCTATATGTGAACAACTTCATTTAAATATACAAGCCACGACGCTGTAAACTGCACGACAATCTGTCGTCACGACATAGTGGGAACGCGCCCTTAGGGCTCATGCAGCGTGCCGGCGTTAACTCGCGACTGCGGTCGCACCGACTCGCTGCGACTCCTTTTAATAGTAGAACTAAATGGCTTAGTACTTCGTGCCCGTGATTGACGACCATTGGTCGTGAGACTTGTAGCGATCATCGGTCGCAAGTCGCTTGCGACTACTATTAAATGATCAATTAATTTTGTTATTATTATTAGATTATTACATAAGTAATTAAAATTATAATTTATTTATTTATTTAGTCATTTATTTCAGGCCAAATGACCCATATAATATATACCTTAAGGACTAACATTCATACAGTATAATATAATATGACAATAAAATAAACTATCAACTAATCTACTTGTCGGCGACATGTGGCGCAATCTGGTGTCAGGTAACCGGCCAAAACTCTTCCTTCGTGAAGGGACAGATGTTCGTTCGGCACTCTTACCACAAACGAATTAAAATTCACGTTGTGGCGGGACTCCAACCGCTCGACCCTCAGGGTGCATTTGGCTTTTACCCTGATGTACTCCACTATCTTCTCAGACTTCGTGGAGTAATGTAGTCGCGACCGGGACAGCAGCGTCGTCGGTGTTGCCGAGCGGAAGCAAAAAGTTCGATCCTGTCGAAACTGTGCACATGTTACGGCTGGTGGACTTCCTCTTCCTCTTCACCAACTTTGTGTAGCGACGAGGACGTCGCATTGATCCGTCTGCCTCTGTGTTTTTGCAACTTCGGAGACAGGCATAATAATGGACCCAGATAGGTTAATTGATGCAGTTCGTAATCGCCGCAGAATATTAAATGGATGAATATTAAATCTTTTTCTTCTTATGGCACGGACCCGTAAAACAAAATTTTCCAACAAAAAAAGTTCTGATACTATATCCATTTCCCTATAAAAACGATTATTATTCGAAAATTCAATACGCTATCGGTCGGTTGCCGGTAGTGTTACGTCGCTAGACGCCAGCATGCTACACTGTATTTCGTCGTTAGAAATCGTTGCGAGTCGATGCGACCGCAGTCGCGACATATCGCCGACAGGTTGCACGAGCCCTTAGCTTGAGTCACATGTAAAGGTACCGGCTGCGGTGAGAAGATTCCAAAATCTCTCGCTAGATGTCACCAGCGGCGTTGAATGCCGAAAATCAGTACAATGATCTATTACAAAAACACATAACAGAATTTCTACAACTCGAGAACTTGACCTGTAGCTCAGTTGGTATACAGCAGCGCCACGGTACAGCATGGTCATGAGTTCATGTTCGATCTTTGTGTCATATAAGTAGTTCGTATTATTTTTATGACTTTTATGAAAGCACTTTTGATATTTGATCACTTGTGGCTTTATTACACAAAGGACACGATGTTTTTTTCTTGTAATTTTTATTTGTTTAAAGCTCAACTTGACGATCTCGTAAATATTTGTTTCAATAAAATACCTTTATGAATAGGCATTTAGTAGACAGTTCCTTGCTGGCAATTTCCACGAAGCAAGTTCATCTGGGTAACCTCCATTCATCGTCGACTTCATCTAATGAGCGCATAACATCTAAGGAAAAAAGAAATACGTTAACGTAAGTAACGAGGGGTGCCGGGGACCGGGCACTTCCTGTCATGAAACACGAGACTGACTTACTTCAGACATTAATTTCTTAGATGGTAAACCTAGAATATACGCAATGTTTAAGTCAGTGCCGGCTTTAGGACGTTGGCGGTTCGGAGTAATATGCTTGCCCGCATGTTTCCTCGATACTCTTACGAAGTTAAAATAACGCTTTTAAAAGCCTACAGTCAATCTGAAAGAACTGACTCCGTGGCCGAACTGTCACCATGCCGGACTACCACGCAGAGGTTCGATTCCCGGGCCGGGTGAAATAATTGTATGGCCTACATTTATTTCTCTCGTGAATTTGGGTGTAATTTGTGGTTGTCTATGTGCGTGTCCATGGCACCCGCGACACAGGGTTTTCCTAATGCGGGGCTATGTAGTGTGTGCGTTATTATTATTATAATCTACTTTAATTAATTTACTAGTAGCAGTAGAGCCCCTTGCGAAAGAGTTGATCCAGGAAAGTACTGCCATCTTACCTATTTCTGCCGCCAAACAGTAAATGTGAGTATTACTGCGTTCCGGTTTCGAAGGGTAAGCACAATGGCAGTGCCCCTAAGAGTGGTTACACACGGCGACTTTAGCAGCACTTCTAAAAAAGCCCAATCGCTTATAAATCCTAAGTGTAGCGATGCTTGCGTATCTTGCGTTTGTATCGATACAGTCGCGTGCGTGTGTAAAAGTGGACGATTAGTGACTGCATCGCGTTTTTATGATTATAAGCTCTGAGTGGCACTGCAACTGTTATGAACAGGCGTGTCGCTTACCACCAAGCGCAGGAGTAGATCGTCTCGACACTTGGTGTTATAAAAAAAGTATTATGTAAAAAATCTTTTTGCTCGAGCGATGCTACCGCCCTGATGTAGTGCATCGAGTTTGTTTGTGATAGCGCACACTAGCAGCTTCCAAGCTATTATGCGTAAGTCCTAACAGCATTCTGAAAGCCATAGCAGGAAGGTATAATTGACCTATCCTGAAACATTGGATAGATCAAATCAAGGGTGTAGCCCAGTTTGTTATTTAATTAAGAAACTAAATTCGTTTGGACTGTTTTTCTGCTAACCTTGTTCTAAATTCTTTACTAACAAACTATGGATATGTTTAAGATCCAAAACAAAGAATTATTATTATTATTTAGTAGTAGGGGACCTGCGTCTCTCGCGACGCAAAGGAAGTAAACGTGTTATTATTGCTACTTAATCCATGTTAATAAAAATGTATATTAATTACTTTGTTACTCCGCGAACCAAGTGAAGGTTAAATCATAAAATGGCTGCGCTTTATTTATTTGCGCATGTTTAATAGGTATACATAATGCAATGCAAAACATGAAATCGAACTAAGGTCGTATGCACCGCGCGCTATAAACTGCCTTCATAACACATGTAATAATAATATTTTTCTCAAACATTCTCGGAAATGTTTGCATTACTTTCAAAAAACGAACACGGAAAGTTTTATTTATGGAACATGCGACTTCTTCCCGGCGAACCCTACAAATTATGAAAATCCATTACGACCCTCTTTTCTAAGCTTTTAAATCTACCTACTAATAATAAACTATATAAACAGGCAAAAGAAAAACCTCATACATCGAATTACCCAGTGTTCTAATTGCGAGAATTAAAATGTTCAGAAGACTACTATTAATGGGCCTGGTAAAACAGTAGCATATTCGTTTAGCAATTATACTAATACATCAAATATTACTTTGAATATTAATTAACATTTTTTATTTTTTCTATTATACGTCTTCCTCTCTTTAGTCTTTTATTATTTCCTCACATTGTTTGAGAACAATTCCATACATGCCTCGGCGGGAACGGGATTGCTTGACTCGTATTAATTAATACAAGGCCTCGCTGTCGCTCGTCCTTGTAACTCATACTCGTCTAGCAATCCCTTACTTCGCGGCCTCTGCAATAATGTGTTATTTCATCATACTTGCTTGTAAATAGCATACTATAATGTGCAGCAAAAGTGGGCGATATGTTTTTATACAGCCCCTAGAGTGGTATTTTTTTTTTATTTCTACGCTCCGGACAATGGCGCGGCCGCTTCAGGCTAAATTCGCGCCGTCCCCAATACACTGGATTTTTCCAATTTAATTTTGTTCATATGCCATCTTGTTACACAATGTCCTATAATTAAGTCTGTTAAAAACTTATTATCAGACATAACAAAGGCTTCCAGAACAAAAAAGCTGATTATTATTTTGTGTGGAAACAAAGACAGAAAAAATAAACCTTACGTATCTATACAAGAAATAATTGGTTACGTTATCGATTCCCAGTGTACTGTACAATAAGCTATCGGACAATAATCAGAAAATATTCTGAGAGGTATAGATATAGTGATATTAGCGAGTGTTTGGAATTGCATACGAGTGGTATTTGTGTATTTGCAGAAGAATTAGTACTTGTATTTATTATTTTGTATTTATTGTTTTTATGCGAACGAAATGGTGTACACCATTAGGTACAGTCGATGCTCTAAGATGTACGACCCCCTGACCGACCATTTGGTTCTGAATAGATGGGGTAAATGAAAGTGTCACAGAAATGTAACCTGTGAACCGTCAGATTAATTTTAGTATGACGCCCTAATTGCATCTTAGTTTCATTAGGCATATGCGTAAGGTTCTGAGAATCAAAGTCGGCTAAGATGTTATGAATTTTCCATTTCTTTAACTTCTGACATATGCATGCCTTCATGCCTTGCCTGCATACAACCATAGACAAAAAATGCAACAGTTCCTGGAATCTTTTTGCAAATTTTAGTGAAGCTACGTGCTCTTTAGCTCCGATATTTATCGAGCCAACAGATTATGAAATTATTCAAGTTGATAAATTTTGGTAACTGTCTAATAAATTATAATGAAATGAAATAAATTATAAATAATTATGAAAAAAACTAAATGTTTCTTATGTTTAAAGAATCTGAAATGAACGGGAATCATCGCTTGAATCCTCAGTAACATTAATCGAGTATACACATTGTCAAACACAACATCAAGATCCCAATCAGACAATATCCTCCTTTATGAACCTGCTCACATTAATGATTAAAATTTCTTCATGACCGACGGAGCATAGAGCATCGATTGTACATATACAATTCAGAGCTCTCGCTAATAAGTGTTTCTATAATAAAAACGATCGTTCAGTCAATATTTTGTGAAATAACAATGATTTTGTATTTATTATTATTTGTATTTTTAAATCAAGAAATAAAATCCGAAAATTGGTATTATTTTGAATGTGTTATGCAAACACCAAATTCACCACGTGACGTCACATGTAAGTAAGCATTAAAAAAGTCACCGTTCGAGTGTTACCTTCTGTTTTTTCTCCGTTTAGTCTTTTTTTAACTAAAAACTGTAAGCGCCCAGTTACACGAGGAGAAAGTTTTCGCGCGGCGACCGCCCAGTTACCACGCCTTCATGTACATTAATGTCCAATCTGAATACTATTTACTAGGCAACAACATTCAAATTTCGCTGGATAATACAACCGCGCGGCCACCGCGTTGACCAAATTCAAACCATTCTCGCCCGCGACCACGGGGCGCTCATTTAAGTTAAAACGTAAGTAAGGCTAAGTAAATACAGCGTATTTTGCCATGCCACTTAGACGCATGCGGTCGCTGCGCGACGCAAACATGGACTCCGCTCTGCGACCGCGCGGGATGAGCGCGAGGAAATTCGTGTGGAATAAATGCGCCCTAAATTTTTTTTATTGCAGCATCAAGTAACGTCACGCTTTCTGAGTTGAAAACCAGTGCCGCTATTTATTTCTAATTGCATCTTAATATAATTTTATATAAATTATGATTAATTGTATATGTAACATTCTTTATTGCACCAAATAAATAAAACAGAAATGTTAGTTCAACAGAAATTGAGCAAAGGTGAGCTTATCTCTAAAAGATAAATCTTCCAGCCAACCCAGGACAGTGAGAGCTAAGGTTATAAGCGGGCAGTGATTTACGAGGGAGAGAAAGAAATATAATAAAGTACATAAATAAAAAAAAAAAAAAATACCATTACTTACATAGGTATCACCATCGAGTATATAACCAGAAATAGAGACGAAATGTTATTTAATTTGTTTAAAAACTATTCTGCCATATCATTACTGTGACAACTGCGCTCCGATTGGTTAGCCCGAGTTCGAAACAATTGACGGGTGTCGTCAAATGTTTCACTTCAATTCGACCAGTTAACTTGAGCTTTGCTATAATGGACCTAAATTGCAAAATTACATATTTCATATTTAATTACCAATGAAATGTGTTTCCGTTTGTTTTGTAATTAGATGTTTTGCTGTTTTTCCCACACCACCGAATAGAACAGCACGCCATTGTTAAAGATATTATCTTTATTACAATAAACACAAAGTATTTTTTGGAATATACGGAGACGTACACACAGATCAGTAGTTGGCCTGTCTATAGTTCTGTGCAAACGAGAATTGATATTTATAAGAGCTGTATCGCTAATGTGTTACCAGGAATATATGGCCCTTATTTCGTCTCTATTTCTGATTATATACTCGATGGGTATTACATACATACACATAAATATATACACATAGGTACATATATACATAAATATGTATGTAAAAAAAACCAGATGATTACAAAGAGAATTCAGCAACAAAGAGCGCTGTCAACCTTTTCTTGATGTCTATCAAGAAAAGGCTAGACTGGATATGGGAATGTCTATTCCGCAACTGCGCTGGACAGGAAGAAAGGGGTTAAAAAATGTTTTACAGCTAGGACGAACGAGCATCTTAGTGACGCACGGACGCCTTGTGCGGGTTGGAGGGGTAGCAGCTGGAACCGGGAGTGAAGATAGAAAGGGGTATTGGCATCATGAATTATTTTAAAAAGGGCGGACAGGATATATATATCACCGCAAAGGCGAAAGGTTTCATATTGATTTGTCTCTATAAAGCCTAAATCTACACGTCCGTCAGTCTATACCGGAAACGAGTTTATAATTTGAAACTGAACAAATAGCCTTTGTCGTGTAAGAATTGCTGTGATGTTTTTATATTTTCGTAAGCGTTAATTTGACTTTGGTAATTACGAGAACGACCCACAATTAACTTGATATACGTGCGAACATAATTCATAAACGGCTCGTAATTTTGTTCATAACATTCAAATTTAATTTCCATCGCGTTTGCTCCGTAGACGAGTAATGTAAGATAGCCCGTATTTTGTAAAATTAAATAATAATTGCTTGTTGCTGTTATATCCTTTCAACTGCTTACCAAAGCACACACTTGCAATAGCAATAGCAAGTGTGTGCTTTGTTTAAGATAAACCCGCTTCGAGTCTCACAGACAGCAGTAATGGTTAAAATTGTATTTGAAAA
>NW_020653945.1:23196827-23429341 GCF_003589595.1 Hyposmocoma kahamanoa
ACGGTTACCATGATGGTCTGCCATGCGAAGTCCTGGGTTCGATTCCTGCACCCTGGAGAAATATTTGTATACCTACATTTATTTCTCTCGTGAGTTAGGGTGTAATTTGTGCTTATCTATGTGTGTGTCCACTGCACCTGCGACCCAGGACTTCCCAAGTGCGTAGCTTTAAAAAAAAAAGAAAAAATGAAGAGTTTAAATATCGCTTTTTACTACTATGATATTTAATTATTTTTGTGAAATGACTCCACAACTTTGTTATAATTATGAATACAATGATGGAACACGAAGAAAACTTCCTTCCATCGGGCTGGTCTCGAACCAGCGACCTTGCCATACCGTGGCAAATCGTTAAAACGAAAAACAAAAATCGTCAAGAATCACAGAGAAATTCGTAAGATCTGGTGGTTCCTTCCGCAGCTCAGTTGGAAGAGCGTTAGGCACGATATAGCGAGGTCGCGTTCGATCTTTGTATTCATAATAATTATAATGTTACACCTAACGTTGTCTATGTACTAATATTCCATACACACACTATATTTCACTGATGTGCGGTTCCGGCACAACACTTTATTTAGTTGGGTATCAAACATTCAAGATGCCAGTCGCGGATGCGGTTCTCTTTGAAATTTTATTTACATTGCAGCTCTCATTTCGTTGTATGACTAAATTACACAAAACGACTTTTTTTAGCTCTTCTGTGAGAAAGTCGTTAAGAAACCGAACCAAGGATCTGCAACAAGCACAGAAAAATTTGTTGGGTCCGCTGGTTCATACCGTGGCTTAGTTGGCTTAGCATCTGCCACGGTTTGCTAGAACACTTTTGTTCGAATCCAGCCGGAAGTGTTCGATCTTTCTATTAATAATCAAAATCGTCCTTAGCGAACGGCTTGCTGGTAGCCTTGTTGCCATTCCATCAATTTGACCATCAATATGCGGGGCGCGGTTTGGTATCTAAAGCTAGGTAGGGACGAAGAGTGACCTTCTTTTTTATTGTCTTCCTACACTCAGAAGTAGGTGACTAAAGGCTGAAGAGGAAGAAGAGTCGTAAAATGTACGTTACTTATTCACAGCCAGTCAGTCGTAATAAATATCGGAACAAGTGGAATAAGGGACGTAAATGAATTAGTAACTTTTGATGGACAGTCGATCGATATTCATTCGGAGTGACAATATGCTTAATGACGTTTATGTTTATTGAGCACGTTTGTATCCTGCTTTCTAATCCTCTTATAATGCACACTTCATCGAAATTACTGTTATTATCAAATAACAGCTTTTTTTTTATAGAAAACCATGAGAACGCGGTATGACCTATTTTAATCGACTTCAAAAAAGGTGGTTTTGTGTTTTTGTGTGTGTGTGTGATACGTGATTATTCATTTGGGAACTGATTTCAATTTTTTTTTATTGAAAAAGGAATACCTCAGTAATGGTCCCACTAAAATTTAAATAATATTCCACGTTTATGCAAGTTATGGGTTCAATCCAGTTTATTGAACTTCAGCCACTTTTTTTCGATTTCGATAAAACTTATATAACTTTAAAATGAAACAACATACCCGTAGCACATTAACTGCAATCCGGCAACAATCCCTTAAAACCTGTAAAAATATACATCCTTTAAGGAAAGTAACGTTTCGCCCATTAATTCATTTTCATCCCTCATCTTTTTTTTTAAACTACCCCACCAATATCTTTCAGTGGGCTTCCTGTCAGAAGTCCGAAATGACATTTCCCAGAAATAACGTTTGCTCGAATTTTCGTAACCTCGAAAGTAATTTTGAGAGGAAAATGTTTATTCTTTTAAACCTAACTTAACCTAATCGCGTCTTTGGGATAAACATCCCACATATCCTGAAAGAACAACGGTTTTGTTATATTTCGGGGTAATGGAAATTCGAACAAACGTTTTTCGGAAAAAATAAATTCGATTTTGTGATAGGTTACCCTTTTAGTGTAGCCATTTTGTGTCTTTTTTTATTGATTATACCCAAACCGAATCGGTAAACCATTCTTTAAATCTGATGGTTATTGTAATTAGCAATAAGCATTTCAAATTGAATAACCGAGTTAATTACTAAAATATTGCCATTAGATTTTATAATGCATAAGTATGAATATGCATTCAGTCTACCTCGTCTATTTGAAAAACTTTATCTGCCTTCTAACTTGTGCTTAGTCAGATTAAAATTTTACCTATTCGATGTCAATTGGTATAATCTAATTGGCAAAATAGTTGTGAACTACTTGCGAACATTCTCGGTTACACAGAAGTTGTGCGGAACGTCTTTGACGTCTGACGGTTTCCGGGAACTGACCGAGAAGTAATGGGTTTGAATCGGAGTCGACTTGGTATTATGGACTTCTGGGAAACGTCGAAAACAAGGTTGGTTGTATTTTTGACCTCTTGCATGGTGATAGAAAAAGGAATTGTAAATGAAATTATGTTCACTATTTTGTGAATTAAATTAATATTTTTTTATTACCAATTTCTTTCAGGTAATTAGAGTTGAAAATTTGTAAACGCAACTTGATACTCCGTCTCCTGAAATATGTGTTAAACTTTGGTGAAATTTGAACTAATTCCCTTTTTAATAATAATAACGCACACACACTCAACATAGCCCCCCACTAGGGAAACCCTATCTCACGGGTGCCTTGGACACATACATAGACAGCCACAAATTAAATAAATAAATGTAGGCCATACAAATATTTTTCCCGGCTCGGGAATCGAACCTAGGACCTCTGCGTGGCAATCCGGCTTGGGAGCTGTTCGGCCACGGAGCCGGTTAAAATGAAATTAAAAAAAAATATATTAAGTATTTACAGAATAGTACAAAGGTATAGTATAATATTCTTGTGGTCGTGTAAAGGCGGCTTCCTACGGCTCGTGATATTACGGACCACGCGCCACGACGCGCGACGCGTCGATTTGTACGGGCGAGTTCGCGCCACAAGCATACTTGTGAGCCCGTGCCGGCACGGGCGGCATTCTACCTCCCGTACTCACGTGAAACTATGGGACGTGGGAAGCCAGCCTTATAAATACATAAAAATGCTGAAACCCACAACTGAATCAAAATTTGTTCCATTAAAAATGTGCTTTTTGGTAATAAAAAGTACCTTATTAATTTTATGCTCATAATCTTTCGCTAAAAGCCTTTTAGACAATTAAAATTAATGGGCAATGCCGTCTTCTTAGATTCAATGCAATTAATTATGTCAAAACTTACAATTACGAAAAAATAAGTGGTTTACCATTAATAAATTATGTCACTGTAAAATTTAATTAATGTGCGATTTGCTGTGATTTAAGGGTATTTTGAATTTTATAATTAAGATAATTTTAATTTGGAGATAATTTTGTCCGAAATCTGCACAACTCCGCGTCCACCCGTAATCGAATGATGTAACTCAAAAACACGAATTTTTCATCACACACGTCAGTTCTTGCAAAAGAACTTTGAAAATATACTCTATGCACTTGTATAATAGAGTATGTACATTTTCTTGTTGACTGCACCACAGTACCTATCAAGAATAAGCTTGGAAGTACCAGGATATGAGGTGGGAATGAAATATCAATATTTATTCTTGATCCCCTGCATAGGGGATCTGATGGCAATAGATTTTTGTATGTATGTTACACGATAACTCAGGCGGCATTTGTGAACCGATTTTATTGATTCTTTTTTTGTTGGAAAGAGGGTACCTCAGTATTGGTCCCATTTATATTTGAAGAAAATTTTCCACCTCTAAGGGTGACAAACTAGAGGATGAATCCGGTGTCGCGCACTTTCTGGTAACCGTAACGGTGGTAACGGTAACCTTGTTTTTATAAAAAAAAGTTACAATTATTAATAAACAAACAATTTCGAATTCGCGCCAAAAACATTCGCTACCCCATGCCAATTTTCGATTAACGTTTTGACTCAATTTTTTTCTGTTCTTGTTTATTATAATCAATTATCAGACGAAAACCAACTCCCTGTTAGTCATAGTCTGTTCAAGAAATTGGATTCATTTTCTTTACATCCTGTTTATATTGAATTACAGCCAGGTAAAGGCGATGCCTGCGGGTTTCTCGTTTGACCTTTATCCGCGGGAAATGAACAAACACTGCATTTTTTACGAAACTAACAACTTTCAGCACCCTTTGCAATTGGTTGTTCTTGTATTTATGAGAAAGGTTAGGTATGTATGTATACATGTGCTAAGATGGATGCTAGGGAATCGAGTGTATTGTGTTCTGTCGTGTATCTCTGGTCAATCGCTGAAGCGAGCAGTGCTGCTCGTCTAATTTATATCTTTTTACCAGTTCCCAACCTAAATCATGTGCCAATTTTAATACCAATCTAACCTAGTAATATTGTATAACTCGGCCTTTTCGGATTAAGTCCGTCTCGCGTTTTTAGTACTTAAGTAAGGAGTGTTTTGTAGCATTGTATCTGTTTTTATAAGAATAAAAATACTTTATTGCGTAAGCACCGAGACACACATGATCTTAAAATTAACATACAGTATTATACACTTTAACCTAAAATACAGTACTTACGACAAAAGTTAAAACATCATTATAATGATTAAAACAAAATAAAAAATGTAATAATAAATGCGTGTCGCGGCGCACGCATACGGGATTTGCTCACCTATTAGCTACAGGCTGATAGATTTTCAGCCTGCAGCGCTGGTTTTCAGCAAGCCCGATATGAGTGAAGCACGGACTCGAGCGCAAACAAAACAAATACAACTTGATATACACAAAAATATTTACACTAAATATATAATACGAATATATAGATAAATAAAACAGCATAAGTGTAAACTAATTTAATTACTTAATTAATAGATATATGCATATGTTATATGAACATGTAATTAATATTGTGTGCAGTAAGTAATAAATAATGTGTGAGAAATATATAAACATTTCGAACCTGTCATGTTACTTGAAGATGTCGATCGTTCATCGTCGTTCATCAATTTACCGCTAGATAGCAGCACATTGAATATATTCTCAATATAATGTCGATAAGAAAACAAAAATAAATAAACAAAATATCGTAACTAGCAATCAAAGGTATTGAACTTTAAACAGTATGCCAACGTGGTAAAGTTTAATTTAAATAATATTGCAGAATCCGTTACATCTTTTCAAGTTACAGATACGCGAATCAATAACAAGTATAGATTCGTTTTTGTTCTTTTATTCCTTGCCAAGCCTGGATCGAGAGGCCGCGTAGGAAAAAAAACAGATTTTTGTTTTTACTATTAATTTTCAATTTACGGTCAAGAAAATAATAATAGTAGTGACTCAATCTTATGAAGGGTTCAATGATAAAACGGAAAGTTTGCAAAACTTTGCACTTGGACGATAGGCCTGCACTTCGAGTCTGGAACCAGTGAGGTAAGCGATATTATCAGAGCATGCTCTTTTGGTTATCCAAAAGGCATACCTTGTACTTAAATCATTCCAGCACTTCGATGCGGCGAATTTGAAGCTACCACGAAACGCATTGGTGTGATGTTGGTGGACCGCGAATGACCAGGCCGAGTCCCGTGTTCGTAAACCGGTTCTTCACGTCGCAGGACCAGATCAGTTTTTCGGCTAGATAAGATGGACTGTTATATTTTATTATTTCGAATAATAATGTCGCCATATGTGAGGTGTCTTCAAATTTTCATTTATAAAATATTTGCATCATTTATATAGGATGTAACGTGAGTTTGTGGTGGTATAGTGAACAAAAGCGGGCGCAATCGTTCTGTAGTCGTTGGACTAGTTGTTGTGAACGGGCTAGGAGCCGCGGCCCATATACTACATCAGTATAATTAAACTTTGATATTACCAACGAATCACAGAGTTTTATGCGGACTTCCTGACTAAGGTAATTTCTAATCTCGTACATCAGCCTAAGTCTATAAAAGCAGTTCCTAGTAACTCCTATCACGTGATTTTCAAATCGTAGTTTTTCGTCCCACAGCAAGTCCAGGTTTCGAGCTTCACTCTCTCAATATTTTCTCCCCTAATTGCCAAAGATATGCACTTCTCTTTAATTTTCACTATCTGATTTCGAGTGCCTAAAACCATGTATTTAGATTTAGACCCATTACGTACTAATGCATTTGATTCAGCCCATGCAGCAATGCAATTCCAAATCTTCATTATGATGTCTTACTGCATTATGGGTATCACAAGGGTTACATGAGGTATAAACTTGAATATCGTCAGCATAGATGTGATACTGGCAATGTTTGATGTGTTGAACTATATCAGCGCTATATATAATAAAAAGTATTGGACCTAAAATGGAACCCCGTGGCACACCTCTTTTGACATCGCGACTGGCTGATAACAACACTGATCCATTATCATCGTGTACCTCAACATGTTGTGATCGATTCTTGAACTAACTGTCAAACCATATTATGGCAGACACATCGAAACCATAGTAGTGTAGTTTGGATAACAATAAGTCGACACTGATGCAATCGAAAGCCCGAGAAAAGTCCAGAAATCTGAACAGCGTGTCCTGACCATTGTCTTGAGCCGATATGATGTCGTCAACAACTTTGATCATTACTGTTGTGGTACTGTGTCCCTTCCTAAACCCGAACTGCACCTTGGGATGAACATTATTTACTATACCCTTTTCTTGTTATTCCTTTTTTCTTTGACTTCACATATGAAATATATTATGCGGACCGGAGTATTCTATCCTCGAATCAAATCAAGCATGTGAAAAGGGACACCACTCTTTGGTAAGGGGAACATTGATTATATTAAAATTTCTACTACTAAATTGACAAAAATGCAAAATCAACGTCGAACCACTAGACAAGCCTGTATATGTAGGAAATTAAAACAATCGAATGAAAAAAATTACAGTTGACTTATTTTTTATACTCAAATTAGATTTAAATAAACTTAAGCAAGTATAACCTACCAGAGTTTTCAAAAAACTCTGCATTATTTTGAGAATCTTATTAATAATCCGCTACATGTGCCGGTTGTGTATATGTATTAATACTACAGATATACATAATGTATAATTATATTTGTTAAACATGAAAAATGTAATCAAAATGGCGTCACTTGTAATGAAATATGATAATAAAAAGTCGGAAGTACATTCTGCGGGAAATTTTTTTTTCGTACCATCGCTATTTTTCCGTGTCGTAATATTTTATAATAGCAATCGTGTAATTCCTAACGTGCTGTTTTCATAAAGCGTGTAATAATATGCTACGTACAATACAATACTATCCGTGGAACGAAAAAGGGTATAACTAACGTTTTTTATCAAAATTGAGTCACACATATTCGGGATCAGCTAATAATTGCCAATCTAACTATTTTATTTCTCAATAATTATTGAATATACGGCAAGTTCAAAGGGCATAACAGACTACAATAATCAGATTTTTTGCTATGAAAAATCAGATATGACGTTTATGACGTCAAAAAAATTAATATCAAAGGATTTTTAGTTAGTAATGTACGGGACGGTGGCCTTATTATGTAGTTCAATTACATTAAAATAACTCGAAAAAAGCACAATTAAATACAATTGTGCCCTTTAGTTCTATTCATGGGTCAAGTATTAAAAGTCACATTTAAATTATGACCATTATATTATGCAGTATTTTTTAAAACAAAAATTCAAAAACCGCTGATTAAAATACAAAGAAAGTTTATATATAAAACTTGAGGTATGTATTTATAACATAAATAGACTACTTAATATCAAATGTACATTTTAACTATTCTTTTTATCAGAAAAACCCGCAATATATTTAGACACCAATACTATACGAATAATCTACGAATTCAGATTTTGCTTCTTTAGCAATGTGCACTGGACAAGAATGGGGAGGTGTACTATATATCCCATCCTTTCAAAGAGTGGTGGGTGAAAAAAAATTAGCTTTTTATTATTATTATCTATTATTACTAATCAATGTAGAGCCGAGAAGTCATATAAAAACAAATCTGACATTCAGTAGCGCTAGCACGACAGGGCGCGACTATTTATTTAAACTTTTTTGTACACTACAACAAAGGACAAAAGGCGGACTTAATGCTATAAGGCATTCTCTACCAGCCGACCACTGGGTCAAACAGAAAACTACTACAGTGCTACACTGAAATAACATAAGTCAAAATATGCTTGTTAATTTACATGGTATAGCGTCAATATATATATATATATATAGAATATACTTAATGTTACTTATATAATAAACAAACATGTATATTATAATGGTATATTATATATTATGTATCTACAGCAACTTTATGCAGTCTTGATCATGGATATTGTCAAGATGCATCGAGTATATAACCGGAAATAGAGACGAAATGTCATTTAATTTGTTTGAAAACTATTCTGCCAAATCATTACGGTGACAACTGCGCTTCGATTGGCAAACCCGAATTCGACACAATTGACGGGTGTCGTCAATTGTTTCACTTCAAATCGACCAGTAATATAATATACAATAAAGTTTTTTATTTTTTATTTCCATGTCAACTGTATAGAGCCTTAAAACTTCTTCCCTTATTATGACAACGTTTACTCCATATAAATATACCAAGCAACTTAACGAACAATATATACTAAATAAAGTCTTCTTCTTTTATATGTATAACATATAGTACAGTAAAAAATTAAATTCATGTCAACACTTTGCTTATTCAAAACAAATTTAACTATTATGGGACAACTCGATTTATACTGCCTTTGACTAATCGTTGTATGCCGAGTAGTATTTTTTAGTAGCAGTAGCCATTTTTTTTTTAAATAAATAAATAAATAAATAACGCACACACTCAACATAGCCTATATATATAATGTGAGCGTTACTTTTGAAGGGTAAGGGTGCTGGTGAGGCACAAGGGACTTTTCGACTTATATCTCAGGGTGGCGGACGCCAAGGGAGCGCCTCTCTGATTTACAGCTTTGCGCAACACTGCGACTGTTATGTACGGGCGTGTCGCATACCACCTTGTTCGTCTGCTCATTTGGTATCATAAAGAAAACCTAAATGAATCTTAAAGTATTTTTAAGTAATTTGCCGTATCAGATAAGAGAAAAGTATGTCATCGATTTGCATCAGGAACTCAGAATTAGGGCGCTGAACAGAGTTTATTGTACTCAATCGACAAGACTCGTTATTAAACAAGAAATGAGTCAAGAAAGTACGTGCTGGGAACACCCCTGAATCCAGCATGGCATGCATACAGGAACACCTAAAATGAAGGCCATATATCCAAGATGATTGATAGGGCAATGGGATGATGGAGGGGTGTATACTTTACATAATGAGTTTTGAAGCGATTTTGAGAATATTTTATAACTTACAATTTTCTCCATGATACGAGTATTTGCTTCCACCATTAAATGAAGTGGTAGTATTGCGTTTATGGAATATGATTCAGTTATAAACAAACTTGCTTAGTTGGTATAGCGTCTGGCACGGTATGCTAGAAGACATGTGAGTGTTCGATCTTTGTATTAATAATTATAACAAAAAATTAAATATCAATTCAATAAAAATTTAAATACAGTGAATAGTGACATCTCTTGCCGGTCTGGTAGCTGTAAAAGTTATACGAAATACTTTACTTTAGGGTAATTTACAATCTGGTCTCCCAGAGTGTCTTTGAAAGATAATCCCAAAGAAACATTCTTACACAAGCGTCAAAATTGTACTATACATTTATGGATATAAAAATCATGTTAAGAAGCATATTAATTATTTATGAAAAATTGTGACAGAAATAACAGAAAAAAAGAAATGTTTATTCAGCGTTATACACAAGAAATTGATGATTACAATTACAAGCTGAAATGGATCCAACACAGCATTATGTCACAACTCGACTGCTGTAACTTTGGTTTTCAGTTGAAGCCACAAAACAATACGAAGAATAAAAATAAACTTTTTGTTGTTGACAGTCGTCTTCACAAAAGTTACAAATTCATTGAATGGGCAGTTTGAACTGTAGTGACAAAATAAACTATATTAAAAATTATTATATAGCCTCTGCATATATGAATGACATAAATCCGTGGTAATGTGTGAAACGTTTAGGTTTAAATATCGTAAATGATAAATGTATTCAAATGTATATTTACAAAGAGTAACTTGCTAAGTTCTCTCAGGGGAATCCGCCTTACGAATGAGCAGTAGAATTAAATCAATATAACGTTTTCAAGTGTAATTTGCGTACATTATGAATAAAGGCTATTTGTCTTTGACCGACATATTGCAAAATATCAAAGGTCGCAGGCTTTAATAAGTGTTTGATATGAAGCGCTTCGTTATCACCGAGTAGAGTCACATCAGTCACGTCGTGGCAACATCATTGTGTTTACTTTACCACACATAAATCATGAAGGCCGCCGCCGGAGGACTTAAACAAGCCATAAAGATTTGAAGCGCAATTTATAACAAACATAACCTATTCTAATTACAAATCCTTGCGTCTAATTACAAATACAATAACGCAGTATTGCATAATACTGCAATTTTCAACTAAAAACACAGCGATGAATTGAGCAAGCGAAACTTGAAGAAAGCACGCTGTCCTTATATAACGTTACGTGATTATTCCAGCATTTAAAAACCGATTTCAACGATTCTTTTTTGTTGGAAAGAGCAAAAATATTTCAACTCTGAGGGTGGCAAACTAGGGGATGAATCCAGTTTCGCACATTTCTAGTAACCGATTTAGAAAGAAAGAAACGTTTATCTAGCTTAAGAACATTTAAAAAAGACCGATATCCTGAGTATATATAAACCAGATATAAACGACTTGCATTGCAAGGACCTGGGGTTTACCGTGACCATGGCACC
The DNA here is from genome assembly GCF_003589595.1 of Hyposmocoma kahamanoa. NCBI lineage: Eukaryota > Metazoa > Arthropoda > Insecta > Lepidoptera > Cosmopterigidae > Hyposmocoma > Hyposmocoma kahamanoa. The sequence goes on from NW_020653945.1 coordinate 23,207,697, forward strand.
TGTAAAGGGCGCGATAATTTGGTATGTCTGAAAAAACATATATACTAGTGTTGCAACGAATAATATTTTGCTTTCAGGCCGAATACCGAATATTCGACCCAGAGCGAGGCCGAATAGCCGAATATTCGGCCAAACTATTAGGCCTGATTAATGATCTTTCGAAAATTGGCGCGCAAACCACACTTTATCAACGATAGCTATACATAGAAATATATAAGTTAATTTCAATTAAACCAGCAATGAAGCATAATTTTGTCAAAAGAAACACAATAGGAAATTTTATTTTCAAGTTTATAATTCAAATTTGTGACCTCTTAACGAAGAAAGTGATTGTTTATTTCACCTCAGTTTGATTAACTCTCAAAAATTAAATTTATTTTCATTTCCAAATAATAAGTACTAGGTTGATTTTGTTTTATTTAATCATGATTTCATGACAAAATTACATAATAAGTAAGTAGTGTTCATTTGATTTGTTACCTTTTTTTATCTCATAGAAGTTACTATTTGTGATAATTTACTGTATTTTCTTATTTCTTCCCCCTGTTTTTAGGTATTCGGCCGAATAGTGATTTAATATTCGGTATTCGTGATTTAATATTCGGTATTCGGCCGAATAGCAAAAAATAGGCCGAATAAGCCGAATACCGAATAGTAACCGTATATTCGTTGCAACTTACTTATTACTTACCCGATTTAGATATAAAAAATAGTTACATTTCCTATACATATTTTTTATGATACCAAGTAACTTGTAGTAAACGACATGTCTGTCCATAACAGTTGCAGTGCCTCCGCCCTGAGCTTTAAATCGCTAAGCGACACTATCATTGCGCCCGTCACCCTATGTCATAAGTTGACAAGTCCCATTTGCCTGTAATTTCACAATTTTTGACATAAGAAGATTAGAGAGGATGTGGGTTATATTTTTCTATATCTAATGGAGCAATAAACATTTTTGACGGTACTCCACTTATGCCATTCTTCCATGAGGGGTGCGAAAAGTCTCTATTTAAATTCATCTCATCAACTCCATTGCTATAACATAACCAACGATCGCTACGCGCCTGCTATAAAGTGACATTGATTGAACACATTACCCGGCGGATGCCTATTAGCCAATATCAACAAGCCAAACTTTTGTACTGTTAAATATAGATAAACAAACCAAAAATATCGAGTTTAAAAGCATATCATATCTCGTGCGATACCGAAAATGTTACAGTACAGAAATTTTGAAAAAAGCATAGGTGATGTCGATTGCAAATAATTTCCAGTATTCTTGTAATCTCGTCGTAAACATAAAGTCGACTATCAAATTCTTAGGTTTTCGCGATTGTTACACATAGGAAATGAAACTATTTTTCCGGATTTAAATCGCGTATATTTGTTTTTTCAAACAAACCAACGTTTGCCTAACCAGTCAACCGTGACCATGGGACCTGTAAAGGGTCTGAAACGTTGGTTTGTTTGAAAAAACAAATATACGCGATTTAAACACACACGCAGATTTAAATACACAACAGTTGCAGTGCCACTCAGAGCTTTAAAACGCTAAGGTCTTATGGGCACTGCCACTGCACCCGTCACCCTGAGACATAAGTTGACAAGCCCCATGTGCCAGTAGTTTCATCAGCACCCGTCTAAACCGGAACGCAAACAGGTAAGGTGGCAGAATTTCCCTGGACGAACTCTTGCACAAGGAGCACTGCTATTATAAGATACTATTCGACATATAACGATTAGTCGAAGGTAGTATAAATCGAGATGTCGTACGAGAAACGGTATGAAGAAGACGCAGATAGGGTGAAATTGTAGTCAATTTCATTTGAATAAGCATTGTTGACACAAGTTAGATTTTCAACTAAGACTCGATTACTATCAGAACCGATGTCGCTTGAACTCATTCTTAATTTGAAACACTACGAAACCTTGATATTGATTGGTCGTAGTTTCAAATGTAATAAGAAATAACAATGTCTGGATTGCTAATACAATTTAAACTTCACCCTGTTTGGCATATCGTTGAAAATTCAATACCATCAATGCCTATTATTGCAAGTTACGACGTTTCGATATTATATTGAAATTTCAATCAATAAACTGCCATCTAGCGGTCAATTGCTGAACGACGACGAATTGGAGTAACTAATTTAATTCTCTAAAAAGAAGCGACCATATTGCAGGAGTAAAAGCTTTTGCTTTCGTTTCATGTAACAAAACAAATATTTCGATAAAAAGAAAATTCATTAAAATAACACTTGCCGATTATATGAAATACCACCACGGGTAATGTTTTTGCACTACAAAACAGCACATTAAGTCATTTTTGTAGGATTTTAGAGTCTGCACGAAAAACTGACACGACCATACCGTACTAAGCGGAAATGGCGGACTGAGGTCAAATAGGTCTTTCGAGACCAACAGTTGGCACGCGTCAGACGCTAACTAACCACTTCTACTGTATTATTATTGTTCTGTGGAAACAAATCACACATGCATTTCATTACATTCAGTTACTTATTATATCGAAGTGCAAAAAATTCTTTATCGATTATGCATTGAACGCAATAGATGAAATGTAACGTGCTAGTGACAATGTTGATATGTTTTGTACTAATGATACCGCAACTAAGATTTTTAAGGACATTTTGTGTAAATGATAAAACAGGAAAAAATAAAATTATCCAGTTAACTGGCAGAGAAGTCTGCCATTTGTGCTGTTTTGTGTGGAACACAGTTTACATGAACAGAAATAATGAGGATTCGATATCATTTCGACATACAAAAATGTCGTGGCATTCGAGAATGGGTCCCCAACTCTATAAAGTGCCTCATTTCCACCGAAATGTCAGCACACTCTCGTCATCAGCACAAAATTTAAACTTGTGTCGTTTGGAATACAGCTCGCGTACAATGTACGCTTTTGAATTACCGCTGTCGACTCTGGGACGTTTGAATAATACATGAAATTGACCACACGTTGTGTTGTTGATGAGACTTGTCGCTTAAGTTCGTTTGCGAGGATCGGGTGACCAAATGTAATAAATATGATGGAACACCTAAAACATTAATTCACACACACGGCCTATGATTAGACAAACTTTGTCTAGTTATCGTAGATAGTAAGGCTTTGGTACGTAGGCGCACTATAAGTTTCCGGAATTGGTTACTTACATAAACAATATTTAAAAAGTAATTAGGACATTTGAAAATGGAACTCCTCGGCTGTAGAATACAGTTTGTTTTATCTGACTGTCACTTGTTTTTACATTGTGGCGTCATTTTAGAAATTGGTTGTCTACATCGCCATGGATTTAACTCGTGAAAATTCTCGTAGTATGATTTTCTACGACTATAAGTGTAATTTAACAGCTCAGCGGAGCTTCGCTCGGCTTCAAACTGCTTTCGGCGATGAAGCACCATGCAAAACGACTATTTATAGCTGCTTTGCAGAATTCAAACGCGGTCGTGTGAATCTCAGTGACGAATTTCGTGATGGACGCCCGTTCACTGCTGTGAACAACAAAAACATCGATGCTGTGCGCCGTATGATCAAAACAGACAGGCATGTGACATACCATGAGATTCGGTCATCTTTAGGTATAGGCATGAGTCAAATACAATCAATACTACACAAACATTTGGGTGTGAAAAAGCTGTGCTCTCGGTGGATCCCATACAATTTGACTTAGGCTCAAAAAACGGATTGCGTCACTTGATGCAATGCCATGCTTACCAGACTTAACGAAGGGGCGTTAAATTTGGTGTGGGATATAGACAGATAACGAAACATGGATTTATAGTTACGATCCCAAAACAAAGCAGCAATCGAGCATTTGGGTCTTTCGAGATGAGCCGAAACCAACCAAAGTGGCGCCCGTGCAAAGTGCCTCTAAGCGGATGATTGCTTCTTTTTTTAATAAAACTAGACACGTGGTGTTACTTTGGAGAATCGTTGTACCATGAATAGTGATTGGTACACGACCATTTGTTTGACGGAAGTTATTGACAAACTCACACTGCCAGACAGACAAATGTTTTTTGCATATACACAACGTTAACCTTATGAGTCATCCCGCGTACAGTCCCGACCTGGCACCTTATGACTTTTATTTATTTCCAAAAATTAAGGACCAGTTACGCGGTCAACGATTTTCATCACCTGAAAAGGCTGTCGAAGAGTATGAAAAATATGTTTCAGAGATTGTCACGGAGGAGTGGCATAAATATTTTCAAAATTGGTTCATTTGTATGAAAAAGTGCATTAACGGTAACGGAGAATATTTTGAGAAACAATAAATTCATTTCTGACTATTTATTGTATTTTTTCATACTCATTCCGGAAACATATAGTGCGCCCCACGTATAATTAATTGCCTCCGTGGCCGAATGGTTACCATGCTGGACTGCCGCGCAGAGTTCCCAGGTTCGATTATCGGGCCATGAGAAGAAATATTATATATAAGAATAAGAAATATTTGTGTGGTCTACATTTATTTGTTTCGTGAGTTTGGGTGTAATTTGTCTACCTATGTCTGTGTACATGGTACCCACGATATAGGGTTGCCCTAGTGCGGGGCTATGAGTGCGTTATTATTATTATTATTATTATTATTAAACTCACAACAGAAACAAATATACTCTGCGTGGCAGTTCAACATGGTAACCGTTCGGCCTCGGAGGCAGTCATATGTACCAGACAACTGCACCAATTATGCACAGGACAGTATGCACGTGTGTGTGTGTGTGTGTGTGTGTGTGTGTGTGTGTTTCGTATGTGTTGGGGGTGTTTCTTCAAAGAAGTAATGAATTGACTGCGGTTCAGAAAGAAGATACCAAATATCGGTACGAACAAGTCGTGCGCCTGGTGTTACGCGACACGTCTGTCCAAAGAACTTGCAGTGCCACTAAGAGCTTTAAATCGCAAAGATTTGAGGAGCACTGCCACTGCACCCATCACCCTGAGGTATAAGTAGACAAATCCCATGTGCCTATATCTTTACCAGCACCCTTGCACTTCCAAATCGGAACGCAGTAATGCTCACGTTATTGCTTGGTGGCAGAAATTGGCTTTACTTATTATTATACTTATCTGGACAAATTCTTTCGCAGGGAACACTGATACTAGTATAAACAAGTACTAGAAAACTGTCCACTTTCTCACACAATTTATGGTCTCCGAACAAACCTCGTTGATTTAACTTTTATTAGAACATCAACATCTGCACAGTATTTTATGAATGTCAAGTACGATTGTAATAATCTAGATAGCTTTGTTTCTGCAATCGTGTAGCAAGTATTTTTCAATATATTTTGTCACAGATTTAATTAAATTTAACCAAACCATTTTTGTGACTAAGTTCTGTTTCAAACTAAATATATGTAAATAAATCGGTTGATGATCACTGTGCGCTTCAAGAGATTTTTGTTTAATATCAAGTGACGGGACGAACAAGAGGTGCACCTGATGGTGTTGCAGTGCCACCCAGAGCTTTAAATCGCAAAGATATGAAAAGCATTGCCACTACGCCTCTCATAGTGAGACATAAGTTGACAAGGCCCATGTGCCTTTTCACCAGCAACCTTCAAAACCGATACACCTGGTGCTCGCGTTTTCATCTGCGTTGTTTATAAGTACTTCGTGTAGCATATGGTGCTATACAAATTTTTATACTTTTATTGGTTTAATCTTTCATCCCGTATATTGCCACTTTTAAGATTTACAGATATGAGGGGCACTGCCTCAGCGACTGTCACCCTAAGACATAAGTTGACAAGTCCCATGTGCCTGTAATTTCACCAGCACCCTTAACCTTCTAACCGGAGCCCTACCGCCACTAAAACATTTATAAATAAAAAGTTATCAATAATTTTTAGTATTTTTTATTTATAAATGAAAAAATAAAACATTTATAAATAATAAATTATCAAATTAATTTTAATATTTTTTATTTATAAATGTTTATACAAACTCGCATTTCATTTCTGTTTCATAGTCACATGGGACTTGTCAATTTGTAGTGGCAGTGTCCTTCAGATCTTTGCAATTTAAAGCTCTGATTGGTACTGCAACTGCTTTGCCCATGCCTGTCGCTTGAGACCAGGCGCACGACTTGTTCGTCCTGTAACTTGGTGTCATTAAAAAATCAAAATTACTTTACAAATTAACAAAATAAAATAAAAATACAATAGTTGTTAATTATAAAACGGAAACGTGATATGTATACTCGTATTAGGAAATGAATGGTTTTTCGGATCTCAATCGCATATATTTGTTTTTTCAAACAAATCAACGCGTCGGACCCTTTACAGATCCTGTGGTCACGGCTGACTAATTAACTGTCGTTCCTACAACTTCCTATCACCTATATATAGTATATGCATTCTCTTTGACAATAAAATTCCAATCGTAACTTCTTCTCTTTTTTAAAATAGTTTTACAAACAAAAATCCTGAGCCACGTGTACAAAAGAAACAAAATTCTACCTTTAACCGATATTTACCCTCCACCTAGGGCATAAATGACATCAAGCACTCATGGAGGTATGTATACACAACCACGTAACTCTACAGTGGATTAAAGGACACAGCGGCTTACTTAGCAATACGCAGTAGGTGAAGTAGCCAAAAAGAGTCGAAGACGGATTCTGTAGGACCAGAACCTGTAGTGTCCCTCCTCTACCAATGGTCAAGAACAACTACACAAAGGTACAAAATCTTCTCATAATAACACATGTACGACACTCGGTTTGTAGACAGTCTAGGGAAACACTCCCTACGTTCAACGCTTATCTATATCGAAAATTAATCTAACTTAAAAGGTAAGTACTTCGCACTCTTAACTGCCGCCCTAACGGGTCGTAGTCCATGCAATAAACACCGTTTCAGTTTAGGTATCACAGACACCACTCTATGTAGAGCGTGCATGGAGGGGGAGGAAAAGGTAGCCAACTACAAGGCGAAGTACCATGGAGTGCCGAGGTCGCTCCTCGAAGTCTTCAGCAAACCGAGGAGGTTGAAGACATTCCCAGAGGAGCTTGCGTGGCACGAGTAGAATCCTGTACCCATAACACGCAAAATAGGCTCCTCGATGTCGAATTGCAGACCAGTTAGTCAGTAAAGGCTCGCAACGCCAACTAGGCAGATGTCGAATTGCAGACCAGTTAGTCAGTAAAGGCTGGCAACGCATAGGCAGCTCATCTGATTTTGCAAATGTCCATGGGCGACGATGACTACCTCCCATCAAGTGGCTCATCTGCTCGTTTGCCTCCTTCATTACATAAATAAAAGTCCATTACACGAAGTGCCAAGTATCCGTCACCATTTTGCCTCTTCATTCTCACTGGCTCATTCCTCTCCTTCACTCTCGTCATCACTCTAATCCTAACATTACATTCCTAATTTGAGTTTTATGACTACGTTCAATAGTGAGATCAGCTATACAAAGTTAATATCTTAAATGTTACTTATAAAGAGTTACCATGTTTATGTTAACGAAGCTTTCAATTTATTAGTACGTGACAAGGCGGCTAGAAATTAGTAACTTTCACAATGTTCTGTGGCTGCGTGTACTTCGTAATTGGGTTCGAAGATAAAACAAACAACCAAAACTTTTCAATATTTGTTATGGTTTCTTTGTGAACGTAACAGCATAAACTCTATCACGTTTTTAAGCTTTCGCGATTGATGTACAAACTTATAACATCCCTCTTTTTTCATCGAGTGTTGAAAACAATTTATTTTTAATTTGAATTGTGATATCATCTTTGAAGTATTGAGTATGATATTATGGCAGTTCGATGAATGCTTCTCTTCGCTGCTAAGCGCAGTACGGTCGATACGTATGTCATTTAAGGTTTTAAAGTTTGCTATTTCTGTAGCAATTGTATATAGTAAATAAGGTACCCTCTCATTTATACAATATTTAATCGACAAGATACCCATCTCTATGTTATCTTCTAAGTACTAGATTTAAGCTGTTGTTTGATCTTAAATGTTGTAGGTTTTATGTTGAAGAATTTTTTTTTTTAATTTAAATCATGAAATCAAGAGGGGGCCCGAGACGCTTTGCTGTGGCACACCCAATATGCTGTAATCATTTTTAATAACTACATCGTAATAGCTAATAGCTACATAGCGTTACATAATACTAGTATAAAATTTTGGTACCTTTTAAATAATAACACACACGTATTTCATTTCTGCTTCTGTGTTATTTTGCCTAATAGCTTTCTACGATAAATGGCGGCATACTTCTACGCCGTAGTAATGACGTAGCAGGTTACAACTATTTTGCGCCGACCCAAAACAATTTTAGTTAGTCATTTTAGTTCGCAGAATAGATTATGCGTTACATTAACGAAATAGATGGTCCCTGGAATTACATTAGAAACAGTTTCAAATTTAATTTTAAAATTACGTAACATTAATAAATTTTCCATAATCGCTACGAGCTGAAATAAACAGAATGGAGATCACACACGCACGTATGCACGCACGCACACACGCAAACACCCGCGCGCGCAGAAGCAAGGGCCAAAAATATATGAATATCATAGTAGTAAAAAGGTCAGGATGTTCAGTCATCAGATATTGCAATTAAGAGTAGAAGTAGAACTCCTTGTGAAAGAGTTCGTCCAGGGAAGTACTGCCACCTTACCTACTTCTGCCGCCAAGCAGTAATGTCAGCATTACTGCGTTCCCGTTTGAAAGGGTAAGGGTACTAGTGAAAGTGCTCGCTTAATGCGGTTTTGGGTTTTCCCACGTCGTTAAATTCCTAAAATTTTGTTGTTCAAACGTAAAACGTACGTCACGTCCGTAAAACCTAAATTTCATAAACTTCTTCGACATATATACATATAAGTTTTACCCTGATAAAAAATATTTTTTAGTACCCATTTACTGTAATACCGGTTACACGTAATGAAAATAAATAAGAACGGCAGCGGCTTATGATAAAGCAACGTGGCGCATTTACGTATAAAGCTAGATTACACGAGACAATAAAACTGGCGGATCCTAAATGACGGTTCGTCGTTTTTAACCGACTTCAAAAAAGGAGGTAGGTCTCAATTCGACTGTATGTTTTTTGGATGAATGTATGTTACGCGATAACTCCGGCCAGCATTTGTGAACCGATTTTGATGATAATTTTTTTTATTGGAAAGGGGGTATCTCAAATGTGGTGCCATTTAAATTTGAAGAAAATATTCCACCTCTAAGGGTGGCAAACTAGGGGATGAATGAATTTTGAGGTCGGTTTTAGTATTCTGTACTGTTTTGTAAATATATGTAATTTACGTTGTACCTGTAAGTCAGAACAAGAATTTGTTTCGTTGTTTTCGTCTGGAAATTGTTTTTCAAACAGCGTAGTTCAGGTTGCAACAGGTTGCTATAGCAACCAGCACAACAGTTACGCTATAGCGTAACTGTTGTGCTTTAACACGCAGGCATTGTTATCTTTTTTCGCTGTTTTTGACAGATTGTAGAACCACTCTTGCGCACCCTTGGTGACTTTTAAAGAGAGGTTTAAAGATTCTATGAACGAAAAATTAGTCGAACTGTTTTGTACATAAACTATGTAAAAACACCTTTGACGTATGATGAAATGGATTTAGCATACGACTTAAGGAATACCGCTTTGTAACCGGTATTCACAGGTAACCCAAATTATAGGTGACCTAATAGCGGTTATTCTAACTCTCAGTTAGTCACCATAGTGTGTAAATTAAATTGTAAAAGTGTTGCATCTCTACCTGTCGATACGTATAACAAAATTCAAAACGGTTTTAGACCTTACTGCGCGGTATAAAAGCTTAAAAGCTTTGTCACACTATAATACTTTGTCACACTTTGTTTGTTGTTTGTTAAGTCGTCACGCTATAATAGCCAAATTCTTAACAAAATCTGTCCAGACACATCTAAGACGTTTGCTTATTAAAAAATAAGTGCGCATTTGACACCCATCTCATGTGCACCTAAATAATGCCTATTCACTCTCGCCTTGAAAAGCCCCAAGTTTGAACGTTCAGGAAACAAGTCTGCAGGCAGGGAATTCCACTCCATAGCCGTTCGCCATATAAATGTGGAAGCATAACGCTTCGTGCAAATCTTTGGAATATCCACAACATAGGGGTGGAACCCAAGCCTACACCTAGTCCCCCGGTGATGGAAAGGGGAAGGCGGAATTAAATCGTGTAATTCAATCGCACACTCTCCGTGATATATCATATAAAATACCGATAAGCAGGCAACTTTACTGCAGTGTTCAAGGCTCTGCAGCTTCGCCTCCACTAATTCCGAGTCACCTATTAGCCTCTTGACACGGTTGTCAATTGAATTGAATTGAATCCAAAGTGGCTAGTTGGTATATAGCAGAGCCATCCCAAAGGTGGCAGCAGTACTCCAAGCACTACCGGACTTGCGCTTGGTACAGCTGAAGCAACTGTCCTGATATAAAGTAACGCTTCACCTTGGAAAGGATGCCAAGCTTCTATGCTGCATTTTTGGCCATGGATTCAATGTATCTGCCGAAGTAAGTTCAAATTGGACGACAGATCCACTCCAAGTAGCTGGAGACAGTCAGCTATCGGTATGGATATATCACGAAAAGTCAGAGTCAGCTCAAAGGGACTCCATTTTGTGGAGAATAGACAAGCCTGCGTTTTGGTAGCGTTAAATTTGACCAGATTGGCAGCGCCCCAATCGGAGACTACCTTGAGCGTCAAATCCAAACGGCAAACCATGGAATCTCGACAAGACTGTATTTCCTCTCCACTGACCCTCGCATTGGTCAAGTACCTATCTACAACTGTGCTGTCATCAGCATACGCATAGGTACCTGGAATTAACATATCATTGATATGCAGCAGAAAGAGAGCTGCAGACAGTACGGAACCCTGAGGAACTCATCAATCGCCATATGTTCGGAAGAGTAGCCTTCTAAGACCACTTGAATCGAACGTTCGCTCAAGAAATCCGAGATCCAATTGCAAAGGTCAGTGGGAAGCCCATAAGAGGGAAGCTTACTTAATAAGCTTGCGTACCAGACCCTGTCAAAAGCTTTAGAAATATCCAAAGACACTGTAAGTGATTAGCCTTGCTTTTCTGTAGCCTCGCTCCATATGTGACAGGCATAGACAAGAAGATCCCCAGTACATCGCCCTCGAAAAGCAGAATCCGTACTGGCGATCACTGAGGAGGTCGTTGTCTTCAAGGTATGACAGGAGACAGTTGAGTACACGTTCCATAGTCTTGCAGAGTATGGAAGTGACTGAGATAGGTCTATAATTGACAAAGTCAGCTCTGCTTCCCTTTTTGGTACAGGTTCCACGTTTGCAAGCTTCCACGACCTGGGAACTACACCAGTCTCAAGTGAGAGGTGGTACAGGCGTGTAAGAGTAGGAGACAACTCAGGCGCACAATTACGCGGGACTATTGCTGGAATTCCATCTGGCCCGCTAGCTTTATTCACGTCTAGATTCCGCAGAGTTCTAAGTACCTCTTTTTGACGTATGCGAACTGGCGCCATAATGCAGCCAGCCTGAGGTCAGGTAAGAGTGAGGCAAAAAGATTCGCCTTCTCTTTCGCAGTGTGAGCCAACGAGCCATCCGGCCTCAGCAGAGGTGGCAAAGATGGGCGACAAAACTTAGATTCGACCACTTTGGCCAGGGACCAAAAGGATTTGCTGCCTGCTGGATAAGAGGCAAGCTTGGCCCCAATGCGGCACACATGGTCGAACTTTTCCCTACGTAACACGATTTTGCACTTCTTGGCGGCCTTATTAAAAGCTTTCTTCAAATTCCGAGTACTCGGAGCTTTGTGTACTCGAGCATTTGCCCAAGCTTGGTACGCGGACTATTTATGTGCTTCAGCACAACTACAATCTACAAACAACTACAACTACAATCAGCGTTAAACCCTGGGCGTGCTTGGGATCCATTATGTACATCAGAGTATGGTATGTAATACTCCATACCCAAACGCAAGACCTCGACTACAGCATCAACACAGCTCGACGAGTCTCATGAAGTAAAGCACGCCTGCCACGGATATGAAGCGAAGAAATTCGCGTATTTCATCCCAATCTGCTAACTTGTATCGTCACAGCCGTTTCATACCACTAGGGCCCTGATCGGGTGGGGAGTATACGGATACAGTTTTCACCATGCAATGGTCCCTTTACAGGTCCCATGGTCACGGTTGACTGTAAGGAGCCCGAAACGTCGGTTTGTTTGAAAAAACAAATATACGCGATTTAAATCCGGAAAAGTAGTTTCATTTCCTGTGTGTAACAATCGCGAAAACCTAAAACCTCGATACAGCAGTACACTATTTGTGTAACTCCTGTGTCTACTAGAAGCCAAAAAACAGAAAGACGCACCGAGTCTTCTCAAAGTTCTTGAGACGCTTGACACAGATGTCATCGCGAACGTACACGCAGACTCCGGCACGAGGTATGAACCTGTGCAACAGGGTATACCCGGGGTACCTGAGGTACGCTGCGTCAGTCGGACATCGGATCTGCGTCTCGGTGGAACAGCAGCTGCGGTTTGTCAGTTTCAAGGTGGTAGTGGACAGAATCGAGATTTGAGTGCAGACCTCGGATATTAGTGAGGTGCACATTTAGTGGGAGGACGTGCAACCGCTGTGTAAATTTTTTCTTTTTCAGTGTCTTTCCATGTTTTGAGAAGTGAATAGGGAGGAGGAAGGCAGTTGAACGAGGCATTGCGTCGTGTTCAACCAAGCAGCAAGCTCACACTGACACACGAGATTACAATCGGTATGGAGACCGCGGGGACGCCCGAACCCAAGGAGATGGGCACCTGATCCTCCCCTCCAGTCGCCAACTACTTCCCGCTACTTGCGCGCTCAACTTCCCACGGTCAACCAGCGGTGCTAGGCGACTCGACTGCGTCGGGAGGGTGGTGACTAGCCACGGCCGAAGCCTACCAGCAGTTGTTTCTCTTTATCACCACCCAGGGGTCACTTGTAGGATCTCGAGGGTAAACCTACGGAAGCGAGCAACATCAACCCCCAAAATCTCTAAAATCTAAATATTTATTCTAGTACTTACCGTACTACAATGTTAAAAACTTTCTAACCATATGGTACAGACTGAGTATGATTGGGCACTTTATGAGTCACCACTTAATTGATGCCAAGGTAAACACACGTACAGAATAACAAAAATGTTTTGGCTTTTATACGTCGTAAATAGTGATATTAAATAGTCGCGCTTAGTTGACAGGTGTACAGAACTAACGTAATAAATGACTACGTATACATCAATGAAAAAATTATAGAGAATTTCTTGCAATGTGTGTGGCCATTCGCCACGTAACTACAATTAATAGGACTAGTTAATTTATTAATATTTTAAAATAACTTCCACATTCCGATCATTGCAATTCATATTTTTCGACTTCAGATGGCGCAATTCGTCTAAAAAGTGCTGTCTAATATCTTTAAAAGGTGCTTTGTGTGATGTTGGCTATAGTGAAAAATACATTCCTTTTTTGAAATATAAAAGAGAAACAAAATATCTCTATGCTAACATTACCAAATGAAACTATGGAACTTATTTATATTATAGTAGCAAAAGCTATGTCGGTTATATCTACATGGTAAAAACAGATTACTTAGAAAAAGACAAAATTCTTTTTATGAAGACAAATTTGTTAAATCCAACGAAACGATCCTCTCCCAATAGACGCTAGAGAATAATTACTTGATAATAGTAAAAAAAACGTCTCAAAGGTGTATTTTAGTTACAAGACAGAAATATTTAATCCAAGAGCAAATTAATTTACTTCAAGTCACAAAGCTACTCTAGATTCAACAAAATATTTATTAGTAATTAAAAATGTCCAATTTTCACTAAATTTACAGGGTTATGGACCCAACAGTATGTCTCAATAGCGTGAAAGCACACAGTTCAGTGCCAAACCTTTAAGTAGCAGAAATAGGACGGAATCTCCTCAAATACTTGAGTACCGTTCAATGCCATATAGATGCTACAGCGGCAGAAAACAGTGTATGACAGTATATGACAGAATATACGAAGTTATACTATTGAATTTAACAAAACGTTAGCGCGTTTCAGAGTACAACTAATGCCATCTAGCAGTGGCACGATGGAACTAATTGCATGTTGAAGTTGTACTTGTTACAAGTGTAGTTTGATTTCATGCTGAAACCAAATTTCTTAAATTATGACTACAAATAACACACTAACAAACTAGAGATACTACGTATTCGTACTACGTAATACTGATACTTATCAATAGAATTTTAATGGAATCAAGCATATTTCTTAATTGAATCAATCACACCATGAAATAAATTCATTACTGTAATTATTGTGTCATTTTCAACTTTGAGCAATAATTTCAGCAGCAATTTAAGTAATGAATTTAATCATGTTGTGATTGATTCAATCAAAAATTATGATTGATTCCATTAACATCAGGATGTGCCACGTAACCCCTTCTTGACCAAAGTTCTGTCGCTTAAAGTGAAATTAACGCAATCTTCGTCGGGCAAACTTTGCTAACTTGAGTCGTCTGTCACAACGTGAGACGCGGTGTGGTTTCATTGCATTAAGAAAGTTAACGGGGAGCGCTGATTGGCTGCTCACTTCGTCTCTTATGACACTAATGGTCGTAATTCACAATTTTGACAAAAACTGGTTGTTACCAACGCTGTATATAGATAACGCACCCGAGTGACGCAAATCGAAAGGAAAAATCGAAAAGGTAAATCGAAAGGTAAAGGTAAGGTAGAATTATCAGAATTATTAGAATTATTAAGTTTAAGTTTATTGAATGTTACGATGTTTGACCACCATAATTATTAATATAAAGATCAAAGACAAAACTCTAGAGATCCGGCTGGATTCGAACCAACGTGTTCCAGTAAACACAGTAACACACACACACGAACAGACGCTATGCCAACGAAGTCACGGAACGAACTAGCGGACCTTATGAATTTGTCTATGTTGTAGTTGGAGATTTTTGTTTTTGGTTTTTAACGACTTTTTTACCGTAGCGTCATCTACCAAAACAAAGATCCACCAAGTCCACTGGTTTGTTCCGTGGTTTAGTTGGCATAGCGTCTGCCACGGTTTGTTACGAGACGCTGGTTCGAGCCATGCGGATCGAAGGAATTTTTTCTGAGTGTTCGATCTTTTTATTAATAATTATAATAATAACAATAACGCACACTCACTGATAGCCCAGCACTAGGGAAACCCTGTATCGCGGGTGTCATGAACACACGTATAGACCACCACAAATTACATCCAAACTCACGAGATAAATATATGTAGGCCTTACAAATATTCCTCCCGGCATGGGAATTGAACCCGGGACCTAGGGCGTGACAGTCCAGCATGGTACCCGTTCGGTTACGGAGGCAGTTAATTATAACAAACTACTGGAGTAACTTCACAAAAAATGTTTGAATATCGTGGCGGTGGAACATCGTGACATTTAATAAACTTAATTACAAATTTATTTATTTTTTTAAACGGTGGATGAAAAAAACATACGGCCAAGTCGCTACAGTAAAAAAATCGTTAGAAACAGTGCGTCTCTAGCACGCGACGGGTTAAAAATAATTTACCACTATGATCGTAATGATTATATAGACATAGACATACTTTTATTGGCATACTACAACAACACAGAACCACACCAAAAACAGTAAACAAAAAGTCATTATTTGACATAAATTAAAATTAAAGTGAACATACAAAGTATAGTCATGCCAACACGGGACTTAACTCGGCATGTGCTGCAGTAACATACCACAATCACAGCGCTGGTTTTCAGTAAGCCCGTGGAGTTCGATGCCAGCAATAAACATGTACATAATCATTCCAAGAAGTAACTTTACTTAGAAAGGGTTCAAAAGCAACATTTAAAGCAATTGTGTCTGACAGCCGCCTTTGTAACGTTGTCTGTGGGTAGTTTCGTAACAATAATTTCTTAGTAATTTGAGCACATTTGTTTTCCAGATAAATCCATTATTTCTTTCATAGATATTTACTAAGAAAAAAAGATAATAAAATAGAATACGATGTTAAATAAATAAATATATTTCCAGAGACGGAAACGGAATAAAAACACAAAATGGTTTCTTTTATTTGAATGATTAAAAATGGTTTGAATAACTGAAAATTAATAACAGACATACACGTTGAATATCAATTTACTACCCAGAATTTCCAAGTCAATAAAAATACTACACTTCTTACGCAAGCGAGACTGAATCTCACGAGAAGAAGAAGTTTTATTGAAGAATCCAACAACACTACGGGATGAGTTTGTAAAATACTCGAAATAAAGGAAATTGACATTCTTAATCAGGCATAACAGCATACTATGGCACACTTAATAAAAAATTAATTTATTTTAAAAAATATGGTAACACTTCCATAAAATTTAAACAAATTAAATATTAGGGGTTAAAGTATGAAATTGCCGTTTTATTGCAATAGGTTCTTTGAATTTTCATAGAATCTTCATGGTTTGAGGTTTTCGAATGAAACTTTTTTCAAATGGTTTCTGTGATTTTTTTTTTTTAAATTTGAAACATATTTGAATATCGACTTTCAATTGTTTTTGTTATTCAATTTAGACAAGAAAGATGGATACTGCGAAAATTCGAGTGATTTTTGAATACGAGTTCCGACGCGGAACTAACGCGGCAGAAACAGCCCGCAATATCAATGCTGCGTTTGGAGAGGGGTCTACTAATGAACGCACCGTGCGATTTTGGTTTAAACGCTTTCGTGATGGAAATTTCGACTTAAAGAACGAGTCACGAGGAAGACCGCCCACACAGGTGAATAACGATGAATTAATAGAGATAGTGGAAGCCGATCCTAGTCAAACTACCCAGGAATTAGCGGCATGGTTTAACGTTACCTTACCCACAATATTGACTCACTTGCGTCAAATCAATAAAATAAAAAAATACGAAAAATGGGTGCCTCATGATTTGACTGATCTGCAGAAAGAAACGCGTGTTGAAACTTGTGTTGCCTTGTTGAACCGGTACAGAAATGAAGGAATATTGGATCGAATTGTAACATGTGATGAAAAGTGGATTCTTTATGATAACCGGAAAACAAAAATGCAATGGCTGACCCCAGGTCAAATGCCACAACAGTGTCCTAAAGCAAAACTTACCAATAAAAAGGTAATGGTAACTGTTTGGTGGTCTCAGCATGGTGTTATTCACTATAGTTTTCTCCGATCTGGTCAAGCAATAACGGCAGATGTCTATTGTGCCGAACTCCGAACCATGTTGACAAAACTAGCAGTAAAACAGCCCCGACTCATGAATCGATCTTCACCATTATTGCTCCACGACAACGCGAGACCTCACACAGCACGAGAAACCATTTTGACCCTTCAGGAACTGCAGTTAGAAACCATTCGTCATCCTCCGTATTCACCAGACCTTGCTCCAACGGACTACCATTTTTTTCGTGATTTGGACAATTATCTACGTGACAAGAAGTTTTCTTCCCAGGAGGCAGTACAAAATGCTTTCACACAGTTTGTGCAGTCTAGATCGTCGGAGTTCTATCGCAAAGGCATTAATAACCTTCCCATTAGATGGCAGCAATGTATAGATAATAATGGCAACTATTTTGATTAAATAAATTTGTTAAAAATTTAAAAAATAAACAATTTAGATTTTCAGTACAAATCGGCAATTTCATACTTTAACCCCTATTACTATGAACAAAAACAAAATGGCTGTTCTTGACAAGTTTTCTTTACAAAGTAATAAATTCATTTATAAGGGGAAATTTATACGCTTATATAATAAGATTTATGATGATATTAAAATTTCGCCATTTGCAACTTTTGAAAGTACCGTGAAACAAAAACTTTATTAAAAAAGGTTATTACAGAGCTTCCGAGTTCTTGGATAACAAAAAACCGTAATCCGTTTAGCTCTTTAAGTTGTTTTTTCTTATAATATTTTTAAATAAATTTAGATTATAATTGTGAATCATAAATGTCAACAAATGTACACACAGATACGGGTAGAGTAACAGTATTGCACTGTGTGAAAGCGTTCGTCCAGGGAAGTACTGCCACCTTACATTTTTCTGTCGCCAAGCAGTAGGCGCAGTGTTAGTGTCGTTCAGATCTTTGTGATTCAAAGCTGGTGTGTGTCGCTTCAGACCTGATGAACTATAGAGTATGTAGATGGTTAAACAAAGCAATGGAAGGGAATCATTTGTACATAGCATAATGAAAATTTTTGTCAATTGTGTAAAGCACAATTTTTTTATTATACCAAGTAAAGGAGCGAACGTTTCTCGAGAAAGAGTCAGCCCAGGGAAATTTTGCCAGCTTACCTATATCTGCCGCTATGCAGCAATATGAGCCTTACCGCATTTCTGTTTTGAAGGGCAAGGGTGCTGGTGAAATTACAGGCAGATGGGACTTGTCAACTTATGTCTCAGAGTGACAGGCGCAGTAGCAGTTTTCTTCAAATCTATGTGATTTAAAGCTATAACTGGTGCTGCAACTGTTATGGACAGGCGTGTCGTTTAAGACCAGACGCACGTCACTTATTGTCATAAAAAATCCGCTTCTGAGCACGTCTATGCTTACGGAGTCTCTGTCTACTCTTCTTTAAGTTTGTAGAATAGAAGATTCGCTTCGCCAGTCTGTCCTCCGCCGTATGTGACCGCATCACCAACGCTGTCGACGCATTAGATAAGGTTCAATATTGCCACCAATATTACGTTATAGGACGTAAACGTAAATGTTTACATAATCCGTGCGTTTATAAACACAATGAGGTTAGAAATTTCTTTACAAAGTTCAGTCAGACAGTGTCATTCTCGCTCAAAGAATAACCTTTGACATCGCATTCATCATACTTTAATTTTATGTATAGCTTCCAAGAAGAGACGTCTACAATTTTGCGGTGTTTTGCCACCGAATGATTATGATAATGGCAAATTTTATGAATTATACGCTGTGAGTGTGGTGAAAATATGAAGTAAGTATACATTGATTTACAAATAAATGGACGACGGGTCTAATACAAAAACCACGAAAAAAATGTCCCAAGTCAACCTATTCGAAATTTAAATTGTTATGTCATCGCAGTATCGCGCTGTCCGTAGAACAAATGAAGACTAAAGCGGAGTGTCGCGCTCTGTATACGATTTTAGTGCCTTACAAGTGCGGACACTTTTTAGCGCGGACCCGACGTCCATATAATTGTAAGTCAATGTAAGTATACGTCTTTTTAGTAATAGATTCTCACACTTAGCTTTACTTCGGTGCCCGCGATTTCATCTGCATTGTTTATAAGTACTTCATGTAGCCTATGATGCTATACAAATTTTTATAGTTTTATTGGTTCTCCATATAAACTTTAATCTCCTATTACACCACTTTGAAGACTTACAGATCTGAGGGGCACTGCCACTGCAGTGGCGCCTGTCACCCTGAAACATAAGTTGCTAAGTCTCATGTACCTGTAATTACACCTGCGCCCTTACTCTTTAAATACGGAACGCAGTAATGCTCACATTACTGCTTGGTGGTAGAAATAGGTAAGATGGCAGCACTTCCCTGGACGAACTCTTTCAAAAGAAGCTCTACTGCTAAATAGAACTGGGTGCTTTCGCTTGTAGGAGCACGAGAAGGATATGTCCTTATACTCCTATCGTGACGTCGTATCCAATAAATACACTGTGCTAGAATAAAAAATACATCAAATCAAAAAAGTCAAATATATCTTTATTTCATAAGTACGAAAATTACACTTGAATTCGTCACATTATATACAGAATATACAGGTACGTCAATATAACATATATTAACGTGTTACGGCTATTGCTAAAAGAAAATATTGTTTTTCCTGACTCGTTAATAATAGTCTGCTAAACGTCTGATGATGTTATAATTATTAGTACAAATATCGAACACTCAGAAAAAAAACCTTCGATCCGGCCGGATTCGAACCGACGTCTTCTAGCATACCTTGCCAGACGCTATACCAACTAAGTCACGGAATGAACCAGCGGACCTCACGAATTTTTTTTATGTGCTTGCGTCGTGCGTTGTATTTAGTTTTTCAACGTCGTAGCGCCATCTATGAGAAATCTATGAAAGATTTATTAAAGATTTCTGATAATGTCTTTGATTGTGTATGTGCTACTGTATTTTTAACAAAACACTTTAATTGAGATGTTACCGCCATTTTCTTTTTTTTTAAGTAAGCGGTACAGGTAGATTTTAATTCTCGCAATCATGAACACTGGGCAGTTGGCTGTATAAATTTTTCTTTTGCCTGTTTACGTAGTTCTTTGTTAGTACTAAATAGATTTAAAAGTTTAGAGAAGTGGATGAATATACTTAGGTACTTTGCAGGCTTTGGCCGGAAAGAAATCGCACGGTCCATAAATGACAAGCTTTCCGTATTCGTTTTCTGAAAGTAATGCAAACATTTCCGGGCATGTTTGAGAAAATCATACTAACAGCCTTAGAATAATAACGCATAGAAACCTAGTCCGCACACGCTAAGTGAGGCAAATTGAAGCGCTCCCAAAGGGCCTACACGAGCGGGCGGGCCTTCAGTGCTCAAGGTCAACTTGCACCGCGAACAGCTCAAGAATTTTAGCTAAAAATGACGAAATTTGCGGTAAATGAGTGTAAAAATACGTCTGACAAACATAAAATAGCTACTAACATCACATTCCACGAGGAAGTAACGCGTTGCAACTTGTATTTTTATATAAATATTCACTAAAACCGAAAATTAACCTACTACTAAAACTAGCCTACATGAATTTGATTTTTGCCTCACTTGTAACAGTTCGTTTGATATGAAACTATCATTCTATGCGTTATTATTCTAAGTTTCCGGGCATGTTTGAGAAAATCATACTAACAGCATTATTATGTATTGTTTCAGAGTCAGCTGTGGGACGAGTTCGAACTGGAGGACGCTACCTTCGCCGAGTGCAGTATCAACAACGCAAATAACAGCTTTCAAGTAAGTTATGTCAAATCAAATCTCATTTATTTATTTATTTATTTATTACATATGGCTTACAGTCAGCCCAAACGCAATAGTAAGACTTAAAGCTAAATGAACAATCAATGTTAAGTCAATTAACTGCCTCCGTGGCCTAACGGTTAGGTACCATGCCGGACTGCCTCGCAGAGGTCCCAGGTTCGATTCCCGGGCCGGGAGAAATGTTTGTATGGCTTACATTTATTTCTCTCGTGAGTTTGTGTGTAATTTGTGGTTGTCTATGTGTGTGTCCATGGCACCCGCGACACAGGGTTTCCCTAGTGCGGGGCTATGTTGTGTGTGTACAAAAGTGAATAAAATATGAAAATTGATAAAATTATAAATACAATACCATAAACAATAAATTATTACAGATTAACATTAATGACAAAAAAAAGATAAAATCCATTTGTTATTTATTGCCTTTTAAACTAACACTTAATACTGCTGTCTCCGGTCAAGGACTCCAGATAGCGTCCTGCGGAAAACATGATTTTTGTTTCTGAGCATGCAAAAAGGTCCAATGAGGAGTCAAAGTTAAGCAACTGATTTAGATACCTAAGTGCTCGGGGCAGGGGGCCATCTCATCTCTTTATTCGCTATAAATGGGGTAGGTACATTATAAATGTTGATATTAAAATTAAATTGATGAATTGAATCCTATTTAGCCTTGGCAAAAGGTTGCAAATATAATAATAAAATACATTATAATTTAAATGCATTAATACATTAGATAAGCTAAATCAAGATTAATATATGCATCGATACGAATCAGTCTTTAAATTTGAAAAAATCGTTAACCGAATAAAATCATTTTTCTAAGAGCCATTTGCGCAGTTCTTTTTTGAAACTGATCAAAGGAAAATGAATTAAAAATCTTTCCACACATTGCATAACAGTTGTTTTGGAAGCGTTTAGTATTAGGAATTGTACCTAGTACTACTTTATCGGGGTTTCTTAAGCTTCTAGCAGTCATGTCTTTAGCGAGTATAAATTTATGTTGATTCGTCTTTACAAATATACCAGCTTCGAGTATGTATAAACAGGGCAGAGTTAATATTTTTAGCGTTTTAAAATGGGGGCGACCAGATGCATCTGGTGCTAAGTTGCAGATGGCTCGTATACACCTCTTTTGATCAATGAAAGCTTTCCCAAAGTCTGTGCCATTCGCCCAAATAATAAGGCCGTATCTGAGTACTGATTCTACATACGCATAATCTCAGTACAGAGTACTAAAAAAACCGACCTCAAAAGTACGTGGAATTACGTCTATTTGCTAAGTTTCATAGAAATATCCCCTAGTTCGCCACTATACAGGACTTGATACTGGAGATAATAAAAATAGGTTCTCACTACGACACTACTCAAAATATATCGAGAGAAAAACGCCTTGAATTGGAGAAATAGCAAAATCAACTAAATAATTGCTAAAAGTAGTTGCTCCTAAATTAAAGTTAGGCGCTATTTATAAAAATGAATCTTCATGCGTGAACAGCCACCCTTCGAGGTGGATGATTTTCTTCAAAATGAAATGGGACCACTATGGAAGTACCCCCTTTCCAACAAAAAAGAATCATGAAAATCGGTTCACAAATACCGTAGTTATCGCGTAACATACATACAAAAAAATTTCCTAAATGGTATGCACAAGGGTCAACGTGGTGAAAGAATTTTAAAAATATTCTTCGTCATCTAGCAAACTGTGCCAGATGCAATGCCCAACCAAGCCACGGAACGAACCAGCGAATGGACCATACGAATTTTTCTTAGTGCTTATTGCAAATCTTTATTTCGGTTTTTAACGACTTTTTGCCGTAGCGCCATCTGTAATTGAGTGTCACGGCAGTGAAACGTCCTGACATATAATAATCTGAAGAATTGATACAATCTCAAATGGCTTTGGTTGATACCGCATAACAATGAAAGTGTTGAATCAAATATAAGTAAAATTGAGGATAAGCACTGATATTACACGGTGTGAAAATACGATTCGTAAAAATTTTCACGATACAAAAAAAACGTTAGTGTTTTTTTACTTCGAAATTTTACAAGACAACTGTTGTATTCAATAGGTACTTTACATATACCTATGATTTTTTCATATCAACTGAACTATATATAGGACAGATATAGCATACAATATATTTTTCAAATGGTTTTAATTTCGTTTGTAAAAATAAAATCTGAAATGAAGCCAATGTCCGTGCAGCTGGAGCCAAGCAAAATGAACCGTTAGTATCGGAAATATTCGAATTCGAGCTGAGGTAGAATCAACTTTTAATAACAATATATACTTATATGCCTTCAAAATCGTTTAGATTAACAAAGAGAAGATTTTAATTAAATATATCTTATCGAGTTCTTAGGTTTTTGATTGTTACCCGCTCACGCGATACATGCAGCCGTAGACGCATACCAGACCTAGAGGTGCCGGTGATGATTTTATGCCGGTTTATCGGATATCGAAGTTATAACAGGTAAGAAAACTAATATTAATTGCTATTTCGGTAACTACTCTAGCAAACCATAAAGTTTTTAATACCTGGGTCTGTCATTTAAAAAAAAGAAACAACTTCAAAAATACGTCACGACAATCGTGTGTGCTATTGTTTGGGCTGGTGATTTCGGTGTTTATTTATTGAAAACATACCGTAAGTAGCGTTTTTTAAGTTTACCCTGAATATAAATGTTTATAAACTATACTTTAAGGAGTAATTTCATGGTAAACGTTAGAACCACTCAAACGGAATATTATCATATTTATCCAAGTACACCAAAAATTTAATTAGTGCTTTTTAAGTGCAGGATTGGCGGTGTATTACTGCATTTTATTTGAGATGTTTTTGTTGGTAGTACGGAGGGTATTTATTTAGCAATGCAGAATAATAATTTTTATTTATAAAAACATGTATTTAAACTGAATGCTTCTCTAATTTGCGAAACCAAATAGCCGTCATTTTGCGGTAGGAGGAGCGCATCGCGTGAGCGGATATACATAGGAAATTAAACTATTTTTCCGGATTGTCACGGTTGACTCAATCATCACGCTTAGATTATAGGCAATAAGAGAATTGTGAAGCGTCGGTGTCACAGCACAATACACATTTAAAAAATATTATCTATTTCCCCGGGATATGCCTCAGTTTATTCAGACAATCACAGTGCGCGTTTCCAGTAAAGCCTGCTGTGCATATTTTCTATTAACAAAAGCTGCGAGCTCCCATCAAAATAAAAACCCGCTATAGAACTTCATTAAAATTTGGCAGCATCGGCTCGATTTTATTCGGCATATCGAATAACAAAATCGAGGTCAAGTTGAATACCACTCACTAATTTAACCCGTATTTATGTTTGTCTATGGTTAATTTTAAAGACCCGTACTACTTCCATTGTAAAGTTAGCCCGCCAGTATGCTTACATATATGCTCAGATCACAATTGTTGCTGGGTGTAAAACTCTCTGAAAATAATAAAACAAATATTGTTAACAAACGCCATATCTTCTCGTCCAAAATACCGCAGATGTCATGGCAATGACTTAAAGCATTCAGATATGGTTGCTACTATAGGCCTGATAAGAAGGCTACCGAAAGTGCAATAGAGAGTACTTTGCTCGGAGTTTAACTGCAAGAGAGACATCGAATCAGAATCCGCAAAAGAACCGGATGAACCTACATAACCCAAAGAATTGCAAAACTTAAGACTGGCGATTACCTACTGGAAGATACATCGTGGGCAAACCATCCACTAAGTGCACCAATAACCTGGTGAAGGTTGCGGGAATTGTGGAGATGTTTGGGTTAGGCCTATAATAGCTATCTAACTGTTCACATATTTCTGCTGAAATGATGACGATGAGTGATACAAAATGATTTATTAGTATTTTGAATGTTTGTTGCGATGTTTTATTATAATAGGACTACATAAAGAAAGCAGAAGTTAGTGTTAATTCATTATACAATTAAAAATTTCATTGCAACTACAAGTTTATTATAGTTTTTGTGTCAATGAGTGCTGAGTTTATGTGTGACTTAAGTTTGAGCGGTTTTTGTTATTATTATTATAAATTTGTAATAATTTTTATACTTGTGAAAGTACTTCCGTTTTCAATGCCACTTTTGCCATAGATGATAATATATACCATTGAAGTGACGCCAACGATGACAAGTTAATGGTTTGTAGAACTAGTAGGTTTGGTTTTTTTTATTACATCAAGTGACGGGACATACAAGTCGTACGCCTGATAGTAAGCTACACGCCTGTCTATAACAGTTACATTGCCAACTTGCAAAGATCTGAGGGGCACTACCACTGCGCCCGTCACCCTGAGACACAAGTTGACAAATCCCATATGCCTGAAATTTCACCAGCACCCTTATCTTTCAAAACCGGATCACAGTAATGCTGACATTACTACCCTGGACGAACTCTTTCACAAGGAGCTCTACTGCTCCTAAAATGGTTGGTGGTTGCGTACCGTATCTCCCGTCACTCCCAATATCCCTCGCCCCGTTAATATCAAATTCCTCCTGACGTTAGTCCACTCCTCGTTTGTCTTACGTAAATTTATTTAAAGTAACAAATTGTTTCTGTGATTAGCCTGTGTATGTTGTCTGTTGTTATAGGATCTCCACTCGAATTCTATCGACATTCACTGGTCAAAGGACCTCTTTCTTTTTTGTCCCAATTGTGTACCAGTTGGTACAGTAGGTACAATTTATGTCAAAACATTAGACAAAACATAGGAAAGTATCCATTAACTGAAATCTTTTTAATTTCAATAGAAATTGCTGAGAAATGTAATTCTTTAATTATATGAATAAATGATACTGCGTTCGACGAAACGTATATTGTCGTGATTTAACAGCTTTTATTGTTATTTATAATTAGGTTCGATCGGGAGAATGTCCGTAAAGAATAGCCAAAAGTTAGTGATGAGTATATCAAAAACACAAATAGTAATACTCCAGAGACGTCAATCAAACGAAACACAAGAATATAATGATGATAAAAAATGTATATGACGTTGACGTGTTGACCGTCTCATTAAATGACATTTAAATGGTTTAGCAGCTTTGACTATGGAAACCAAAGGACATGTTATGTAGACATATATAAATCAGACGTTATATGTATATGATGCATTTCGACATTGAAAACATAAACACGTTATTGTCTTTGTTTCACTACTGCGTGCCGTCGTAATCCAAAAGAGGTAATAATACATTGGTCTGTACCAAACACGGGAATCGAAAATACGTAACATCTTAAATGCCAGCTGTGTTCATTTCGCAGTACATGAGGTACATGATTCTGTTGTTAAAAGGAAGTAATGTCAAAACAAATGTTTTTCCAAGTGTTTTATTTAATTTTTTGCATGGATAGTAATAAAATGGACAAAATATTGATTAACAGTGATAACAATTTGGTATTAATAAAAATGCGTCGCTTCAGCATTGCGGGATGTGGCATTAACAAAAGCGAAAATCAACCGAATGTAACATTGCACAGGCATGGTTATTTTTCTGTCTATAAATCGCACAATAGCCCAAATATCTCATGTAATTAGACATTCCTTGTGAAAGAGTTCGTCCAGGTTAGTACTGCCACCTTACCTATTTCTGCCGCCAAGCAAGAATTTCAGCATTATTGTGTTCCAGTTTTCAAGAGTGAGGGAGCTGGTGAAATTACAGTCACAAGGGACTTGTCAACTTATGTCTCAGGGTGACGGGCACAGTAGTAGTGCCTCACAGATCTTTGCAATTTAAAGCTCTGAGTGGCATCAGGCGCATGACTTGTTCGTCCCGTCACTTGATGTCATAAAAAAAATCGACATTTTTAGGGAAATTTAGTTATTAACATATCAGGAACCAGTGAAACAACCCCTCTAATCGGTTTTTTATGTTTTATTTAGTTTCAATTTTATTGCTAAGCAAATTTAGAGTAATTGTCATTTTTAGGTGACAATAAACCTTTTTTTTTTTTTTCATTTTTCAGTCATTACTGTCTCACTGCAGGGCAAGGGCCTCCCTACCCTTATTCCATTTGCGATTTAACGCCGCTACAGGCCGAGACCTCATATACACGTCCAATTCGTCACGCCATCTCGTTCTGGGTCTTCCACGGCTTCGTCATTCGTTTGGTGGAATCCACTCCGTAGTGGTCTTTGCTCACAGCTCGTTTGACATGCGGCAGACGTGTCCGGCCCAGTTCCATTTTAAGCTCGCGGCTTTATAGCCAATGTTAACGATTTGTGTTTTGGAGCGCAGTATGCTATTTCGCTCGCGGACTGACAGTTTTTCTTCCAAGATACTGCGCTCCATGCCTTGCTGACACACCCCTAATATAAACTTCTGACGATTCGTCAAAGATCAAGTTTGAGCACCGTAAGTAAGGACGGGCAGAATGCGCACGTCCATGAGCTTTCTTTTGAGGGATAGTGGTAATTTTCCCTTCATCAGGTCTTTCATTGACCAAAAACTTCTCCAGGCATTTTCTGTGCGTTTTGCAACCTCTTTTACTTGTCTTACCTGTTCGAGAGAGACTATTTGGCTAAGGTAAATGTACTCCTGGACGTACTCAATCCCCGATTCTCCCACGCTCACACTATGTTGCGTGCTGTTAGTCATAACCTTGGTCTTCGACATATTCATCCTCAGTCCGACCCCGAGGTTTGCGTTGTTAAGTTGGTTGATTAAGAGGAGAATAACTAATAATTCTGCAAACCAGCTATAAATAGTCGTCATGCATGGTGCTTTATCGCCAAAAGCAGTTTGAAGTCGAGCGAAGCTCCGCTGAGCTGTTCACTTAAACTTAAATTCGTAGAAAATCATAGTACGAAAATTTTCACGAGTTAAATCCATGGTGATGTAGACAACCAATTTCTAAAATGACGCCACAATGTAAAAACAAGTGACAGTCAGATGAAACAAACTGTATTCTACAGCCAAAGAGTTCCATTTTCAAATGTTGTAATTACTTTTTGAATATTGTTTATGTAAGTGGCCAGTTCCGGAAACTTATAGTGCGCCCTATGTACTACGTGTCTCACGTGTCCAGTACAACAATGCATTCAGCCATCTGATGGACCTGGAGCGACACTGTAGCGCTTCTGGCATGTTTATGATTCAGATTCATTTATTTCTCAAATATAACATTACAGTATAAATTGCAGTACATGTTAAAGTATAAGAAATTATATGCTATATTATATGCAAGTCATGTTAACACGTTCAGTGCCATTGTGAGATGTCGTGTAACTTCTTAAAAAGTATCTCGCCTCTCCCGTGGCCAATATTAAATTTTTAAATGGGAGAGGCGATATTCCCCGGCAGTGGCATTGTCGGCCATTATTATTATTATTATTATTATTATGAAGGTATGGCTACTACAGATCTGTCTGCTTTAGCGATGTGGTTACTAAATTGGAGTCCCACAACATCTTTATGCTAAACAAGAATTCGAGAAATTGTGCCTTACTTCGTAACTTCGTAACGTACTCGTCTTAAATTCTTATTTATCTCGAACTTTTATTTTCCTTCATTGGTTCGAGAACTTCGTTACAGGAAAGGGTAAATTTGACGTAATTAAATTTAGACCATTTCTTCGTGTGTCGTGCGCGTGTCATATACAAAGGTCTATTGAGCTGAGATAAGGCGGACTAAGTGCAGTACGTAGATGGTTAAACAATGGAATGGAAGCGAATCATTTGAACATAGCATTATGAACCTTATGTCAATTGTGTGACGTACAAACTTTTTTTATGATAGCAAGTGACGGAACGAACGCTCCTTAAGAGAGAGTTCGCCCAGGGCAGTTCTGCCATCTCACATATTTCTACCGCCAAGCAGTAATGTGAGCATTACCGCTTTTTGGTTTTTAAGGGTAAACTGGTGAAATTATACCAGCATGGGACTTGTCAACTTATGACGAGCGCAGTTGCAGTGACTTTCAGATCTTTGCGAGTTAAAGCTCTGAGTGGCACTGCAACTGTTATGGACAGACGTAGGTATCACTTACCACCAGGCGCATGACTTGTTAGTCCCGTCACTTGGTAACATAAAAAAGATTTAATTCTTGTTGGTCAAATAACAACAAAACATTGCTCAATTCGGTCACCTTTTCAACAACGGCGGTGGTATGTTGTTTTTGCATATTCAACACTAAACGTGGTGTTGACGTGGACGTGACGGTGACGTGACGCGGGAGTGGGATTTCAAACATGAAAGAGTTTCATATAATGAGTCTGTGCCATTCGACCTTTGATGAGTCGGTTCTAGATTGCTTAACAACTTTATGAACAATGATTTTCATTGTAATGTTCAAATTTTTATTGAATGTTACAATGTATTACTATCATGATATTCAATTATTTTTTGTGAAATTTCTCCACTAGTTCGTTATAATTATTTAAAAACAAAGATCGCAAAGCTTCCTTCTATCCGGCCGTATTATTCGAGAATGATTTTCTTGTTTTGATTTTTTTATTAGATCACTTTCATTCTAAAGTTGCGAAATAAGGAACCACTGTTTAGAAGCAAGCATCTCGAAAATTGCTATCCAATGTCGTTATATAAGGGTTCTAGAAAACCACTTCCCTTGATTGTCAAAGCAATATCTTATCAGGAAATAAGTTTTCAAACAATCAATTGTCGCTTCCAGCTTTTTGAAGCTGAAGAATCAATTTCATTACTTTTGTGTACCCCTGGAAGTAGGAGAGCTTAATTAAAACACGACTTGTACAATGAGGACGTCTTTTTAATCAGAAAAATCTTGACAGAGTCATGTAGACTTGCTTTGATCAGAACATTTATTTGAAATAAGGGTAGAGCTTCATTGGTGATCTTTATCTCTAGTTCTGTATTTTTTATATATTTTTTTATATTAAAGACTAGTGGAGTGTCTTGAGTGGGTATCACTTTTTTTTTTGTTAATCCGGGGGAATCTGCTTACAGATACCCCGACCCCGCGGGGGCAGAGCCGGGATTATGTGGGACTGGGCTGAACCCTAAAGGGGAGCAGCCCGACCGCACTAAACCCACGGAGTGTTCCTCCTCTCCGTTGTATTTGGGGGTACGGGTACGCTGTTGCACTCGTCCGCACCCCCACCAGCACCCGCACCCGCACCAGTGGCTGGCCGCGCCCTGCGCAGCCTCTCCCCGAGAAGGGAGACACATCGGTCCCCCGACTCCGAATGTGAGGCTCGCCGAACACCAGACGAGCCTTCCATCCCGGGCCCCTTTATGCTGGGCAATGAACTCCCCCGAGTCCGCTACCCAGGGGCCAAGGGGGCCAGGACAGCATCCACTCAACTGTGAAGTTCAGTGGCTGCTCCCCCAGCCCCCGCGGCGGATCTGTTAACAGGCTCCACCGCAACACCTTACGCGCTTTCGCGCGGACTCTCCGAAGAGAGTCCCTTGGAGCGCCCACCACGGGCCAACCGCCCACGTTCGGCCGCGGAGGATAGGACGAGCGGCAACGACACACCGACACGTCTCTCCCCCCGCGACCCTCCTCCTCGCGCATCCGCGCGGTCCCGCTGACCAGACGAGCCCCGCGCGGAACGCCCTCCTCCTCGGGCCAGCCTACCACCATCGGCCGACCCCGTGGGTTCCTCTTAGCTTCACCGTGGGATGAAATCAACCACGGCTACTAGAGCCCCCCCGCCACGACAAGGCGGGAACCCCTTCGGGGGGGTGAGTGGGTATCACTGTCCTAACTATTTGTAACTGTTGTGTTCCGGATTACCGTGTTAAGAAATCTGTGATGAGTGATAATCGGTATAATAATAATAATAATTATTTATTTATTTTCTCTTAACATGCAAGGTAAATTGTACAATGCTTACCGATTAATGAGTTTCAGCATTAAACCTTAAGTGCGAGAGACTGGTGCCTGAGATAGGCATAAAACTGTCTGTATCACAGGTCACCAGGTCCCCGAAATGTATTACATTTATGTTAAAATCAATTTTACATACTACAATTATACATAATGGATTAAAATGAATTGTGATCAATTACTTACACTAAATCATTTTAAGACGTGTTAATAAAAGACAAAAACACAATTTGAGTTTATACCTCGACAGTTATCACAAATTTCTAGCTACGAACCTCTAGGGAATCACTCTGAAATGTCTCCAACACCTTAATAAAAAATAACTTTCTCTTATCTACTTTATTTTTATAACTCCTTGGGCCCTAGGTTGGGAAACTCTGCCGTAGCCAATTATTTGCGGCAGCTACATATTATTTATAGCTCCTGGATACAGGTCTCCTCTAAGGCTATAAGGGCTTAGGTCACTGTCCCAATGCGGATTGAAAACTTTACATGTTTCCTATGTGATGAAACGTTCTTTGACTTATAGGTTTCACCACGATATTTTCCTCTACAGTAAAGTCAGCGAGAGGTATTGCTACTAAGGCCAAGTTCAGAGGGGCGCATACCTGTCGCGCATCGACACTTATTGACGCGCGTTGACATTTAAACGTGAAATACACAGAGAGCGAGTGAGGGTCGGGCACGTGTCGGGTCGGGAGCACGGCGGATTTAATTCCGTGTATTTGTATGGACGACAACACACCTCGCGTGCGCGCGGTTCGGGCGCCCATGTCAATACACGGAATTAGACTCGCCGTGCTCCCGACCCGAAACGCGCCCGATCCGCAAGCGCTCTCTGTGTATTACACGCTTTATATGACGTTTACATTACGAGAGGCAAAGAGTGGTGCGCGCATCTGCTCTGCTTGTGTATCATAAAAAAAGCGCGCTCTCAAAAAATGGTCTCTTGTGGCTGCTGTGTAGTGGACAATTTATCTTCATGATTTTTCGATTCAGGCTGATCGAGACGACGAATCGATAGTGTTTGTTTAGGTATGTGGTAAATGATTAACTTGTTACTTATATGAAGGCCATTAATATATTTTGTAGCTTTTTTAATTAAACATTAAATGCTCCTAGTTTTTCCTCTCTGCCCGAAAGTGGGTCGGACAAATAAATCTGATGTCTGCAATCACGTAAAATTATTGGCTAGTAAAAGCTACGCTGTATGACCCCATTAGAGATTTCATTCTATGTGAACGGGCTCACTTGACTGATTCATTTCGATAATTTGTAAATATCAAAAACGTGAACTTAGAACGAATTCGTTTAGGTATTTGACAATTGTGCACAGCGTACCTTTTCAGATGATTATATTTTTTGAATTTTTTTTTATTGTCTGTGCTTTTAAATAGGTTATGTAGGCGTCGGTCTATGGAAACATACATACTTGTTGTGCACGACATCAAAGTAAAAGGATCATTTATTCCACAGGTAAAATAAATTTACACTTGAACACTTCATTTTTTAAGCAATTGCTCGTTCAACGTGCCGACTTCCGTGAAAAGAACGAGCAAGAAACTTAGGGATTGCTCTTTTCAAAATCGATATTTCGATGATGTTTTTTTTTTATTTTTTTATGACATCAAGTGTTTGTTGAGTTATGACATCAACGACTCAGACGAATGAGTCGTGCGCCTATTGAAACGCCCACCCATAATATTTACAGTGCCTACATACTCGTACATCTGCAGAACGAACACGCATTCTCGACTAGAGTGCGACACTCGTGTCCCGCAGCATATTCAAACCTATGCATTTTGATCAAGTCGGGCAAGCTGCGATCCACACCGCTGTCAACGCCACTCCGCCCGCTGTCATCCAGTTTGTGGCCTAATTCCCCCCGCAACATCGTGTTTCGCCCAGTTTCCGTTCGTAATGTCACCGCATCCCAGTTTCGTCTGATATTCTTCAGGTCACGACCTATTTAGACCCCTATTACCGCTTAACCTTTATTGTATGCCAGAGAAGTTATGTCTGGAACAGAACTAGCTAGCTTGAATGGATAAATTGCACCCTCAGTAACAAAATGACATAATTCCAAAAGTATTTTTTTGAAAACTGACAAAATAGGTTAAAAATGACTCCGACCATATTTAATTTGATTGTGCCAAACATAGTACAACTTATATTAGGCATGAATATGAATTACTTTTCATGTTTATTTTTTATAAATTAACATGAAAATATACTTATGAATTTTTACTTTTCTAATGCTTCATTTTACAGAAACGGAACAAAGATAATGGCGCTAATTCTGGCACCTACAAACTAAACTTAATGTAATTTCAGCGCCAGAGAGACAGCTCTTTAGTCATTAAGAAAAGGACGGGAGATAAATATAAAATGTACAGATAAATTAACGTTTTAAAGAACAATGGGAAAATCATAGTTAAAAGAATTTTTTAGCGTCTTCAAATGTCTTAACTACAAGTTTGGATAAAATAAATTCATTCGGTTTTTTAAATTATGATAGCGGACTATCTAAGTCTGGAAATAAAATCATATTTAAAAGAAACTCTAATGACTAATTAGTATGTAACCGGACTGATATCTACAACTATCAGTTTCTTAACGTTGAGCGACATCTAGCCGCCAAAAAAGGAATTTCGTATAGATATGGTTCACATTTAGGTCACGTAATATCAAATGTACTGATTCGACCGATTTGTATTAAGCTAATAAAATATTAACTACTTCGTTACAAAAAATAAAGTCGATAATTTTTTCACCAAAATGCCACGCGAGAAAATGAAAAAACTGACAAAAAAGTTCCCAAAATGAGGGATGGCAACGTTTCACAAAAAAATATTTGTGGCGAAGTCACCAGTGCAAATGTAATGCCCTGTGGTATGTTGACTATGATTAACTCAGTTTTTTTGTTATGGCTTAACTTCATGCCTTTTGACCATACCAGTATACAAAATAATTTCCTCTGAACTTTTGTCACGTCACAAACCCAAGGCACCAATCAGCTTCTATTAACTCTATTTAAGGCTTCTGTAGTTTATTTTGATATAATAATACACCGGATATATTTTATTCAATTACGTAACACATAACCTCCAAAAATTAAAACTGGAATATGTTTAATTGCTGACTTCTCAGAATAGTAAACGCAAAACATAATTTGTTCAGGAATTTCAATTCTATATTTTCACATATATATTTTTCATAAACAGACGCATACAAATTACGTCAACAAAAATTTATATGGATGTTTACCGTTGTGCTTTAGTTTAGAACTGTAAATATACCACTCCTTATAAATTTTGTCGTGATTTACACGCCAAGTTTACGGAGTAGTAACAGGTGTGGAATAGTTGTGTGCTACCTCTAAACTAAAAAGTCACCATGGTTGCTTAATTTATTATTTGATTTAGGATCTATTTGCAATAGGAACTTTTTTAAATTGAGCTTAGTGTTTTGGGTTGTTGGTGTAGCTGTCTGGCAATATTTTTAAATACAAAAAAAAAAATATTTTCTCGCGACTCATGCACTGAGCTTAATAAAAGTTTAATGTATGTGTCGACACTAATGACAAAGAAAGAACAAATAATTGAAAGAGGCAAACAGTATCAAATTTGAGTTTCATTTAGAAGCAGTAGAGCTCCTTATGAAAGTTTGTCCAGGGAAGTACTGCCACCTTACCTATTTCTGCTGCCAAGCAGTATAGTGAACATTACTGCGTTCCGGTTTTCAAGGGTAAGCGTGCTGGTAAAATTACAGGCTTATGGGACTTGTTGACTTATGTCTCAGGGTGACAGGCGCAGTGGCAGTGCCCCTCAGATCTTTCGATTTGAAGCTCTGAGTGGCACTGCAACTGTTATGGACAGGCGTGTAGCTTACCATCAGGCGCACGACTTGTTCGTCCCGTCACTTGATATATAAAAAAAATACAGGCTTATTTGCCTAGTACGGTCTCCAATCTCTCACAAGGGATACAACTTTTAAAATTGTTAGTCTATTATAAAATAAGTGTATATTTATTTCCTTGTTTTGAGAAAATAAACCATTATTATTATTATTATCATTAAAATAACAAAGGAAGTAACATTAAATGCCTCTCCTATACTATTTGGTTTAGTACTGATCCTTCAGATCTTTGCGATTTAAAGCTCTGAGTGTCAATGCAACTGTCACGGATAGGCGTGTCGCTTACCGTCAGGCAAACGACTTATTCGTCCCGTCTCTTGATATAATGAAAACGTTATTTGTTGTTACTGGTTTTTGTTGAAGCAAAACTTGATAAACCACTTGCTGAAATAATCAAGTAATATAGCATCTGAAAAACGTACAAATTCAACTAATTAAAATGCTAGCTACATTGTGTTTACTATACTTTACTTTACGTTTTTATCTTCGTCCTGATGCAACAGACCTCTGCTCCTGTAACAGTGGAAGTCTCGCACGCTTTTTCACATCTGTTTCCGTTTCTGCGTCCGCAAATTTTATACCGGAACTTTTATTGGAAGTTTATAACATTTGCGATAAATCAAGCGCGTGCGCTTATTGCTTGACGGTGGGGCGCGTGGGTCTTAGCACTTTTGTGTTAAATGTGTGTAAAACCAAACACAAGCTATATTTGGAACTATTTCAATGAGATCTTTATAGTATTTACAATTCCTCTTCCGCGTCCGCTTCCGTTTCTGCTAAGATTTACTTTTGACATCTATTTCCGTTTCTGTTTCCGTTATGACACTTCACAATTTTATTTGTTCAGTGTATTGTTTAGTTGTTCTATTTATTTAGATTCTTGTGTACAAATGTATTCTTATGTACAGACCTATCATTGTATCCTGAACTGTAACATCCGCCGCCGCCGCCTAAAGAATCGTGTTTTTGCTCGTTTCGCATTTGAATTTCCTAGTGTATAAATTATGGCACCTACGGAGTTTATTTTAATCTTTCTTTTGTTTTAATCTTTCTTTCTTTGTGTTATATTAACCCAAAATAAAACTGCGTAATAAAGACATAGATTGATTATTTGTTGCTATAAATCAACAATATGTGTTTGATTTATATTGAGTGCTGTAGAACATCATCGCCGATCAATTGTAACAGTAAAATCGTGCAATCCTCTTTCACAGAGATGAATGCAGTGCAGTGCATGCCACACTAGATTCCCATTCTGGCACCATACCAGAGGTGAGGCGTCCATATAACTAATTTTCACCGGCTTAAAATTTCCACTTATTATCAAAAAGTACATTACGTGCTAAATTTTAGGTGTAGAATAAGTTAACCAGTGAAATGGAGTGTAATAGAACCTTGTGTGCTAATAAGTGGTGTTTAAGGATTGCCAAGGCGCCACTTTTTCTTAAGGTAGGTGTTTTGTGTTTTGCTCTGGCTTTTCTAACAGCTACTAATTTTCACGCGTCGCCCCTGCACCATGTCCAAAACACTTCATCGGTTTGATGGTGTATGTACATCGAGTCAACTACTAACGTGACGGAAGTGGCGCAATCTATGCCTTGTTTACACCGAGACAACTGCCGCACAGCGGTTCGAATTTAGATCTACATAGGAATTGAGATGCTGTTCTTTTTTTGCAAGGTGACAACTAATAACATGCGACCAAACTAAAGAGTTCAGCAGTAACACGACGTATGAAACTCGCTACTAAATATTGTATTCGACCGGTTAACCAGCTGAAGTTTTTTTGCTTTTTGTTCTTTATTTAAAACTTTGTACTATAGTACCTACGCCTGAAGGGAATATCGGTTGTTGTAAGTTGGATTACTACTAACAAAGCAGAACTGTGCCACTGTATAACTTCATAGATGTAAATAATATAGCAACAAAATGCGAGACAATAATTTTCGGGATCGCTGAGCCCGGATTAAGTGTTAATTATAATAATATTTGATGAGAAACACACCGAAATTAGGATAATTTGTCGGAGAAATAATTGCTACTGTATTCCTTTCTGGAAATCCGTGTCTTTCTAAATATATATTGATATTCAAAACATCTTGCTGTAATGCTATTTGTAAATACATTTTGACGGTTATATCGTTGGTACAAACAACCTGAAAGAGGTTGACAGATCGCTCTCATTTGTTTTTGTCATCCAAGTTCGCTGAAGCTGTATACTTCGAAAATTACCAGGTTTATCGACTCAAATCTCTCTTTTTGACCGACTTCAAAAAAAGAGGAGGTTATATGTTCGGCTGTACGTATGTCTTATGTTCACTGATTTCTCCATCAATTGTTGACCGATTTTGAAAATTCTTTTCTTGTTTCAAAAGGGTATACTTTCGAGGTGCTCCCATTGTCACCAAGTCAGAATCTGATTAGGGGATCCCATGGGAATCGAGCGAAACCCTGTTCGTGCCTAAATAATTTGAATTATATAAACATGTACAGTGTGTTCACCGATTTCTCCGTCAATTGTGGACCGATTTTGAAAATTCTTTTTTGTTTGAAAGGGTATACTTTCGAGGTGTTTCCATTGTCACCAAGACAGGATCTGATGAGAAGATCCCATAGAAATCGAGGGAAATCCTCAAATTTTTTAAAGACATGTACAGTGTGTTTATAGAACTGTCACAAATCAAAGGTTCTCCGATAGACGTGGGCCTGAAAGACAATCGTCTTCATCTTTTCATTTCTCGTAATGATGTAAAGGGATGAGCTGACCCCGCAACTAATGATGGTAAATGCTTGTAATTGTCGAAAAAGCTTGTAATAAATAAATAAACAAAAATATTTGTCTTTGATTTATCGTCAACTCAGCAGCATAAAGTGATGACTCTCAGACGCAAACACTTAAGTGGAAAGATTGAGACAATTCTCGTAATGCCTTTTCGTCATATGGTGGGCGATTAAGACAATCGCCTTAATCTTTCCATTTCCCATAATGCCTTTTCATACTGTGATCGAATAAATAAATAAATAATTTATTTAATTCTAAATCACAAAGTGCAATACCGTCTAATGTTTAACATAAATACTTAACTAAACACTGCACTACTTACCTGCCTATATTTACTAAAAATGAAAAAATAAATAAAACTTAAAAAAAATTCAACCTATTTCAAAAACTATAAAAAGTAACTACACTAAAAGCGAAAAATAAAAAATACACATTTAATCCAAACGACAACAATGCAACAACAAATTTTTTACATCAAATTTGTAATAAGTATGACTTTAGGCAGAAATGGGTTATGGGTTAAAACTTTTGGTAATATACAAAGTCGAAATTTTTTTGTCCGAAATAACGGACACGGTGTTGGCAATATTTGTCGAATTTTCATTACACCGAAACCAAATTATACCGAAACAGTTGTTCTTTCAGGATATGTTGAATGTTTATCGCAAAGGCACGATTAGGTCCGGTTAGGTTACGTTAAGTTAGGTTTAAAAGAAACAACATTTTCCTCTCAAAATTACTTTCGAGGCTATGAAATTTCGACCAAACGTTATTTCTGGAAAGTGTCATTTCGGACTACTGCTAGGGAACCAAAACTTTTGGGTAATAACCCTGTTAAAACCCGGGCGGGTTGTTTGGGTTTCAACCGACAGCTCATATCTGTCCGTATCTTTTCCCTTCCATATTTACGTACGGAATTATTGAATAATTTAACCATGTTTTGACTAGCACGTGAGTGTTTTAGCTACCGCTGTAATGTTATGTTACGAATAAATAAATAAACATTGTAGAACACATATAATAATTTATACATAAGTTTACCACCGTATTTCTATAATATAGAGCTCTAAATAAGACTATCTATACGAACAAGACGAAGGCTACAAGGTTCTAGAAAAAGCTATTTTGTTTTAAATGTCATTATGCAACCTTCTTTTACGTCCGGAGCAAAAACATATCCACTCTCTGTTAGTGCACCGGATGAAACTTCTTTCATAAAGGGAATTTCAAACTTACAACCTTTTATTCTCATTATTAACTACGAGCTTGTATTATGCATAAGAGAAATTCCTAGAGATTAATCTGTAGTAATGGAGGGCAAATAGCCAACGAAGAAAGAAACTCGATATTATTATTTACATTGTGTAATATACTTTATACGGCACAGGAGTGGAATTCCTTGCCTGCAGACTTGTTCCCCGAACGCTTATAACTTGGGCCTTTTCAAGGCGAGAGTAAATAGGCATTTAAGTGTGCATGCTACATCTTTGACCTCATCGTCGCTCTCCATCAGGTGAGATGGAGGTGAAATGCGCACCTATTT
Source organism: Hyposmocoma kahamanoa (assembly GCF_003589595.1). NCBI lineage: Eukaryota > Metazoa > Arthropoda > Insecta > Lepidoptera > Cosmopterigidae > Hyposmocoma > Hyposmocoma kahamanoa. Next base: position 23,246,848 of record NW_020653945.1, read on the forward strand.
ACTTACTTATTAAAAAAACCGCTAAAAACACATAAAATAAAAATATAATGAAATTGCACGATTTAACTCCGCCTACCCCTTTCCATCACCGGGGGACTAGACGTAGGCTTGGGTTCCACCTCCTTGTTGTGGATATTCCCAGGATACGCACGAAGTGTTACTTCTCCATATTTATATGGCAAACGGCTTTGAAGTGGAATTCCCTGCCTACAGACTTGTTCCCTGAACGGTATAACTTGGGCCTTTTCAAGGCGACAGCGAATAGGCATTTTTTAGGTGTGCATGGAGCATCGTCGTCCTTATCGTCACTTGTCATAGGTGAGACGGAGGTGAAATGCGCAGTTATATGTTATAAAATATACCTAATGTGGTTGATGGATGGTGTTAATAAAATGTAAAATCAATAACATAGCTGAAAAATAATGGTAAAGAGCGATTCGCCGGTGACGTTACGCGCGAACACAAAAGAGGCCGTCAGAAATTTAATAACGTGGCTTGCAGTATTACCGGGAAAGCGCGAGTACAAAGTATCCGGAAATAATTAACAAAGGATTTGTGCCGTTATTTGATGCCATTTCTCCTTGAGAATATTAGTACGATATAGGTACTTACCTGACTACAAACTACACTACTTACCTGCTTGTGTTTACTAAAAATGAAATAATAAATGAGACTTAAAAAAAAGTCACTACACTTAAAAGCGAAAAATAACAAAATACAGATTTAATCCAAACGACAAGAATGCAACAACAAATGTTTTTTTTATATTTGTAATAAGTACGGAATTACACCAATTTTAAACTATTTCTGCCGCCAAGCAGTAACGTGAGTATTGCTGTGTTTCGATTTTGAAAGGTAAGGGTGCTGGTGCAACTAGGCACGTGGGTCTTTTCAACTTATGTCTCTTAGCGGCACTTCTCACGGCTTGTATTCGCTATTGGGTGTTTCATGTACTTGGAAAAACATTTGACGTACAGACAAATATGCAGACACTGACAAATCTGTACAAATAATGAATATGACAATAGTGTGAACGGCTTACTTACATATTCGCTCTTTGTTGTGGGTTGAAAAACCGTCCAGCGCGTGGTAACGCGAGTTTCGTGTTGGCAATATTTGTCGAATAGGCAAACAAGGCAAATGCTTTTTCACGCATGCTATCTACACTTGGTGATTGTGTGCCAAATATTAATTTAAGTACGCAAATAGAAATAGCCACGTGAAGTGCCACCATAAGAGTGAAGGGCGCAGTGGCAGTGCCCCTTAGATCTTTGCGATTAAAAGCTCTGAGTGGCACTGCAACTGCCATGGATAGGGTTGTCGCTTAACACCAGGCGCACGACTTGTTCGTCCCGTCATTTGGTATCGTAGGTTTACTGGCTGCGACTGCATTGCCTTAACGCGCGTCATCTGCGCTTCGACTGCACTTAAACATTAAATTAAAATTAAAAATTAAATAATTCATTTATTCATTGTTTCATGTGGATTAACAAAGGTGTTACATAATATTATTCCAACACATGAACCCTGTTAGGGCACTACAATGTCACTTAACTAATTTAGTAACTCAACTAATTTTATTAATTTTATTATTAATCTCGTACACAAGCTATGTCATTAATTATTACAATTTAAGTTATTAATTATTTCAATTACAATTATGAGATATATCACAGCCAATTACAAAAATGCATCACAATAATTAACATTAAAAAGTTAATAAATATTTATTTATTACATTGCATTATATTGTACAGTAAGATCTTAACATTATTACATAACATGGTGTAACATAAACCCTTTGAGGCAAAGCATTTTAGCTTACTTCACTGTGTGCATTTATTATAATCGAAGAACTCCCGCAAATTATAAAAAGTGTTCGACAGTAAATATTCTTTCAATTTGTTGACAAAAATATGTTCTTTTTCAACATTTTTAATTGGGAGTGGTATTTTGTTGTAAATCTTTATTGCCATATTGTGTGTACCTGAAGAAACAATCTGCAAACTCGTAAAAGAATGAACTAATCTGTTTCTTTTTCTTAATCTAGTTAAATTAGTGTAATCATTATCTTGCCAGACGCCACCAAATAAGCCACGGAACGAACCAACGGACCTCACGAATTCTTCTATGTGCTTGCGTCGTGTCTTTGTACTTGGTCTTTCAACGACTTTTTAGTCGTAGCGCCATCTATGAGAAATCTATTGCAGATTTATCAACTAGTTAGTACCTTTACAGCTACCAGTCCTGGCGAGAGATGTCGCTATTCACTGTATTAATTAAATTTTTATTGAATATCACAATTATTTTTTGTGAAATTACTCCACTAGTTTGTTATAATTATTAATACAAAGATCTCTCGCCAGGACTGGTAGCTGTAAAGGTACTAACTGGTTGATAAATCTGCAATAGATTTCTCATAGATGGCGCTACGACTAAAAAGTCGTTGAAAGACCAAGTACAAAGACACGACGCAAGCACATAGAAGAATTCGTGAGGTCCAATCATTATCTTGTTGATTTAGATTTTAGATACGTGTACATGACACATGAAGTGTAAATATCACTTTTATTGTGCCAAAATACAAATTATGCAAGTCAGTAATAATCTCTTCTTCTTCTTCCTGTCCTTATCCCACCCTAGGTGGGGTCGGGAGTACTTACCAGAAGATGGGCAAAGATTTATTTTTTAAATTAATTTTTTTTTTTTTTTATTTATTTATTACATAAAATTATACAAACTATGTTTAAAAACACTGTAACATAAACTGTAGGTTTTCCCGTACATCGTTATATTCGTCGGCGGTAGTCTGACTGTGTTAATAGTAAAGCGGGTAGATTTTTGTTTTGCTCATACCTATGTTTCTTTTGTATTAAGTGCGAATGGTTGGTGGTGTGCGTAGTGTGATTCAACTTGAGTGTGAATGAATAGGCTACTTTTTTTGTGAGTGGAGTCGGTTAGTACAGTGTGTTCTTTTTTATTGTGTGTGGGTTAGTATGGTAATTCTATTTACTTTTTTTTAAAAAATAATAATATTATTGTAAGTTATATAAATAATAAATAAGTACTATAAATGCTCATATAATAATAAATAGTGCAATAATCGGATTAGTTTAGCATTTTACATTATATCTGCAGTTTTTGTTATTTATTTGTTTTATTTATTTATTTTTTTTTTTAAACGAAAAATTATATAATTTTTAACTTATTTTTTTCAAGATAGTACTCTTTGATCTTGGTTTTTATGTTTTGATGGTTGATTTCCTGTTTTAGAGTAATTGGTAATTCATTAATTAGGTATGGTATTTTGTAAGTAAGTTGATTATAACCGTATTGATTTTGACATCTGGGTAATATAAGCTTCGGTTGTGTATTAGTTCTGGCTGGGTTTTTCCTTATTTGCTGTAACTGTAAATCTTTATTGAAGAATTGCTCGACTAACAAGGCATACTTAACTTTTTCATGGATCGGAAGTATTTCACAGAATGTAAACAATTTGGTGAAATCGTCCATATACTTTTGTTTTATTTTATGTGGCACAATTTTTTTAAGTATTCTTAATTGTAAGTCGTATATAAGATCAAGATGAGATTTGAATGTTCGTCCGTAGCTACTGAGACCATATCCTATGATAGATTCACCAAGTGCTTTGTAGAGTGATAGTCTGATTTGAAAGGGAATTTTATTTCTAATAATTGAAAATTTTGCAAGAATTGCACGAAGCTTATCACAGACACCATGGATATGGGAAGTCCATTTCATCCTATCGTCAATTACTAGCCCTAGGTATGTTTGTTTTTCTACTACTTCTAAAGGAGGACAGTTACAAGCTATGCGTCTGTCTGTGTGCATACAACAATGTGAGTGAGCTATTAACTTAAGATCTGTTTGTAATCTGTTTTGGGAGGAACTTATATTCAAAAGTTTGGTTTTCTTTGGATTTAAGACCAGTCCACAGTCATGAGACCACATATTCAATAGATTGAAGTCATTTTGTAGACGTTTGAGCGCTATTTTGACATCAACATCTGCTGCTAAAAGACAGGTGTCGTCGGCAAATTGAAATATTTCGCATTTTGATATTAGATTTGGAAGGGCATTCACATAGGTCAGATAATGCAATGGTCCCAGTACTGAACCTTGAGCCGTGCCATCAGTAACAGAAACCCGATCACTGAACGATTCTCCAATTTTCGTATAGAATGAACGATCATAGAGATAGTCCTTACACCAATCAAACAAAGGACCTCTGATACCGCTATCGTCTAGAGCTTCGAGGAGTATGTTATGTTTAAGAGTATCAAAAGCCTTGCTATAATCAATAAAAACCACTAGAATTTGCTTTCTACTATCCAAATGTTTGTATATTACGTCTGTAAAAGAAGAGAGTAGCTGTGTAGTGCTTTTACCTCTTTGAAAACCGTATTGCTTGTTCGAAAGTATTTGATTATCATTATAAAATTTATGAATCTGGTTACTAATGAATTTTTCTATTATTTTATCAAGTGTAGGTAAGATCGTTATAGGTCTATAATTGTCGTAATCTTTTTTAGCACCTGTTTTATGTATTGGTCGTACAATTCCTGTTTTGAGCTCTGCCGGGTATTGTCCCCTTTCTATAGAAGCGTTTATTAATTTTGAGATCGCCAAAGTCATTTTTTTTTTCCATTATTTTCCATTACTTGGAAACACTTCTCCTCTGACGTCACAGGCGTCAAGAATTTTGAGAGGCAGAGCTGTTGGCCTTGAAGCGGGAACGTCGCAAACATGACTGGGGAAATTCAAAGGGGTGTTTATATTAAAATCTTGTTAATTGTCTCATATTACTAGGGCTGTACCGTGGGTTCCATGAGCCAGGATTACCCTGGACACCGCTCGTACGCTTCTCTCTTATTTCTTGCAGTCTTCTATAACTTCTATAATTTTCATTGTAATCTTCTATAATCTTTCTTCCATAATTTTTCTTTTACACTTTTTCTTCTTCAATTATCTTCTGTGCTATTCTCTTCTTTAATTTAGTTTGTCTTCTTTTTTCTTTCTTGGTATTAAATTTTCCTGTCGCATTCTTCATTTTTATAGTTGTCCAAGTTTCAATTTCTTCAGCTATCAAATTGCTTCACAAAAGATAAGCTCGACATCTCATATTATTAGGGTGATAGATTGAAATACGTTGATTTAAAAAAATATGTTTATTGTTCGATCTCCAGAATATAAATGAGAAAATAATACAATTTAAAATAAACATAAGTTTAATTGCTAACCAAGCAATTCGCACCACATGTTGCAGTTAGACTACAAATATAGTCTAACTATACTACAATTGCTATAGTCAACATTTTGTGAGTAGGTTAAAGGACATAATAGGACAAATTAATAATTGTTATCTTATGTCAGTTAGAATGATGGAAGAATGGTTGCTTTTCAATGGAGAGGTCGACGGTTCTATTCCCTTGTGGCGGCACGTACCAATGGCTTTATTTTTCTTATTTTTTTATTTGTACTCAGGTCACATTGACCCATAAATACATACCATTGATAACATGCGTAATAATATAATAGAAATAGAAACCATTTATTGTAACGCCGCATTATAAAAACAACACAAAAACAAAGACCAATATGACTAGAACAGAAATAACACAAAAAACGGCGTAAAAACATTTAAACATCAAGTTACATAATACTATACTGACATGTGTGCGGCTGTGGCGTGTACAAAAGGAGTGAGAATGACGGACGTATGTGTCCTGAAACAGAAAATAAAATAAACTACGTAAATACTTATGTCATAAAAGTGTGTCGTGTTATTGCAGTATGTACTCTTATATCGAATAAATACTTACATAATCTTTGCAATGTATACATACAGTTTTGTAAGTGTGTGTAGAGTGAAAACAAATTAATAAAATATTTAATACATATTTAAAATACATTACTCCAAATATATTAAACGAGATTATATATTTTTAGTATTTTAATAGTTGTTTAATGTTGAAGTCAAAGAACTTTCTTTGACTTCAACATTAAACAACTATTGTTCTGACGCAGTTACTATTTCGAATGTGAATTTACATGTAAATGTTTATGATTATTAAGTTAAATAAAAATATGCAATTAAAATAACGTATCACTGTTATAAATATAATTTCATTATCATATTTTATTAGAAGTAATTCAATTTACTATAAAAAAAAAATATAGGAGCGCACTCGCAAGATCCGCCATATTCGATCCTAGTAATAAGATGTTGTGAACTTGTGATCAAGAGGGAAATATTAAATGTTTTTATTGTGCTTTGAAGTGTAATTTCCTAATTTATTAACAAAACAACGAGTCATACAAGATTGTTTATTTATTTACACGTATGGACCGCGACATGTGACGCAACGTGGGTGTCCGGTAACCGGCTTCGGAAACGTCGGTACACGACACCCTTCGGCCAAACCTACTCTTTCATGAAGGTCGACAGATGTTGTGTTGGTACTCTAACCACAGGTGAATTAAAATTCACATTTTTGGCCTCTCCAACCGCTCGTCCCCCAGGTTAGCACCGGCTTTCACCCGCATATACTCCACAACCTCCACAATATCCGCAGACTTTGTGGAGTCATTTTTGACATAAACAACTTTTTTATTATGAGGGTTGTTTATAAAATACTAACCACTTTACTGGACTGTATTGCTGACATAGACATATATTACCGTATTCTAAGACTTTAGCAAGCAACAGTGGAAAGATGTTCCTTGAAATTAAGGTACTACTTATAAGGAATTAATCCTTATAATTGACCTTTTCGATCGGACATTGTAAAAGTACTACAGTATGTTTTTTTTAACGGACTTGAAAAAAGGAGGAGGTTTTCAACTGTATGTTTTTTTTATATGTATGTTACGCGATAATTTCGGAATTTGTGAACCAATTTTGATGATTCTTTTTTTGTTAGAAAAAGGGTACCTCAGTAGTTGTCTCATTTAAATTTGATGAAAATATTCCACCTCAATGTATTCCGATAACCGGTTTCAATAAAACTTGACAAATAGATGATATTCCACGCACTTTTGAGGTCGGTTTTTTTAGTACTCTGTACTGAGATTATTTGATATTTTGTTTGGTTCGATTCCCAGGTGAAACAAGCAACTTTTTAATAGCTTTAAATGCAGTATTACTTACATTTACAAATAATATGTCCATTGAGGGGAGGCGCGTCAAAGACAAAATTTATAGAGCTTGAGACAGCACAACGAGCTTTGATTAAAGTCATGTATTTTAAAAAAAATGGACTATTCAACAGAAAATATTTATATCTTAAGTAATATACTATCCGTTACAAAACTATATATATTGCAGATTGTTCTTAAAATGCATAAGACATTACCATATGACAGTAAAATAGAAAATAAAAGAAGGAGGGATTATGTAGTACAGGTTCCTACAACTAAGACAACGTTTGCCGCTATGCAGTTCAATAGACGCTCACCATATCTATATAATAAAATTAACAAAGAATTAAATATATTTAATAAAAACTATTATGAATGCAAAAACCGATTATATAAGTGGTTGAAATTACTTAATTACGAGGAAACAGAGAATCTTTTGAGATCCATACAATAGTTATTTCCTAAAATACATCTATATACATTAACACACATACATGTCCTATACACATACATACATACACATTTGATCACTTTTACTTTTAACTATATTTTATATATTATTCACACATCAAACATTAATTACACCCATACAACTCAAAATATCTATACTAATTAAATTGGCACTGTATCCCTTGACACATAATAAATATTAAACTACATAAATATTAAATTTTTGTTTACTTTAGCTTAGCTTAGTTAAAAATCAATAGTCAAATTAATTTGAGTTTTTGTAATATTTAAATATTTTACGTACATTTTAGATTAATTTATACATTAGAAAGCTATGGTTATAGAAGAGCGGAGTCTCCTATCACAGGCATTGCTTTGCTTAAAAGGAGACTCCTGATACTGTGATTGTAAAATGTAAACTTTTAATGAAATAAATTATTATTATTATTATTATTATTATTGAGCAAAATATCTTATCTGCAATATTTAAAGTTTTTTCTCTCTATGTCCTACAACTGTAAGACACCCTGTAATATGTTTGTTGTCTTTACCATGTCCCAATATAAACTTGTAAAGGGAAGTCATCGGAAGACAACGTCTTGAGAAGCTCCGAGGCCCTTTATCAGCGATGACAACTGAAGGAAATTTCCTGTGACACTGTACTTTGATAAGAATCGTTTGTTCTCGTTGATGAGGCGACATATGTGTGTCAGGATCATAACAAGTGGTAGAATGTGGTTTCTGCTTAATAATAAATTAGTAATAAATAATTATAAAGTTTGTGGAATTTTATCATCATTGGTAAAGTTTTATTGTAGTCGGTTACAGGAAAGTGCACGACACCCGATTCATTCCCTAGTTTACCATCCTTAGAGATGGAATATTTTCTTTAAATTTAAATGGGACCAATAACCCTCTTTGCAATAAAAAAGAATCATCAAAATCGGTTCACTGGAGTAATCGCGTAAAATATACACAAAAAAAAATTATTTCCAATTTCTCTGAGTTTTGAAGTCGGTTAAAAAGATAAGTATTTATCGATAAAACACATACTAATTCAATATTAGACAATCTCCTTGCGAAAAAGGTCGTCCAGGAAAGTACTGCCACCTAATCTATTTCTGTCGCCAAGTAGGAATGTGAGCGCTACTGCGTTTCGGTTTTGAAGGGTGCTTTTCAACTTATGTTTCAGGGTGACAAGTGCAGTGCAATGTCCCTCAGAACTTTGCAATTTAAAGCTCTGATCGGCACTACAACGGTATCACTCACCACCAGGCTCACAACAAGTCGTGCTTGTTCGTCCCGCCTCTTGGTATAATAAAACTAAACCATAATATAAACGAACCATTAAACAATAAAACATTAATGTGAACAAAGAGGATAAAGACAGCATTGCTGATTTTCTATCTTCATCAAATATGCAATGCTAATAAGATATTCGCACAAGATAGATAGAGATATACTAAACACCGAGTAATTATACAGGCTGTCTATTACACTTTATGTAATACTTGTATAAATTCTAAAATTCTGTTTCAAAATTTCTAATATAAAATAAAATATTTAGTGTTGCTAAGAGTTTTAATCAAGGTTCAATTGCTTTTCAATTTCTGCTCAGACTGGAGCTATTGTTTACACATTTTTTTAGAAAGAATGTGGCATTTTGTCATTTTTTACTGAGGCGAGAATTAGAATAGTAACTAGGTTGAGAGATAAGAGCCTGCGCACATGGCGTCGTGTGGATCGCCTGTAATGGTTACTATTCTAGATTCTAGCCTCTCCAAGAGAAATATTTATGTTTTAATAGGGCAGTATTCCCCGGTAACGACACAATCGGCCGGGGTCAGAGACTCATGTTAATGAACCGACATGCGATTAGAACGGCACCATTCTCTACATTTATGCTGCAAGGTACACGTCACAGAAATCCCACCGCCTCGAGTTGCTAGCGAGTCTGATTGAAATTAACCCATTTACATATTAAACAGTTGGGACTATGTTTCAGCTGGATTGAGATACTTCCGTTCCTCGGTTTCTGCATTAACGTAACAAGGAATACCCCCGACTTCGACCGGTCCAATTATACTCGATGCCACGCTGGAACGACAAGTATGACCAGTTTTATCATGAAAAAGGCTAAAATTGCCATCAATTACTCTCATTCCATTCGAGATGCTCTCACAAAGGTTACTACGTTTATTTGTTTCCTATTTATTTAGCTAGTTGTGAAATTGCTGCGTTTAGAAGCTTTGTGGCGCCAACGACTGGTTCCCCTCGACCTAGTTCAGAGACTCTCATTGACTGCTGACAATAAAAATCAGATAATACTCTATTAGGGCTAGAGTTGAACCCAAATTATCAGTAGGTACCAAAATTCATCAAAATTGGTTCAGCGGTTTAGGCTTAAAAACGTAACAGACAAGCAGAGTCACTTTCGCATTTATAGTATTAGTTTAATTTATATCTTATGAGATTGATAGACCGAGTTCCGAACGTTGAGATCCGACGACAGACGAAAGTACAGGATGCTGGAACTCGGATCATAGAACTCAAATGGGGTTGAGCGGGACACATAGCAACGTGATGTCAGGTGGAGAAAGACGTCGACTGACGAGTGGCCGGGGGTGGGCAAAAGAAGTATCGAACGCTCTGTTGCAAGGTGGATCGACGACATAGTACGCGTCGCGTGACGTCGTCGATGGATGCGGCTAGCACTGGACACCGTGGTGGATGACACAAACTTCGGCAGGCCTACGTCCAGCAGTGGATGAAATCAGGCCACGGCTAGATCCACAATTGTCGATGATTATTATATCTACATGTTTTGTTGTCTTTACAACAAAACTTTGCTACAATCTTTTGGATGGTTTCATTCTAAAGTTCACCTGTTAAGTGCCTCAAGAATATTAAATTGGACCAGTCCCGTTTTGATTAACCGCGAACGACTTAATTTTCCGAATGTCCAACTGACCAAACATAAATGGTATTCGAAGAAAACGCAAATTGGAATGGCTTTTAATAAATTAGAAAATAAGGTATTTAAATTAATAACTTTGTAACTTCAAAATGGGGTGAATTGCATTAATATTAAATATAAATGGTTGATAATTTTACCATCTCAGTCAGCCGTGATCATGGAACCTGTAAAGGGCCCGAAACCTTGATTTGTTCGAAACAAAAATCAAATATATAAGAAATACTCACATTACAGGTCAGCAAGAAGGCTTAAAGATATGCAATACAATCTCAACAATGCTGCTACCGTTAAATAAAACGCTAAGAGACTTTGAAACAATATTTTGAATTAAATTGATAAAATGGTCGTTACACAAATATTAATTTTGGAAGAGAGACTGAAATTTCCACCGGTGTTGGCCACAACAAAAAATTACCGGTGTTACTTAATAAACATTTAAAATTTTTTGTATTTATGCAAAACATTATTAATACATAACTATTGTTATGAAATTTTATGTTCCGTATTGAACATACGTTGGGGCGGACAAATATACAAAGAGTGATTCGTTATTTTCTACGCGGGCAGGCCTTTACTAACACTGGATTTTTTAAATTTGAAATTAAGTTTTATTATTTTATAACACCTCACCCTACCTTTTCTACACGAACACACGCATTTTTTAACTTTCCATTTGGGCTTAGTTAATTATATTTCATATTTCGCTACTTTTTTATTTAACGAAGCGACATCGTTTTTGTCCTTTATCCGGCTTTAGCGGAAATCAACGTAACAAAAACTTAAGTGGAGCCCATTTGGGTAGAATTTTAAATGTCAACATCAACCCATACATACGTCCCGCTGCTGGAAACGTGGCGAGGGTTAAGACCATAGTCTGCCCAATGTGGATTGGGGACATTTTATATTTAGACGTTTTCCAAGGGTTTTGAACATCCTTCGACTTGCAGGTTTCTTCACGATGTTTTTGTTCACCTTTTCGGAATGGCTCATGGAAAACTTTAAAACAAACAAATTCCGAAACTCAGAGGTACGAACCCGGATTCGAACCCACGGTCTCTGCTTGAGAAGCTGTAGTTCAAACCATTAGGTTACCACGGCATATTAAATGTGATTTTTTTTTTTTTGTTTTCACAATCAACATATCCCCGCACTAGGGAAACTCTGTGTCGCGGGTGCCATGGACACACACATAGACAACCACAAATTACACCCAAACTCACGAGAGAAATAAATGTAGGCCATACAAGTATTTCTCCCGGCCCGGGAATCGAACCTGGGACCTCTGCGTGGCAGTCCGGCATGGTAACCGTTCGGCCACGGAGGTAGTTTATTTTTAGATTTTTTTTATTTTGTGTTTTATTTAACCGTCTTCAAAAAAAGAGGAAGTTGTCCCATTAGGTTACCACAGCATATTAAATGTGATTGTTTTTATTTTGTGTTTTATTTAACCGTCTTCAAAAAAAAGAGGTAGTTGTCAATTCGACTATATTTTTTTATGTATATACGTTACTCGGTTACTCCGATATTTGTGACCCGATTTCCACGATTATTTTTTTGTTGAATTGGAGGTAAAAAAATATTCCGACTTTAAGGTTGCCTTTAAGATGAATCCGGTTTATTTTTATAATATCAATTGACGGGTTGGAAAAGTGCGCCTGATGGTAAGCTACACGTCTGTACATGACTGTCGCGGTGCCACTCAGAGCTTTAAAATGCAAAGATCTGAGGGTCACCCTGCCTGTTACCCTGAGACATAAGTTGACAAGTCCCATGTGCCTGTAATTTCACCAGCACCCTTACCCTTCAAATCCGGAACACACTAATGCTGACATTACTGCTTGGCGGCAGAAATAGTTAAGGTGACAGTACTTGCCTGGACAAACTCGTTCTAATATATACATATATATGCATATACGTAAATCCAATGAAAATAAAATGCTACGGTGATTTACAACTGATATGATGTTAAAAATGGCAGACAAATGAACGGAATTGCTCAAAAGTGTACCTTATGTTTAGGTCAACAAAATTCGTTTTTCCAAGCTTATTATGCTTTTGTTATCACATTGTTTTAACAGTCTCGGCACAAGCGTCTGTATAGCCCCAGGATTACAAGTATTATGAAATGATTAATGAGTATCAAGATATAAACAAATAAATAGCGATTATTAAAAGACGCACATAAGAAAAACATTTATTTATAATACGAGTAGAGACATGATAATAAATATATATGTTATAATAGATAATAAAATGAAATTACATGCGCATGGGACTTGTCAACTTATGCCTCAGGGTGACGGGCGTAGTGGCAGTGCCCCTGAGGTCTTTGCGTTTTAAAACTCTGAGTCGCACTACAATTGTTATGTGCAGGTGTGTTACCTAGCACCGCGTGCATGATTTCCTATTCCTGTCACTTGATATTATAAAAAAAAATTGTATACATTTATCATTCGCAATATTTATTTTAAATATTGTGCATTATAAACTCATCAACATTATGTACAGCGTCCCAAAAATGAAACAGTCCGTATGTTCCAATGGCACGTTTTTTTTTTGACAATGATATTTTGCAGTTGGCCGCTAATGACCTTGATTGCGCCACCGAATGGGCGAGCTGAAGGCGCATAACCCGTAAAGTAAACCTTGTTAATCACTCCACAGTTATACAACATAGCGCGTTTTAGAAAATTGCATTAAAGTTTCAACGCCATCTAGCGGCGTCTTACGTAAACTAAATATATATATATAATGTTAATAGAAGTCTTAACAACCTGCAAGAGATAAACGGGTCACTACTATGGATGTTTGTCATCCTAATAAGCAGAAGCTATATAATAAACAAGCTTTAATGTAAAGCTTTTGTTTCATTATATTTTTAAACCTCTTAAATGGCAAATTTCGAATATCAAACGGAATCTTATTACAGAAAACGTATTAATGACTGCCCCTTAAATGAATTTATGACATTGTGAAGATAACAACAAATTTATTTTTATTTCAAAACTAACATACTCCCGGCCACATAATTCGAGACACGTCGCATTTTTGTCGTAAAGGGCTAGAATACAAAAATTGTGTTATCAACGAAGAAAAAGGTTTCCCCCGGTTTTGCAAATCCAAATTCCCAACAAGGACTTATGGAGAAGACGTTTAGTATACTAGTTTACAAAAAATTGCATAATAGTTTTTGATCATTCAAACATTGTTTAAGTTTAGGGCACTTAATACTGCAATTGCGTGGTGGCTTTTATAAGTGTATTATGTCACTTTTTCATAAAAATTACTATATTCTTCTTATCATAAATTACATTTTCATAAATGTGCTGTGATGCTAGTGTAAGAAAGTTTCTTAAACTTTTGACGGCTCTGGAGCCTAGATTGTAAATTGCCCTAACCACACATAAAGATTTTATCCTGGCGACATTACCCCAAAAGAAAATGCCGTATGTCATTAAACTGTGAAAGTAACTAAAGTAAACACATCTAGCGATTCTGCATCTGAAAGTTTTCGTATTTTTTTGATCGCATATATTGCAGAGCTGTGCCGTTTTGATAACTTAGTTATTTGTGGACCCCATTGTAATTTAGCATCTAAAGTCATACCTGAATTCCTGAATATACAACTGTATCTACGGTACATGTTTTCGTTTGTAACCGTGACATTTGTGCCCGTCTGTCTACAACTGGACACTGTAAAGGTATAATTAAAATTCCAGTATATTATTGTACTCATGAATCAAAACAACTGAAATTAAAGGCATAAGAGTCTAGGTCTAGGCTAGTCTAGATTAGTCTAATGAAGTTGTTGACACCGAGTTACATTATCTTAACCAACAACAGAGACCAACCACACGTCTGTCACTCCGCGTACTCTGTCACTCGCGCCATAAACATCGAGCAGTCGTTAAAAAAAGTCGCAAAACATTCCATTTGTGAAATCGTCCAATTTTTTTCGGCGTCTAGTTATTTGTCAAGCTCATGCTTGATGTAACGTATGTTTGGTTGCCGGCTATTATAAACAGAGGAGAAAAATTGCTTAATTTGAAACTTTTTAAACAGTTTTTAAGAGTTCGTCCAGGGAAGTACTGCCACCTTACCTATTTCTGCCGCCAAGCAGTAATGTCAGCATTACTATGCTCCGGTTTTGAAGGATAAGGGTGCTGGTGAAATTACAGGCACATTGGACTTGTCAACTTATCATCATCACCAACTTATTTATAAATCACATTCTTGCGATCGGGTCTACTTTTAGGCGAAGGTTTTTACATAAAACAAGAGCAAGTAGGGCAACTTTCGCTTGTTTGGCGCATCCGTATCTACACTCACTGGAAGCTTAGGGTTGTCACATTATTATTTTAGTTGTATCTACAAGTTGTAAACATAATTTTAAAAAACATAAAGTGTTTATCGAGAATGTTTTCGTGCTATACTGAAGTAACCTTTGTCAAATGCAATACTTTTTTTATCATCTTAAGTGACAGGACGAGCAAGTCGTGCGCCTGATGGTAAGCTACACGCCTGTCCATAACAGTTGCAGTGCTACACAGAGCTTTTAATCGCAAAGATAGGAGAATTACTGCCACTGATTTAAAACTCTGAGTTACACTGCAACTGTTATGGATAGGCATGTAGCTTTGCCATCAGGCGCACGACTTGTTCATCCCGTCACTGGATAATATAAAAAAAACTGGTTACGGACTATCGTTACAATGAAGGGAAAGATGTTTGAATTTACAAAAGTCGTAAAACAAAAAGCTGTTTGTATTTCTGAATACAGTCAGCCCCGCATTGCATCATACAAATCCAGAGTTGTTAACAAAATTTAGTTACTTATTTTTTTCTTTTGTTCTGACCCAACTTCCTCTTTATTTTTATTATGCCAGTTCATAGTTTTATATGTTGTATCATTACATTAGATCAAAGAAGTCTATGCGTGTCCCAAATGTAATTGTTTTGTTTGATTCACAAATAAAATTATGACTCCGCATTCAATTTTTGTTTATAAAAATCTGTTTTATTAGGTCGAGTATTTGTATTGTTTGCTTTATTATTGTTTAAAAAACTTTGAAGCGTTTCTCCACTACTGCGACTTCACATTCTAATATTACTGATACGATATAGCACCCATCAAAATCTATATCTCTAGTTTTAGTTTCTTTATTTTATACCTTTGTAACAATTAGGTCCTTCGTATTTGTCTTCAGTATGTTAATAATCTTGTATAGGTGCTACTTGGTAATTCTAATAACAGTTAAATGTGTGATAAATTTTCCATGTCAGTCAAAATAGAAGCAGTTATGCGATGCAAATTTTCTTAGAAAGCCACGACATAATGTTCCCAAGTCTTTCTATTGAAGTATTCTATTTGAAAGCAGATATTACATCAATCTAGAATTAAAAGGAGAATTAAGAAAACAATCAGTGCTATTAATCACGATTTTATATCGACCGATACATACGTGTTAATGTTAGGTTTCTTCGAATAATGGTGGTATGTACGTCATTCGTTTGCATGTACAATTCATATAAAGCAAACGAATCAATAATTCATACTTAGTTAATGGCGTGCCTATTAGTTCATACGTTTCAAATATAACGCTTCCATTAAATGAATTGGTTTTCAACTGGCACTATGAACGCGGTTTCACCTATTCAAATTTTTTTACCAACGAATTCAATACCAGAATCAAAAATAAAATTTTATTTTGGCTTTTATTTGTTTCATAGCTAAGTACTAAACCTGTGCTAATCAACTTTTCAATTTAATTAAAATAACCCATTTTTTCGTCGGATATAATTACTGTAAAAAAATTTGAATTAAAAAGTGCTTTTGACAGTGTATAACAATAACAAATATCCTAGCAACAATGTTCCTTCAAAGAGAAAAATCATCGGAATAAGTCACAACAATTTCACAATTTATATGTGCATTAGAAAAAATTATAATTCAAGTAACGTTTTATTGTAATAAATATAATAGATTGTAGGCGTACCCCAGTGAAGCACGCTTAGGCCTCTTTTCTTTATGCCGGTCATTAGACGTTATTGGAGATTGAGCAAAGACAGAGTGTGCTAATCTGCATATAAATGTGTTGTAAGAAAGCCAAATGTATGTTATATTAATGCTTAAGACTGTATATCTACTGTTCTCATTTTAGGGTTGAAAATATTACTTTTTGTATTACTCTTTTATTGTAATTTTGTAGTACGAGCGAAAACAGATTCCGCTCGACTATTGAAAAAATCTTCATAACTAAAAACCTACTACTAGTTTTACTAAAAATAATTAAGACAATAGATACTACAAATATAAAAACCATTATCACAAAATAATAATATTTTCTCACATTATTTTCGTTTATTGGGGTATGGTTGTTTAAACAAGTTTTGTTCCCGTCGTCGTTTAAATTGAGTAAATTCTCATTGAGTTACAACACGTTCTGATTCAAGTCAATATCCGCCTGTCAAAGAGGATCTTCTAAATTACGAATCGACTCATGCTTATCATGAACGATCGGTTTTTAGGAAATGAATTCCCTCTTACATCATTTACGACAAAGATATTGTAATTATTAGGATATAAGGGATTAGTAATCCACTAGGTACTGTTACTTTTTTGTTTATATTATTTGGAAAGAGTGTGCTGAATTATGCCCAAGATGGAACGTGTAATGGGCCATTGATGATGATGGAAGTTGTATGTATTGTTTCGACTACTAATCAAACCACGACTAAACATGTAAGTTTTTACATTGTGAAAATACGAATAAATTCAAATTCAAATTCAAATACTTTAATTCAGATTTCATCCATATTGGTTAGTATAACAAACAAAAACTTACATACTAGTGTTAGAAGATACAAATTCATAAATACGTGCTGGGTTTAGGACATACATGTAATTTAGTCCAGTGTTCAAAAAATGAACCCTGGACCCTGCCAGCAACAATACCCATAATGCTATTACCGCTGCCACGAACTCTGCGCATCAAGGATGCCGCTCTTTTTCTCATTATGGCGGCAAATCCGTCTACATGAGCATCGGCGAACATTCCTGACGCGCTACAGAATCGCGGCAGCCGCAACAACATCCGGAATATATTGTTATATATAACTCTTAGAGAGTTGATAGCTTTCTGAGTGTAGTTGACCCATAGGCTGCAGGTATAAAAGTTCTGGCAGTAAGCTTTAAAAAGAGATACCTTTATAATAATGCAACAAATAATTAAATGAAAGGTTTTTTTTACATAAACGACACTCAACTTATAGACATCAGCAGACCTGTTTTTTAACTATTGCCTCATATAGCAACAAGAGTGAGGTCATTTTTCAATTTGATTTGTTTACATCTATTTCTAGAATTCTTTCCTCAATATAAAAATGTATTTCAGTTTGCAATTTGCTATATTGGTTTGTTACTAATGCACGGGACAGGTATGTTTGTTGAAGGACAAATGTTTCGGAGAAATTGCAGAATTTCACGATTTGTCTCTCCAAATCTTTCGATGTTATTGTGTCAGTGTTAACAAAACTGTTTCCAGTTGTTTATTTGGACGAATTGTGCATACTTTTCAGAAAAAAGTTTTGCAAAATAACGTTAACTCAAATTGGATCAATATAAATACTTTTTCATATGTTTAAAGAAATTAACGTTCTCACACTACGTCACAGTACATTTATGAGAATAACGCATACACTCAACATAGAGAAACCCTGTGTCGCGGCTGCCATGGACACACAAATAGTTAACTACAAATTACACCCAAACTCACGAGAGAAATAAATGTAGGCCATACCAATATTTCTCCCGGCCCGGGAATCGAACCTGGGACATCTGCATGGCAGTCCGGCATGGTAACCGTTCGGCCACAGAGGCAGTTACGAAGAATAGTGATTATTTTTTATGAAAAATAGTGATTAAAAATAAATTACCTGTTCTTGACTGTCGTCTTCACAAAGGTACAAATTCTTCAATAACAAAATTCAGTGGATATTCAAAATATGCTATTCAAAAGTTGTAAAATTATAGTGAAACAAAAACTTTATATTAGAGGTGATTATTGTACAGCTTCTGCATACTTGAATAGCAAAAATCTATGTATGATGTTTAAAATACATATTGTAAATGATAAATGTGTACAATTGATTATTTACACAAATGAACACCTAGAGCTTTTTTATTTTGATTTTATTTTTTTTATAATACCAAGTGACGAGACGGACAAGTCATGCGCCTGATGATAAGCGACACGCCTGTCCATAGCAGTTGCATTGCCACTCAGAGCTTTAAATCGTAAAGATCTTAGGGGCACTGCCTCTGCGCCCGTCACCCTGAAACATAAGTTAACAAGTCCCATGTGCCTGTAATTTCACCAGCACCCTTTCACTTCGAAACCGGCTTGCCGGCAGAAATAGGTAAGGTGACTGTACTTCCCTGGACGAACTCTTTCACAAGGAGCTCTAAAAAGTTTCTTACTTGTTATTCTTAAGAATCTTAATCAATATGACGATTTCAAATGTAATGTGCTCACCAATGAAATAATAGTAGTTTATGTGACCGTCACATAATGAAAGGCATTAAAATACGAATGTGGGTTTATGAAACGAGCCGACTCAACAGGCGAGTTTCATAAAAACATCTCACGAGTGTTTTAATGCCTAATTATGTACAGTTACATACACGGCTTTATCTACACACATATTATAAGCTCTCTGTGAAGTGTTCAGGAACCGCATGTTACGACTGGCGAAATGGCGGCATATAAAAACTTTTTTCACGCATGTCACACAACCATGGTTTTTATTTTTAAATCATAGACATACTAGAATCGGCTCCAACTATCATATCGTTCGATATCAAGTAACGTTTGAAATTGTCAAAATTGTTTGCTATTCACATCGAGTATATAACCAGAAATAGAGACGAAATGTAATTTAATTTGTTTGAAAACTATTCTGCCATATCATTACTGTGACAACTGCGCTCGGCAGGCTTATTACCGAACTTTAGCAACTGGTTGTTAATTGTACAATAGCAACGCGATTGCTACCAGTTGCGATTGCTAAGTTGGTATTACGGATGTAAATCGCAAACTGATCGCTCGCTTGGTGCATTTGCGACTAAATTGTATGGAAACCAGCGCCACTCGCAACTGAACGGCAATCAATTTCAAACACAAACGTCAAAAAACAACAAGAAAGAATTATATTTACGTTTTCGTAATCTTAAATTGATCTGTAACAACAAAAATATATTTTTAGATTGTAGACAGACAATGTATTTTAAGTGTTTCAAACAAGAAATGTGTTGTTTCGTGTTTTTTATTTACCCAAGAAAGTTTGAATTGCAGTGACGATTCACTAACACTTGAAAGTTAAATGTTCAACGAAAAAGTATAAATCACTATAATAAAAATGCCAACTATGTCTACGTTATTGAGTTCTGCTTCTATGGATTCATTTCGTTCAGATTACCACTGTTTTGGTGTCGTGATATTCAGACTGTGTGAAGATGGAAAGTCGCGTCTCAAATGATCAGTTAGAAATGTTATTTGACCATCTTCTAAGGCACCCAGCATTTGATAAAGGCTTTAGTCTATGTGGAAGGTCACAAGAGACATCTGAAAGGCTGTGGAACGAATTAGCCACCAAATAAATGCTCTTGGCAGTGGAACAAATAAAAGTGATGCACAATGGACACTTAAGAGTGAAGAAAATTTAAGTAGAGCAATGAAAATAATTTCAAATGTATCTAAAACCAATGCCAAAGCTGCTATGTTTCAAGCTGAGGCCGCTCATATACAGTCCAAGCCCTAGTGGATATTGTACAATTACTCAAAAAATAATTAAGACAAACTAGTGGTTAATTGTTATTATTCTTAGTATAATTTTGTTGTGTTATTGTAGTAAAATTTTAATTAGGTATGAATAAAAAGTGGCAATTAATAAACACCTTTTAATTTTCAACTGGCATTGTAAAATTACATAAATTAACATTTTGTACAATTGCTTTCAGTCATCTCCTACCATCCCATCTGTCAACATTTTGCACTGGTCTTATTATGAGTGAAGGACCAATTGGAAGTTTTATGAAAGTAAACAATTCAATTTAAGGCTTTTATTTCATACATTCATTCATAAGGGTTAGTAACAGAACACTTTAAAATAGAGTTAGTATTAGAAACAATTATTTTTCCTCACAGTGATATGCATTCAAGTCCAGTGCTCATGAACCTAGCCCTGTACCCTAAATGCAATAACACTTGGGAGGCCATTACTGCTGCCACAAATTCAGCACATCAAGGAAGCCAATGTTTTTTGCAATAGTAATAATAGCTGCAAAGCCGTCTACATGAGAGTTAGCAAACATTCCTGATGCACTGTAGAAACATGGCAGTTGCAACAGCATCCTTAATATATTATTATACAAAACTCAGTTATAGATGTAGTTGGACCATAGACTGCATGAATCTTTAGCTCTTAATAATACAAGAAAATACTTTACTAACTACTTACTGTCTAGTACTTTTAACAAACAAGTCAAATATTGATATTATATGGAACAAGAAGAACACTGTCTAACTATCTAGTAATACAATATAAAATTGTGTGCATAGTGCTGTGTACATATACGTACATCATTTTTCTGAGGACCAATGGCTTAACATTCTTATCTGCTTCTCCATAACCTCAGTATTATAATTGCCTTTTGACTGTGGCCTCTTTCTAACTCGAACTGGGATGAATTCAGAGCTGTTATTGCAGGAATTTGTCTCGTAGAATGTTTGGTAGACTCTTCTTGGTGTAAGTCCATTGCCAATGTTATGCGATACCGAGCAGGCTTTCATAATTTCTGTAACAGTGTTATCATGATAATGCAAAAATCTTCACATCGCTTTCAATTCCCCAATGCCCCGTTCAATGGTGTTTCTGGCTCTACAGTGAAAATCAATATAATATTCTTCTGCACTGTCAGGAACAGCATTTGAGACTGGTGTTAATAGCCACAAACATAATGGATATTGCGAGTCCCCTGCAACATAAAGTAAAAATTTCATCATGTACACACTGCCACACAGTAATTGTAATTGTTAAGGTTGTTAATTGTTGTAATTTTTATGTCACATAACTTTTTCAAATGTTTAATATTTTGTGTGGTGAATAAATTGTTTGAATGTATTTTTGTAAATCTTTTATCAGGAACACTGTTACTTTTAGAGCATTTAAAGTGAAGTTTAACTTGGTTTCGTCAAAAATAAGTTAACTAACATAACTTTACTTCTATTTTTCGTCATTTGGTCACATTCTCCTGAGATTACTTACCTTACATTGCACGGAAATTTTATTTGTCCTTTGTCGACGAGCCAAAAGAGGAGTCAATTCATGGCCTTTTGAAGAATGCCTTGGATAACCTATGAGACCTGAACGCGGAAGTCCGAAATCTCAAAGGCCCTGCTGATGGCATTATTTCGGATTCTCCACCGAAGAATGGCAGCGTTCCTCCATGTAACACTCTTTTGTCCATTTAAATAGTCCAATAAAATGAGAACTCGCACCATCGCAGTTATACACACGCTACAAGCAGAAGATGACTGAATATTAACAACATTTCACTAAACAATCAATAAATAACTATTTTTAAGTAAAATCAGTTGTTACTTACGATTAAGGAGATGAAATAACAATGTAATTTGAAAAAGCGATCAATCAACAATCACCAAAAAACCACTGTGGCACTAGTTGTCAAAAGTCCGTCGCTAATTGCTCTTGCGTCGCTGTAAATGTCGTTCGGTAATACGAAAAAGCAACCGGTCGCTTTCTGTCAAATCATTTTCATGCAGTTTTAGTTTATTAGTTGCTCGCTAGAGGCGCTGTAGTCGACTGGTCGCAATTGTTCGTTCCGTAATACGAATTTATGTTTTGACAGCGATAATCGTGCAACTATTGCTAAAACGACTGGTCGCTAAAGATCGGTAATAAGCCTGCCGATTGGCTAGCCCGAGTTCCACTTCAAATCGACCAATTAACTTGAGCTTTACTATAAAAGACGAAAATTGCAAAATTTAATATTTAATTATCGGTGAAATGTGATTCCGTTTGTTTTGTAATTAGATGTTTTGTTGTTTTTCCCACACCACCGAAAAGAACGGCACGGCATTGTTACAGATATTATCTGTATTACAATAAATACAGAATATTTTTTGGAATATACGGAGACGTACACACAGGTCAGTAGTTGGCCTGTCTATATTTCAGTGCAAACGAGAGTTAATATTTATAAGAGCTGTATCGCTAATGTGTTACCAGTAATATATGGCTCTTCACACTCACTTCACTCGATGGCTATTCACATTTCATTTCGAATAAAACTTCATCTCGACTGATATTAGAATTGAGGTCCAATCAAATTGTTTTGTTTTTCAGAGATGTTCGAAATTTGAATGTAATAATAACATCGAATCGATGTTATTATGAAGCAATAATAACATTTTCACAGATAAGAAATTTATTGTAACAAAACAGTTTACCTTTATGCTGTTCGTAATTTGCGGTTTTTGAACACATCATAGAGGGTTTATGATATGTGTGTAGATAAAGATTATTTAAGTTTAATGGATTAGTGTTTCATTGAAGATCTGCCTTGCAAACACTACAACAATGTAAATGAATGAAAATGTCTTGGAAATCAGAAATAGAGGCCACACAGCTGAGACTAAATTGAATGTGTCTTTCCAGGTGATAACAGCAAGTCGTTGCCTAGTTCTGTGCGCGGATAGTCGTGCCGAAATGGAGGGCTGGGCTGGAGCGTTACGTGGCGCCTTACATCGCGGCGCTGACGTTGCTGACTTGGTTGCGCGACTGTCTTCTGGTGACCATCAATGGTGAGTCGTATTTGTATGCCAGTTTAGTTACCGCGACCCACATTTACAACAGTTACAACCACTTGTAATATTAGTATGTATGTATGTAAACACACACAAAAACTCGAAAATGAATTACTTACGAACAAAATAATACACCGCTGTTTTTCTATTTCTTCAAGTTTAAAAATTAAAATAACGTGGATACACGTACAAGGACATCTTGTTTTTTTTTGTAAAAATTCTTTATACTTTGCCCGTTTATTCTGGTGTTATATTTTTTCTTACTTTTTAGTGTTGGTTCGTGCAGTAAGCACGCAATAGTATTTATTTTTTCTAATCGCCTATATACTTTACTATTAGAAACTTGTTCCTTTTGTATTTCCCTGGACGAATTCTTTCACAAGGAACTCCACTGCTGCTAAAAATAATACATAATAAATGCATTGTAACTTGATTAAAAAGTTGTGTAAAGCTTTTGTGCTTTTATACCATCAGCCCATTGTACGTCTCACTACTGGACTTGGCTCTCCTCTAAGAAGAGGGTTTAGGCGGTTTACAATATTACTTATTGTATCTTATCATAACCCTTACACGCGATCTAACTGCCACAAACACTTAGAGGTAAACGCAACATGCTCTAAAATGTAACAAAGCTTAGCTAAAATATTAAAAAAAGCTAACAATTACAATTTTGACAAATAACTATACGATTGGAAATTGATGCGTGCACTACTTTTACGACATGAATTTTTTAGAAAATTTTGACTGAATATAATAACTTATTACCCGTAGCGCCATCTATGAGAAATCTTAAGTATTTCGACACCCAGTTAGATACCTTTACAGCTACCAGCCCTGGCTAGAGATGTCGCTATTCATTGTATTACATTTTTATTGAATTGATATTCAATTATTTTTTATGTAAAATTTTACTGAATAATATTTTTTTGCGTGTCAATAGTCAAGGTGATTATCAATAAAGTCACTGTAATTTACTGTCCTACACAACCTTGCAATTAGGCGAATTCGAGCCAGATAAGGTTTTGCAATATGGAACAGTAAATGGAGTAATTTTGTTACGACGACACCTTACGGGTACGGTTTGGAGACTTCACATGTTTATCCAAGGATTGTGTACTTTATTCGATGAGCACATTTCATCGCGTTTCATTAGTGAGATGTATTGTTACTAAACAATCACAAATATACATACGTAACTTGAAAATTAAAATCACAATTACATCCACGAAAGAAAAAAATCAATAGAAGTCAGACATTCATAATTCGAAACACTATGATACCTTGATAACGATTGTTATAGTTTCTAACTTAAAAATAAGTTACAAAGTACACTTTGCCATGTTAGCATATCATTGAAACTCGATACCTATTATTTCAAGTTACGTTTTGATTTTATATTGAAATTTCAATCAATGTGCTGCCATCTAGTGGTCACTAGATGAACGACAACGAATTCGAGATGTTTACTTAGTTCTCCAAAACAATAGCGACCATATTGCAGCAGTGTATATATTTATTTATTTATTTATTTATTTATTTATTTAATAGTGTAATATATTATTATTAATACAAAGATCGAACACTCAGAAAAAAATCCTTCGATCCAGCCGGATTCGAACCGACGTCTTCTAGCTTACCGTGCCAAATATATTTAAATATTTACTAGTGTCATGCCATTGCTCAATATATGTATGTGTTTTCGCAATGTTCAGCCTAAGTCACTGAAATGTTACAATTGTTGAAGACGACGATCACGTAGTATTTAAATCGGGTGGAGCCGCAAGCCGTGCGGAAGTAATCCCTTGTTCCACATTCAAATACCCTACGTGACCCGACCTGAAGGAAAAAAATTAAAATGAGAAAATGCGTCGGTCAAATAAACGAAATCAGTGATGTAGAATACCCGGCGTTGTATTTAACGTTGGAAATTCTATTTGAGCGAGGGACGACTCGACAGGATGGTGTTGGAACACTCATAAATGTTTATTACAATGAATTGAGTGTATCTCTTTTACTCAAAACATCCGTTAATATTCAAAGACCTGAGGTGTATGAAACTTGCCTAGGTGGGATAGTGTGTCCAATCAAAGTACTTTCAACCGTAACGCATAAATTTCCGTAGCTAGATTCTACGATCACAATACCTTGGGACTTACAAAGGGTCTGGACCGTTACTATGTTTTGAAAAACAAACATATGCGATTTAGATCTAAAAAAAACCAATGATGGCTACATTATTACACGAAATATTTTGAGCTATGTTGACCTTCTAGAACTTAAAATCTAATGACGTACACAAGTCAAATAGTCAAGCACATATTGAAATCTTTTAGCATGACTACATTTCCAGTACAGTATAAACTTAAAATTTGTCAATGACGTAACATTGGGTACCTATATTCAAAAGCTACAATCGAACAATAGTGAAACAATAATTGATAACAGTCGTTCTGTGACCAATCCGCTAAATAGTCTTAATTGTATCCTGAGATACGCAATCGATTCGTAACTTATATGTTGTCTTGACCGGGATATATAAACTAATGTTAGTCTTTTTTACTACAAACAACCCGTTCAGTCGTAAAGTACAAAGTGTCACCTTTATCTCCATATTTCGTCGACAAATCAATCAATCAATCAATCAATCAATCAATCAATTTATTTATTTGTCAGAATAAGGTACATTGTGTTCTTAATTCTAGGTAAGTCCAGCTTATTCTACCATAGTTGGCATGCAAATAATTATATAGGTACAATTAAATTCAAATTCTAATAAATGTCAAATACAATACTAAATTAATTATAACTACAATAACAAATTAATAAAAAAATATATCAAATCACATTACAATAATAAAAATAAAATGTTTATATGTTACTCACATGTCTAATTAAATAATTTAGGTAAAATATGTCAGTAAATTATATGTCAAAAAATTCGGCCACGGAGTAAAAGGTATTATTTAATAAGAAATATAAAAGTTTCTTTTTAAATTCATTAAAATTACTGATTAATCGAATATCCTTAGGTAGATTATTATAAATTTTAGGCGCCATGACAAATGCACTTTTACTAAATAAAGTAGTTCTATGCGATGCTATACATAATTTGTCACAATTACGTGCTCGTGCAACTTTCTTAAACATTTCTGGGTGCTTTCTGATGAAAATAGAACATTCATAAATAAATAATCCTGGTAATGTTAATAAATTAAGTTCTTTAAAGTAAGGCTTGCAGCTGTCTGTTCGCCTTAATTTGCAAATAGCTCTCACACACTTCTTTTGAGCACGGAGTACGGAATCAATTCCTGAAGCATTTCCCCAAAACATTATCCCATATCTTAAACTAGAAGCTACGTACGCATGGTAAGCTTGTAGAACTACTTCTCTCTCAACAACTTTGTTCAGCTTAAACAGAAAATACGACTGTTTGCTCAGTGTTGAACAAACCTTTTCAATTTGAGAACTCCACTTTAATTTGTTATCAACATGTAATCCCAGAAACTTCGTAACATTCGTTTCATCGATATTTTTACCGAGGAAATCAATGTTCTTTATTTTATATTGATTTCTTTGTCTAAAACTCATTAACTTGGTTTTATCAAAATTGATTTTAAGATTATTTAATTTTAGCCAATTTAATATACACGTCAAACTGTCTTTAACTTCATTCTCACTATTACAAATTACTGTGCAGTCATCTGCAAATAATACCATAGGATGCATAATTGACCTTGGAAAGTCATTGATATATATTAAAAATAATAGTGGTCCCAGAATACTGCCTTGGGGCACTCCACATTTGACATTATTAGTGTTAGAGTAATATTCAGTTTCGGTCTTGGTGTTAAAGCAAAATTTAGTTATCACAGTGGACTGTAATCTGTCAGTTAGGTATGACTTTAAAAGATTATGAACATTACCCCTTACCCCATATGCATTTAGTTTATTTAATAGTATCTTATGGTCAACATGATCGAAAGCTTTTGTTAGATCAATGTACAAGGCTAGTACAGGCAATTTGGTGTCAACTCGTTTGTAAATTTGCTGCAAAAAGTCATAGATAGCCAAGTTAATAGATTTGTTTTTTCGAAATCCTTTTTGTTCTGAACAGAATATATTATTGCCTTCAAAGTAATTGCTTAAACTATTATATATGACTTTTTCGAATATTTTGGAAAACACCGGTATCAATGCAATAGGTCTATACGAGCTGAGACAAAATTTGTCACCTTTTTTGAAAAGTGGTTTTATGATTGATAACTTCAGCTTGTCAGGAAATATCCCATCTTCTATACATTTATTAAAAATATGACTCAGCAAATCCTTGGGGAAGTACGATCAAATACCTTGGAATTTACACTTGACAAGAAGCTATCTTGAAATCGTGTTCAGACCGTCCACGACCACGCCCACTTTGGCATGAGCCCATTGACCTCATGAGCCGCTTTCTTTTCCACAATAAGCAGTGTGTTCTCTCCCTTAGGAATAAGTAGACTACGCAACTTACATTCATCAATCGCGACTTTGGTTATTGTCGTTTTTGCTCAGGGCAACCCTGTTTATATTCACCGTCCTGAGTTTATTATGAATGACCTCATTCATAATAAACTCGTGATGCCTGCACATCAACTATCCATATAGGTTTACAGCTCCCCACAATCGTCCAATTCATGAAAACTTACATTGACTCCGCCCCTCACGACCCGAACCACTCGATTGATGTTGCTACCAATTACATGTCCCTCAAGGACCATTATCTGAGCACATGTAAGAGCTATCGACCCAGGGCAGTTCTTACGACCTTGTCGATCCTTGTCAAATAGTTCATCCAGGAAAATGCTGCTACGTTACCTTTTTCTGCCGCCAAGCAGTAATGTGAGCATTACTGTGTGCCGATTTTGAAGGTAAGGGTGCTGGTGAAATTACAGGCACGTGGGACTGTCAACTCATATCGCAGTGGCAATGTCTCTCAAATCTTACTACTACTCGGCACTAACTGTTATGGACAGGCTTGTCACTTACCACCAGGTGCACGACTTGTTCGTCCCGCCACTTGATATCATAAAAAAATACCCCGTCACTTTCGACATGCAGGCCAACCAGATCGCTATACACAGATACTCTGCACCGAATAACCATCGCCGCCAGGAAGGTTGAAGAGTCCCCAGAATGTTCGAGTACTTGATCATCAGCACATTCTTGGATTGAATACCCACCAAGATATACGAAAAAGGGAACAAGTGCATTCGTCAGCTTCGCTCAAATAAGACTTGAAACTTATATTTTCTGTATTTATACACCAATCTCTTCACTTAGAATTGTTTGGTGGAGTTCGTTATATTTTATTGTTACTTGTGTTGTACAACATTTAATAGCTTTTTGTTTTGCTCAGGTACGCAGCAACACACGCGCGACCAACATTCTGCAACGTGTGCCGCGAACCGCTGGGCGCATTAGGTACTGCGCACGCGCTAGCCTGTGAGTTGTGCAAATTCAAGGCCCACAAACGCTGCGCCTCGCGCGCCCCGCCCTCTTGCAAATGGACCACGCTCGCCTCGCTTGGACCACATCTTGTCGAGGATGCTGAAGGGGTGAGTATAGTTGAAGTCAATGCTTATACGCATTTTATGCGTTTAACTTGATGACGTTTTCAGCATTGCTGGTAGCCCTGCGTAAATTCGCACGTCATTATCCTATTTACGAGTAAGATTCTTGTTGGTGTATCCTCCTCCTTGGTCTATTTATAGCTGCACAAGAACCAATACTCTTATTTGTTTCTTCCGTTTTACTATATTATATTCGCATGTAATCATCTCACAAATTCCAAAAATATTTAACCAATGATCTTTTCGCTTACCATGTTTAACCCTTAATCGGTGCGTTACCTCCTCGGACCTCGAGAACTAATAAGAGCGACTCACACACTTTTCAAAGTCTGAAGTGTTAAAGGGTTCAGTATATGGGATGAGAAGGGATAAAACATGCAGTCACCAGGACCCTTGATGCTAATTCGACAGCCGAACAAAGTGCCCACTCTCATCGCCTTAGCACCCTTCAGACACTCTCAAGAGGAAACGGGCCTTACACAATCATTATTGCCTGAATATCGTCTGTGTAAATTGAATTATATACATCACAACAAAGAACGTGAAATTCTGAATCGAATAATTGAATTAACTTTTTTCCATCTAAATTGTAAATTACGTTCATTCATGGCGGAAGGTGGCTGAATTTAGCTTGCTATGCCATTACGAAGTCAAAGTCAATTAATCATTTATTCCGAGTAGGTAAAATTTTTACACTCAAAAACGTCAATTTTTAAGCTACTGCACGTTCACTGTGCCGACTTCCTTGAGAAGATCAGGCAAGAAACTTTAGAGATTGCTCTTTTCAAATAAACTTAAATGCTATAGAGGACACTTTGAATCATATTTGTCTGGAATCTAGACTCCACACCCGGTCTACAATTTTGTAATATGAATTTTCAATTAAAATACTTTTAATGTAAGTTTTAAACTTAGGAAATTGTAATCTTAATATATGCTCCGAAATCTTATTGTAAGAACGTATACAGTTCCCCATAAAAGAATCGTTTACCACAGTTAAACGAAACCGTGGTACCATGAGTTTGAACTTAGCTCTAAGGTTAATATTATGGATATCTTCTTTCTTTTTAGGAGTTGGGATGTAGGTCGTTAGGCTATTAATTTTTTTTGTTCGAGAGCCTTATGATACACAACTATCGTCACCAGGACATTTTTTTATTTCTATGATATCCATTGAGGGGACGAACAAGCCGTGTACCTGGTAGTAAATGACACATCTACCCATAACAGTTGTAGTGTCACTCAGAGCTAGTTTTAATCTGAGAGGCACTCAGAGATGGGCAAGCGCCCGGGTTTTAACCCGGCGCTTTGTTAACACCGGGTTTAAATCGGGTTAAAACCATTAACATTTAACTTTTAATTACCATTTGTTAACATTCAAGACAATGAAATAAGGAATGAAAGTTTCTATGGAGAACCAATAATTTCTCAAATTTTTATAAAAATTTTTATTTTATTTTATTCGTTCGTTGTACAGTACAGTAGATTACTCGAAGTACTTATTCTACGCAAACGAAGTCGCAGACACCAGCTAGTCCTTTATAAGTTGAGGCTGTATAGTCTAGAGTAATTTTCAAGTTCCTTTTTTGTACCTAATTTCGGTGGTGGCAAAGTCTATTGTAGGATATAATCATGAAGTATTATTTAATATTCGTCTATTGTAACCTGGAATATTATTTAATATTGGGATAATATAATTTGATTCTCAAAGACAATTTATCTGTTGTAAATGTGCACTTTTTTAAGTAAACGATATTTTTTTATGATTGACATATACATATATTAACTGTTCAGTCTGTATTAGTTGATCTACGGGTACATTATAAATGAACTGTATTCAAGGTAACACTATCATTATGTTTAAGCATACTAAATTAATATTTGATACTCAAAAATAATATTGTATTATCTTTTTTCATGTAGGTAAAATCTTGGTTGCGCCCTTCATTCAGTAGTTAGGTTAGTATATGAAAAAGGAGCACGAGCTGAGCGAACGAAGCGAGCGTGTCGCGGCAGCGGCCGGCAAGTGCCTGAAGCAAGTTTGCTTGCGTTTCCGGAAATGGTTTCAGGTTTTTTTAATGCTCTTATGTTTTAGTTTTGAGACTCAACATAAAACTATCAAAGTTCATTTATACAAGTCAAATATTAGCTCAGAATATAATAAAATATGCATTGATTTAATTTATTTTAAGTTACAGAAAAAAATAATAAAAATTAGTAGAGACAACTAACCTAAAAAATTATCTTATCAATAGCTACCTCAATCTAGGGATTTCTACAGATTCAGAATAATGAAATTAAATAAAACATCAAAATGACTTTATTTTACATGCAATACAATAAATTTCATAACAATTAAAAACCCCGGTCAATGAGGCCATCATCCGTAAATTAATGGCTCGTCGAGACACCCACTGGTGTTGAAATTTTTTTATCTTGCGTAAGTGGGCGGTGAGCAAAAAAGTTTTGAACCTATGATCTAAGGGATATGATGAAAAGTCTACCTTGCTACATACTCCAACGAAATTTTGGTTAAAACTACATAAAAATTGTATGAAAATTGTTGGACACGTGACGGGTACATGATATAATAGACAGGCGTTGTGGTATAGTTTCTATAATATGTATATGTATAATATATTTTTACAGCTACTGAACCGTGTTTCCTCAATATTTGTAACACATTTTTACTTTTATTCTCCGAGAAGGAAAGAGGGCACTAAATAAACACAAATGTGTACCAACTGCTAAGGTTCTAACAATATTTGGGCTCCATTAACGAGTCAGATAGTGATGTGTATTACGTTATATAGATACTACAATACGGTACTTTCGACAATAGTAGTCTCGTAGTCATTTATTATACATGTCGGAATATAACCGTAAGGGAAACATTATTTTCCACTCTCATTATTGATTTAGTCAGAAATTAATATAAAACGTTCGTTATTGATTGATCTATTCACTCTTCGTTAACAATTCGTTCAGTCGACAGTGGACTAATAATGTCAGTTGATTGCAATTAAGAATATAAATAATTTTCACAGTAGTAGTTCAAAAGATGGATGAGGTTAAAACTAGTTTTCAATATCACGCGACGAGTTCACAGGGAGTGGCCGCGCCTAATTGTTTACTTTCTTATACTCACACAAATAGCCCATTTTGTCAACGCGCACTTATTTATAAAGCCTAGACCACCAACTTCACTCCTTATTTTTATATGGCAACCCTGCCAACAATCTTAATATTTTGGTATAGAGATAGATGGGACCTAGGAGAAGGACATAGGGTACTTTTTGACACAAAAATAAGTATTAGAAGAGGTGACATAGGGGATGAAAGTTTGCATGGAATACCAATAAAACTACGAAAATTAGTAGTACATTAGGTTATGGAGTTCTTAGGTTTTCGCGATTATTACATATAGGAAATGAAACTATTTTTCCGGAATTAAATTGCGTATTACAGGTCCTATGGTCACGGTTGACTGAGGTGGTACAGTCATCAACCAGTTATGTCTAATATTAATGAAAATCACCCTATTTTTTCACTATTGTTACAAAAGTTGGCAATGAAATACCTTATTTTTAATTTTACAAAGATACATTCCAATTTACGCTACATTATGTTTTACATATTATTTTATATGAATTTTTATGAAGAGAAATTTATTATTAATAAATAATGAAAATTAGAATAAATTAAAACATATTAGTAGTGATATACGCTATTTAAATCCGGAAAAAATAGTTTAATTTCCTACATTAGGTTACTTGAAGTACTTATTCTACGCAGACGAAGTTGCTGGCACCAACTAGTTATTTATAAATGTTTGGCTTCGTATATAACTTTAAATTGTATCAAATTATGAATATAATACATATAGATGAACCCATTTTTCGATAAATCGAGTATATTTGTTATTCAAACATTTGTTTTTATAAAATGTATTTTTTTTTAATGAAATGTATAATAAGCACTTAGCCCTTGACCTCCTACTCACCTGGTGGAAAGTGACGTTGAGGTCGACGATGGAGCATGTACACCTGCGAGTAAATAATGCCTATTCACTCTCGCCTGAAAGGCCCAAGTTATAGCATTCAGGGTATAAGTCTGCAGGCAAGATATTCCACCTCGTGGCCGTTAGCTATACACATGTGGAATCGTAACGCTTCACGCGAATCTTTGGAATATCCACAACTTACGGACGGAAACCAAGCCTACGTCTAATCGCTCGGTGATGGAAAGGTGAAGGCGGAATTAAATCGTGTAATTCCATCGCACACTCTCCGTGATATTTCCTGTATTATACCGATAAGCAAGCAACTTTACGGCGGTGTTCAAGACTTTGCAGCTTCGCCTCTACTAATTCCGAGTCACCTATAAGCCTCTTGGCACGCTTGTCGATTGAATCCAAGGAGGCCAGTACAGGTCCCATGGTCAACCACGGCTGACTAAGATGGTAGAGTCATCAACCAGTATATATCTACATTAATGCGAACCATCCTATTTTTCTTTATAGTCACATAAGTTATTAATTTAAAACCTTATTTTAATTTACCAACATTCCAATTTACTCTACATACGTTTTACGAAATACTTTATATTAACAATATGATTTTTTTCTAAATTAAAAGAGAAATTGGAAATAAATTAATCGATATACTTATTTATATTTGTTATGTTTATGGTAATGTATATTATTTTCATTTACCCTTAATACTCACTGCCTTCATCTTTTCATCTTAATCATTTTTTCTTCCTTCCTTCCCCTAAATATCCTAAAATATATAATTTTGCCAATTTGCATTGGCACAAACGCCAGGAACAAAAAAAACAATGAATTTTAAACCATCAATCATATTACCTTTGTCTCGTTGTCAGTCATTATTTCCCGTCCACATTAAGAACATAGGCAATAACATAAAAATAAAATATCAAGTTCAAATATTTTTATGACGTAACAAGAAACATTAACTCAAACTCCCATTATTTATTTAGATTTGACATGAACACAGTCTTTATTTCTTTTGCGCTACAATGTAAAAACATTACATATCCAAAGCTCGATAATAAAAAACCTAATATCATTTATAAAAAGAATGAACGTAAGTGATAAAAATTGTAACGTCGCTATGTATAAATATAACATCTATCCTTTATAGAACGTAGTGTCGACACTATTTTAAGGACTAACATTTCATCTAGTGTATGTCTAATATTGAATGATGTCGATAATTTTATCGAAAGGACCTAAATGCCAAACTACAGTTTATTCGTATTACGATTACATAATAAAGTTTTATAGAATAAAAAAACCGCAAACAGTAATGTCAGCATTAGTGTATTCCGGTTTTGAAGGGTATGGGTGCTGATGAAATTACAGGCACCTGGGACTTGTCAACTTATGTATCAGGGTGACAGGCGCAGTGGCAGTGCCCCTCAGATCTTTGCGATTTAAAGCTCTGAGTGGCACTGCAACTGTTATGGACAGCCATGTAGCTTACCATCAGGGACACGACTTGCTCGTTCCGTCACTTGATAATATAAGAAAAAACTGGATTTTCTACTATCTAATTAGTAGCAGTAGAGGTTCTTGTGAAAGAGTTTGTCCAGAGAAGTACTGCCATCTTAACTATTTCTGCCGCCAAGCAAGTAATGTGGTTAGGTACTGCATTCCGGTTTTGAAGGGTGGCGGCATGAATAGGTAAGGTGGCAGTACTTTCCTGGACGAACTCATTCACAAGGAGCTCAACTGCTGCTAAAACAATCATGAGCGACTTGTGCTGCTCAGTGAAAATGATCTTTATATTCTTGTATTACGCATTTAATGTGTGTGGAAATAAATGATTTTAATATCTTCGTTTCTTAAACTTAGAGTTCTCAAACATGCTCGGAAATATTTGTATTACTTTCAAAAAGCGAACACGGAAAGTTCGACATTTATGGACCGTGCAACTCCCGGCCAAGGCCTGCAAAGTAATTATGAAAATTCATTACTGTCCACTTTTGTAAAATTTGAAATCTATTTAGTACTACTAACAATTAAACTACGTAAACAGGCAAAAGAAAAATTCTTACAGCCGAGTGTTCGTGATGGCGAGAATTAAAAATACCTATCTGCACTGCTCACTTTAAAAAAAATAAAAGGCGTAATAAATTGAAGTACTTTGGTATTATTTTTTGCTTTTTCGTCTTTTTTTATAATTTCGTGGAAAAAATAGTTATAGTGTAGTGTAGTAATTAAAAACAAGAGGTAATATTAGCCATGGAAAACTTGTTGCTGGCTATGAGCAAAGTAAAATACATGAAAACTTATGAAACTTTCATGCACTGTAAAATCACGTGAATGACGTCATCAGACGTTCAGCAAACTACTACAGACTACTAAT
Organism: Hyposmocoma kahamanoa; assembly: GCF_003589595.1. Lineage (NCBI taxonomy): Eukaryota > Metazoa > Arthropoda > Insecta > Lepidoptera > Cosmopterigidae > Hyposmocoma > Hyposmocoma kahamanoa. The sequence continues at coordinate 23,282,324 of NW_020653945.1, forward strand.
ATATGCGCCTGGAAAATTGACAATATATGCTTTTAGCAAATTGTCCTAACTTGATTGATTTATTCAATAACAAAAAAATGTAACATAACAGTATTTACCATGGCATTACATCAATTTAAAAACAGCAACAAAATAAAAACAAAATCAGCCATAATTAAAAATAAAAATTTAAAACGTGACATATTGTTACTAATGTAAATTTAAATTATTAATATCACTAGAATCCATCCTGTTTTTTCTCTAGCATTCTCTTCCATTCAATCATTAGTCTCGCTATCCCAGTCACAAACAGATCACACTGCGGTGATGCTGCGAGTACGGAGATGAGGAGTGTAGTCGCACGGGGAAGGGGCGAGTGACGGTACTGGTCAGTGCGTGTAAGCACAGTTGCTAACAAGGGCACATCACGCCGCCTGGTACAGTAGTCATTTGGTACTTTGAATTTAGGGATAATTTCCACGAGGTACAAACTGTCCATATTATTCCTTGTAACATTTAAGACAAAAAAGAGTAAAGACAAATTTCTACGTAATTCTAATAACGAAACGTGTTGAAACTAAAGAAGCGTGTTGGGTACATGTACGGGTAATAACCTTGATTCTTTTTGTATAGGCATCTTAAAAAGTTTTTCTTTACTTGCTCCAACATAAGAATATATTTATTCTCGTGAGGAGACCAGACCACTGCATTCGTCTCGAGGATGTTGCGAAACAGTGCCGTGCATAACGTGCGCGTTGCTGCGGCAATAAGTGGCCCAGCGTTAAACATCATAAACCCTAGCCTCTGGTACGCACATTTTGTCACATTCCTAATATGAGTCCGAAAAGTTAGAATGGTGTGAAAAGTAACTCCGAGATCATGGACCTCGTTAACGCGAACCATCATCTGACCGTCAATTAGATAGTTATATTGAAGGGGCAACGGGGAGCGCAAAAAGGACATAATCTCGCATTTACGAGTACCACTATTAAAAAACAATTTATTATCCCTACTCCATGTATGAGCGCCGTACCGGGCGTGCCGGCGGCGGTACAACTGAATTGCTTAAATCCGTATCATGACCTACACAAAGTTGAACGGGAATGGCATAGCTGGATGATGAGTTTTACTTTTTAAACGTTAATTATTGTCTCTGGCTGGCTAGTTGACATCTAACAAGAGCGAGATGGAACTACATACTAAATCATATGAAAGAAATAGACAGATGTACAATCCTGGGAGCGTTCAAGCACTATTAACCGATTGTGTTCAAAATGAGAATATATTTTTTTAATTAATTTTATTATTGATTATACTTATTACGTTGTTTTGCAATATCGGCAACTTTTCAATCATACTTTACAAGCCGTACGACAAAATTAAATATCATGTCTAGTCATTATCACTGAAATTAATTAGGTGACTTTGTAATTTGATAACATAATTCGAACGTAACGTGTATTCGCACATTTTCATTGATTTCATTGAAGTCAAATTTAGCACAATTTAAAAGTTATTTTGCGATTTTCGGTCAATAAAATTATTAAAATAATTAAAATTCCATTTAAAAATTGCAACAACATTCATGCCAATATTTATCAACAATACTTTAAAGATTGGGAACTCGAACTAAAATTTTCAAAAATCGCTCAATGGTAATTTGACAGGCAATCCAACTTACAGGCTTAAATAGGATTGCTCTAAAAGCTCATAGTAGGCCTGCAGTTCGATCAGGCGCTCCGATCGTACGCACGCGCACGCTTCCGTATTGTGTATGTGAAAATGGCGACGACGCCAGAAAATGACTTTTCTAAGATAAAATTTTTTGTTTTATAAAATGTAAGTTCACATTTGACCTCCATCTCACCTGATGGAAAGTGACTATGAGGTCGACGATGGACGAATGCTTATTCACTTTTGCCATAAAAAGGCCCAAGTTATAATTTTCAGAGAACAAGTCTGCAGGCAGGGAATTCCACTCCATAGCCGTTCGCCATATAAATGTGGAAGCTTAACGCTTCGTGCGAATCTTTGGACTATCCACAACATAGGGGTGGAAGCCAAGCCTACGCCTAGTCCCCCGGTGATGTAAAGGGGAAAGCGGAATTAAATCGTGTAATTCCATCGCACACTCTCTATGATATATCCTGTAAAATACCGATAAGCTGGCAACTTTACGGCGGTGTTCAAGGTTCTGCAGATTTGCCTCCACTAATTCCGAGCCACCTACAAGCTTCTTAGCACGGTTGTCAATTGAATCAAAGGTGGCCAGTTGGAATGTAACAGAGCCACCCTAAGGGTGGCAACAGTACTCCATGCACGACCGGACTTGTGCTTAGTACAGCTGAAGCAACTGTCCCTATCTACCGACCCGAGATGCCCCTATATACCGACTCAAAAGAGATAAAGTTTTCCGGAGAGACTAAGGGGGTCGACGGCAAGACCAGGGTACAACGGGCGTCCGGGCCAAGCCCTCCGCCAGTGATATGCCATTGCAGGCATTTCTGGCGGACCCGGACTTGGGTATGGACTCGCTGGGGTTTGTGGTTAGCTGCAGAGACATGTTTGTCTGTCCCGGTTTTGCATGTGTCCGGGGCGTCTGTCTCGAGAGCAGCTAGCGCGTCTTAGTAGCGGTCTAGTTGAAGGCCTGTATGAGAGGAAACGCGCGGGACACGTGAGTTGCCCTTTAAATTGGAAGCTATATCCGAATATTTTGTAGGACACTGCGACTGGCATCTCCGGCACTAGGCCGGAGAGCTAGTAGAGGATAAGCTAGATATTCTCCGGTCCCTCTAGCCGCTTAGGTTATTGGGAACTGGAGAGAAGTCGTTTTTCGGCGTCGGGAAGTGAGCGTGCCTTACAGCTCCGCCACCTCCGCGGACTCAGAGTCGATAGAGGTGGCAACTGCTAGTTGTGCAATGCGCAACGGGAAGTGAGCGTGTCTACAGCTCCGGTGCCTATCTGAAAAATAGGGAGGGTACTGTACGTGCTCCCGGGGCGGCTCACCCGAGGCACTAGTTTCTCGAAGAACCGGATGAAATCAAGTAACAGAGGTCTGTGAGAACCTTGTACACTGACTGATCTGGGGTCAGAACCTGAACTTGTAAGGTTCCTGTGCGCGCACGGGTTATAGTGTCCTTCTCGTGTGCCCTAAGGGTATTTTTTTTCTATTTGCATAGATCTCCTCTAAGAAGAAGGTTTCTGCTATGACCTCCATTAATTTCACATGTTGTGCAAGAATTGTGAACCTTCTTGGAAGAACAGGTTTCATGATATTGTTATCTTTCACCTTTGGTGATAGTTTTTTTTATAACATCAAGTGACTGAACAATTAAGTCATGTGTCTGGTGGTAAGCTACACGCCTGTTCATAACAGTTGCGGTGCCACTCAGAGCTTTAAACCGGAAAGATCTGAAGGGCACTGCCACTGCGCTGCCAGGGTAGATATGAGCGCCGGATCGGCGCGCCGCGCCAAATGCAATCGGCGCGCCATTGAATTCAGTTCGGTCAGGCGCTCCGATATTACCCAGTCGCCATTTTCACTACGCATACACAATATGGAAGCGTGCGCGTGCGTACTATCGGAGCGCCCGATCGAACTGATAAAAATTTGATTACTATAGAAATACATTACTTTATTTTTTCCTTTGAAAATACATTTGTATCTAAATTCGTTTCATGGTCGTGCTCGATCCGCTAAAAAGCTGCCGCCGCAGACACTTTTTCGTCGGCGCGCCGCCGCCAGTTGGTCTACTAACGGCGCTCATATCTATGCCAAGTTGACAACCTGGCACAAGACCCTTGTGCCTGTAATTTCACCAGCGCCCTTACCCTTCAAAACCGGAACGCAGTAACACTCAGAGTACTTTTTGGTATTGCTACTGAACAGTCACAGATATACTTGACTTCGAACTTAAAGTCATAGGTACTACAGTCGTTACAGGGAGTCGAACTCTAGTTCGATCTCTCCAATTTGTTAATTGGAGCAACTGTTCTCCCACTCGCTGGACTACGAAATTGTATAATCAAACGTCTTAAGATTTTTAATAATGAAAATGTCAATCTCTCTTGGAATACGTGCGAAATCCCCAACCGCTACTGGGCTATAGTGGCGGACTATGACCTAATATAACCTTATTTAGAAACTTTTAAGATAAAATTTTAATTGCAATAGCCCAATGATAACCGAGAAAATTACAATGTCAAATAATACATTAGTATAAAATATGAATGTAGCTTACCCACGACCTTAGACTATGGAAACGTCAACTTTGATAGCTTCGAAACTTTGTATTTCATGAAATAACGCACAGAATACATATTGCTGTACGTAATAAGTTTCTTGCTTTTTAATCTTTGTCTTAATATGTCAAATAAATGTTATATAAACATGACAAATGTCAGTGTGAAAAAATTAAATTTGTGTTACATATCCATGGGACTTATTTTCACAGTGTGAAATATTGTGTACGATTTTTGTGGTACAATATATAAATAAAGTCGTGAAAGTATCATGCAATCGTGAGTTCAAAGAGACGGTCATCTAGTATGCAGTTGGCACGCTCCATGACCTATGCAACGTTATTGACGACGCAATTCGCGCGTCCCAATTCCGAGCTGATAATAGAGAGAAGAGAAGCATTATTATTAGACTAAATATGGAACGAGAGGCTCTCTGCGGTTTAATGTCAGGTGCATTAGTTGCCCCATTAGTTTCCATCGTAGACAAGGCAATATTCTCTAACGCAAGTGGCCGAGCCTCAATAACAGAATCCTTTAAACAATCGTTTGGTTTTGCCTTCAAATCACCTATCAGCTTCATTCGAAGCCCTTCCGTGCTCTGGATCTTTGCTGTCTACGGTGCAACTTATGTGTCATCGAATTGCACAGACAGATATGCAAGAACCCACAATATGGACGTCTCCTCAACAGTTCTAATAGTAACAAGCTCTACCAATATAACAATGAGTGTTTTGAAAGACAGAGCATTCTCGAGAATGTACGGCGTTGTTGCTCCAAAACCCATACCTTTGATATCGTTAGCTTGTTACGCAATTAGAGACTTTATAACTTGTGCCGCATCGTTTACTTTAGTGAAGCCCTTGGCGTTGAATTTGGAGGACAAATTAAAAGTCAAGCCTGATACTGCTGTTACAATGAGTCAATTGTTTTGTCCTATATTTGCACAACTGTTTAATACGCCGATATTTCTATATGGGATGGATAAGTATAATAGACCTACGGCCTCTACGCCGCAAAGGGTTCAATTTATGAGCCAGCAATATGTGAAGACGTATTTGTCTCGCGTGGCCAGGATTGGACCAGCTTTTTCGTTTGGCGGTGTAGCCAATCGATGGTTAAGACACAATTTAACACCACCTATTAATATGTAAAGTAATAAATAGTTATCATATTCTTAGGTTTTCGCGATTGTTACACAATCAAGGAACACCTTAGACCCGAAAAATAATGTACTTTAATTTCCTATGATAAAAAGTATTTTGAAGTGATACATAATGATCATGTAATGAAGTGTGTATATTTTAATAGTTAGCAATTTCAGCTTCAGAAATCCGAGGACTGAATTAGGCGTGTCAGCGCATGAGAATGTGAACACAAAATACATAACTATAAGTTAGAATTTACAATATATCGATAAATGTTGATTCTGGGAAACCAAAAACCACCACTTGGTTTTTGTAAATTCTATCGTATTGCGCATGCATTTTCGGTTGAGTTTGGCATGAGCTGAAATTACCATATTGACTGTCTATTTCGGTCAGCGTGTCGTATTTTGTCTTATAGTAGTCGCCTTTGATTGTTCCGTAGTTGTTAAGCTTTTTATTGTGTGAATTATTTTGATTTAGTTTAATTATATGACTTATTATTAAAATTATTGTTGTTATTTCGGAACCTACAAAGGGTTATAGTCAACATCACATGAGGTTTTTACGGTTCATCGTTTTGACTTTATTGTAAGTGACATTGAGTTTATTTAAATTTTAAGTACAACTGGCAGACAAGTCGTTAACAATTAAGCCATTCGCTAATTAGTTATGACAGATCTAATTATAGAGTGCAAAAGATAGCAGTGGCAAGAAATGTGGTCAATGATTGAAAAAGATAAGCCTGTGTAGAAGACGTTACATTAATACCGCTTGTTATTTTCGAGGTCAAGAACAAACAGAATTAAAGTACTTAATGATTTTCTTAGCTTTGATTTGATTCTGTTAGTAACAGAAGCGCTCCTTGTAAAAAAAGAGTTCGTCCAGGGAAAAATTCCTTCGATCGGGCTGGATTCAAAAGCTCCTTGTGATAGAGTTTGTCCAGGGAAGTACTGCCACCTTACCTATTTCTGCCGCCAAGCAGTAACGTAAGCGTTACTGCGTTCCGGCTCGGAAGGGTAAACGTCCAGTTACACGACGCGAAAGTATTCGACGGACAGCGGTGCGGCGCGTGGCGTGAGCGCGATGATATTCGTGTCAAATAAACGCACCCTAAAGGTGCTGGTGAAATTATGGGCACGTGGTACTTGTCAACTCATGTCTCAGGGTGTCTGCCGCAGTGTCAGGGCCCCTAAGATCTTTGCGATTTAATGTTCTGAGTGGCACTGCAACTGTTAGGCACAGGCGTGTCGCCTACCGTCAGACGCACGACTTGTTCGTCCCGTCACTTAGTATTACAAAAAAAAGAACCTCCTTTTTAAATACAAAAATATTGCATCCTTCATTTTTCCATAGAGGGCTCAATCCTTATTCAAATCGTATACACCTATAAAACACTCTTCTTATATTACTGAGCTTATTTGAAGAGCTCTGAAAAATAATAAACAAAACTTTTAACTCCTTTTTGTAAATTTAAAGTTAAAATTAAAAAATTTCGGAATTCCGAAGAGATCGCTATGTCGGCCATTCTCGGACTAGTGTTCACTACCTAATTTTCGTGGCAATTTTTATTATTTAAGTATTCGTTTTTTTATCGTGCATATTATTTAATGTTCGAGTATTGTATTGTATTATTGTATTTAATAACTACACGATAATATACTTGATATATAAATAGTACAAATTGCCACGGACATTAGGTAGTGAACATTAATCCGAGAATGGCCGATGTATGAAACAATTTTTCGCATCTAAATCGCATATATTTAATTTTGTTTGTTACAAACAGACCAACGTTTTCGTTCTCTTTTTACACGTCTCGTGGTCACGGTCACGACTTGCTGAGATGGTACAGTCATTAACCAGTTTTGTCTAATATTAGTGCAAGTCACCCTATTCTAAGCTATAATTTAAAAAAATATTAAATTAAAACGCCTTACTATTATATTATTATATAATCAGTAATGTAACAGCGTAAATTCGAGGCAACAACCATAATGTCGTAAATGTTTATAATCTACGAATATAATCACATACCGCTCTCTTAGGAAAGCACGGGCATTGTAGCAGGTTCACCCCTTGGGCACAGATTACTAAATAGTTACTACGTCACAGATACATCACTCTCATACAAAATCGAAAGTACCTACGCATTAATATCTGACTAATGACACCTGGCACTCACTACGAGGAAAAGGTGACCTTAGCACGCGCTCAGAGAGGTGAAAATAACGTAGCCCGGCTTGTGCAGTCGTGCGGAGCCGAATGCTCATAAATGAAAGACTTGTATAAGCGCTTGTACCGACGTCAGTACACTCAACGGTAGGCACTTATCGCATAACCTTGAGCGGGTGATGGAGTTCTGCTTTGAGGTAGTGCAAACACAGCGAATGTTTTTTTTTTTTCTGAAGGACATTTGATCACTGATGGCCTTGATTGTGTCACACTTGATTGAGAGGGTTAACCAGTATAAAAAATTAAGATGGCAGTTAAGCATGCACCTTGGTCAGGATTATTAGATACTTCCGCCAGAAGGGCGTTCTATGATAGAAAGTTTTCGCAAAAACACGCTGAATTATAGGAGAACTTACGCCGACGCATGTGCTATTATTTATGAATGAGGCATAAGAATAAGGTAGGTAGTTCATGTTTTTAATATTACAAAATTTTAAGGTTACATATTTATCGCTCTTTGTAATCAGGTACTTAGGTAGATTATTGTATTTACGATGAATCACTGACACCTAAGACGCAAGTTTTCTTAGAATCGCTTAATTGTTACGAAAAACTATAACTACGCAGTAATTATTATTATTATTATTATCATTAATATTATTATTATCAGTTTCCGTTGCCGTTATCATTATTATTATTATTATTAGAGTCACCACACTTACAACGAAAAATAATGCAAATCGCACGTCTCCGTCGCTCTTATTACATAAACATAAAGCTGTCAGCTAGTTAACCGGCTGAATGCGATAACATGTCGAGAAGTGTGTTGACTTCCTTAGCTACACTTTCTATGTATGAACATTAATAGATCTGCAATAGTAACAGCTGTTATAACCAGTGTACTTTGGTTTAGATCCCAACACTATTTGCTGGAGAAATGTTGAAAAGGTACAACGGGATGTTCACGAATATTTGAGCCGACGCTCAAAAAGGAGTGGGTTAAATATTTAAGTAAATGCTCGAAAGAGCTGCCAAGTTCAGCCACTGGGCGTAATTCGACACAAACGTGATGCTTCTTCCTGGAGCTATGAATAATTTTGACTGGTAATATATACGTCCCCGAGTAATGCTTGAAAAGCAATTATTTAAGACTCTATACTACCTCAAATGGCTTTGGTTGATTACGCATAACAGTGAAACCATTGAATCATTCACTTTGGAAGAAATATATAGTAAAATTGTGAATATACACTGATTACTATATGGTGTGAAAACACGGTTCCTAAAAATGTTCATGATACAAAAATCGAAATTTTACAAGAACACCGAGGTATTCAATAGGTACTTTAGATATACCAATTACTTTTTTTATATCAACTGAACTAAATAGAACACGTATACATGTTTCGATCACTATGTATATTGTATCACTATACGATATACATTTATGAAATGGCCTTAATTTCGTTTGTAAAAAATAAATTATGAAATAAAACGAATGGCCCCGCCGCTCGACCTAAGGAGATGACCTAATGAGAGAAGTATGGTAACTCCGTACAAAGTAACAGCGCAGCTTGTATGTGTGCGCGACCGCTGCGCGCCGTTTACAGACGCACACATTCGCATACATAATGAAAGGCGTGTTGGGACGACCAGTGTTATGCAACCACAGAAAAATAAATACAGTACATTGTTTGCATGACACGTGAGCCAACAGTTGGCGAAGTTCCGCAAATTTGAACTCAGTTCGCCATTTTCGCTTTGTACGTTAAGATTGTGTCAATTATCTCGCGCAAAACCACGAAAATCGTAGAAAAATGCCTTGTTTCACTACTTTGGAGTGCAAAAAAAGTCGCACTTGTTATATTATCAATGACAGTGTTGCGTATCATCATTAAGTCTTATTTTATTTAATTAAAATAAATTTTCAATTTTCTGTTTATCGTAATCATTTTTTTGTTACAAGAAACGAAATTAAACCGTGTACCGCTGCAATATGTTCGCTTCTTTTCTGGAGAGCTAGTAAGCATCTTGAATTCGTCGTCGTTCAGCTATTAAGCGCTAGATGGCAACACTTTGATACAAACAAATAAAAACGTCGTAACTTGCAATAATAAGTATTGATGGTATTGAACTTTCAACGATATGCCAACAAGGTAAAATTTTAAATAATATTAACAGTACCCAGTAACCAGAATTTGTTATATTTTTAAATTAGAAACTACGACCAATCGTTATCAAGATTTCATAGTGTTTCAAATTACGAATGTGTGAGTTTTGACGATAGTAATTTTCTTCTGATAGTAATTTAAATCGCAAGGATCTTAGGGGCACTGCCACTACGCCCCTCATCTTGAGACACATGTTGACAAATTCCACGTGCCTTCACCAGCACCTTTGTCCTTCAAAACTTACGTACTTCCCTGAACGAATTTTCAGAAGGAGCTCTACTGCTACTAAATACACATACTACTACATCTACCATTGTATATACATCTAGTTTTTCGTGAAATTATTCCACTAGTTTGTTGAAAAATATTATTGAAAAATTCCATCGACCCGACTGGACTCGAAGCAGTCTCAATTGCCTGAGAGCTGTATCCACGTTAAGGCTCTGAACCTTTATTTAATTTATTATACGGGTTAAGACCTTTCATCGCGCCCTTTTCATCCGATGGCCGAGGCCATAAGCGGCCGGTTGCTAAATGTCCTTCGGCCAATTGATAAAAATGTGACAGCAATTCGTAACGTAATAAAATCGATCTTGTGGCCCACAGTTTGTTCTATGGGTATTGGAAGGGCGAGGTCCCGGCTTCGATCAGTTCCGGGAATAGACTTTTTAAATTCTGATCTGAGTGTTTTGGGTGTTGTCCCAGAGTAAATTTCGTACTTCTGTCACTGATAGTATAGAAATTACAGGCACGTGGAACTTGTCAACTTATGTCTCAGGGCGACGGATGCAGTCACAGTGCCCCTTTATCCTTGCGATTTCTAGCTCTGCAACTGCTATGGACAGGCGTGTCGCTTATCACCAGGCGCACGACTTTTTTTCCCGTCACCTGGTAACGTAAAAATATATACATTATCAATAATAATTACATGTATATATTATATACATGTAATTATTATTGATACAATAATCGAACAAATACAAAAAACCCCTTCGATCCAACTGGATTTTGTTTTACAATATCAAGTGACGGGACGAACAAGTTATGCGCCTGATGGTAAGCTACACGCCTATCCATAACAGGTGCAGCGCCACTCAGAGCTTTAAATCGTAAAGAAGTTTTTAGGCACTGCCACTGCGCCCGTCACCCTGAGAGAATAAATATTGTATATTCGCAAATAATAAAACGGAAAGGTGACTTCTCTTCGACGCTTTTTGAGCACTCCGGTATTTATCACGAGAGAATAATGACATTCTTAACATTGCTTAACAAATAATGAAACGGAAAGGTGCCTTCTCTTCGATGCTTTCGGCTTTCTGGTATATATCACGAAAGAACTGTGGCATTCTTAGAGTTACTTAAACTATAGATATATTAACAAGGCTTTGAACTCAAGTTGAGACAAGAATGTAAATAAAGGCACGTTTCCATCGAGAATATTCGTTGGCGAGCGCTCAATGAGCGAGCGAGTTGTTTCTGAGCAAGTTTGACAATGATGGATGGGGAAAGGCTACACATTTAAGTGGAAAGTGACAAGTCTTGTATATCGGAGAACCGACAACTGACGGAGAAGTAAACGATGTGGACAACTACCGAAGCACATCGTCGACCTTATGAAATTTTTAAGATAAGGACTGTAATGGGAGAAACCAACAGTTTCCATTCTCATGCTTTTTAACCGACTTCAAAAAACGAGGAGGTTCTCAATTCGACTGTATGTCTTTTGTTTTTTTTTTTGTTTGTATGTTACGCTATAACTCCGATATTTGTGAACCGATTTCCATGATTCTTTTTTTTTTTGGAAAGGGGGTACTTCCATAGTGGTTCCATTTCATTTGAAAATCATCCACGTCTAAGGGTGGCTGTTCACACTCGAAGATTCATATTTATAAATAGCGCCATAAGTCAATGAATAGCGCCTAAATTTTCTTAAGGAGCAATTATTTTAATGGTTTATTTTGCTATTTCTCCAATTCAAGGCGTTTTTCTCTCGATGTTCTTTGAGTAGTGAGAACCAATTTTGATTATCTCCAGTGTCAACTCCTGTGTAGTGGCGACTTTAAGGATATGTCAATAAAACTTAGCAAATAGATGTAATTCCACGTACTTTTGAGGTCGGTTTTTTTAGTACTCTATACTGAGATTATGTGTTATTGGAGACTAAATGGACGAAGGATCAATTTACATTCCCACGGAATGGAATGGAACGAAAGTAACAAAATTATACATAGCAAAATGAACTTTATGTTCTTTGTTTATGTAATTGTGTAACAAATAAACTAGATACGATATACGGGAATTCTCGATAACTCTCCGGAAGATGCGCGACCAATTTTTTGGCTAAAAACCGGCTTCCATAGCGTTCCGCGGCTATGCAAATAAAGCCTAAGAGCGGTTACACAAGCCGCTTTTATCAACGTTGCAAACGCGATGCAATCGCTAATCGTTACCTTTACAAACACGCGCGATTTTAAGCATGCAAACGCGATGCAAGCGCACGACTGCATCGATACAAACACACGATTGCATCGCTACACCTAGGGTCGTATTTTAGAACTCTACTCAAAGCTCAAGTCAGGATTGCACTGGAAACACAAGCACTGGAAATACGACCCTAATGGCAGTGACTTGAGTATGATTTCGAGTGCTTTAAACCATACTCAAATCCTGACTTGAGCATTGAATAGAGTTCTAGAATACGACCCTTAGGATTCATGAGATTTCATCGATGCAATCTCGCGTTTATATTGATGCAGTCGCGCGTTTGCAATCGCCTGTAAACCGCAAGTGCAACGATGCAACGCGCGTTTTACGAACGCCACTTATGCCTTGATATGTAACACAAAATTTAAAAAATACATTGGGAACAAATTTTAGATTAATGAATGATTTAAGATTTACTACATAATTATTTATTAGTTCAATACTAAGAATGTCGCAAGTATTATCGCCTATCACCAAATAAGAAACAGAATGAGGTATTTAAAATCTTTCTTTAATTTCAAAGTATAAATGAAAAACATGAAATTGAAACAAAAAAATTGAACTTTAATAAATTATGTGTCGGCCATATTAATCTACGATCTTTTGCCATTTTTCGGGTAATTTTAGAATTTCCCTTTCATAAAACATCCTATCTCTTCGTTGTCAGTGTGTCCGTTCAACGAGGTTTGTAAAGACCGAAATAAGTGAAAATCTCAAGGGGCTACGCTACTTCGCCCGGAATATACGATGAATGAGATAACACACCCCAACAATGGCTTTTGACGGCTCTGTAAAGATGTGTGTGGTTTGGCATTATCGTGATGCAATACATCTTTACTATTCACGAGTTCTGAAATTACAAATTACACGCCTATTCCTAAAATGTGCGGGAAAATGATTATTATTTTTAAAATAACCATAGACAAAACAGCATTTTAAAAGAAAAATGTTATTTTACTATTTTTTAAGTTTTTATTGACTGTCACGATATTTGACCACCATGATATTGAATTATTTTTGTGAAATTACTCCACTAGTTTGTTGTAAATATTAATACAAAGAGCAACGCACCTCAAAGCGGGCTGAATGTTCCGCTCCGAAATTTGTCAAAATATTGCCTCTGTAAAAAAACTATTGAGATATTTGTAGAAATGACTATAATATTACAAAAAGCGATAAACATTTATTCAATATTTCCACATGTTGAAAATCAAACCCTTCATTTTTAGTATGAAACTTCAAGTTATTTCAAAATCGGAACGTTCAGCCCCGCTCTCCCCTACATCTTTATCTAAGACTCTTCAATTTTGTAATATGACTTTTCAATTAAAATACTTTTAATGTAAGTTTTAAACTTAGGAAATGATAATCTTAATATAATATGCTCCGAAATGTTATTGTAAAAACGTATACAGTTCCCCATAAAAGAGTCGTTTACCTTAAACTAAATCGTGGGACCATGAGTTTGGACTTAGTTCTAAGGTTAATACTATGGATATCTTCTCAGCTGTTTAAGGGTCTACAGCTCTTTTCCTAGTTAGTGCAATGATCTCAGTCATAAATAAATATTTATTTTACTTCCATTTGTCCGATCAATTTGAAATTTGGTGTACCTACTAGATAAATCCGATGTCATTACAATAACACGGTTGATACTGCAACCAAGACAGTTTGCAGGCTACCCAACTCTTCAATTACCTACAGTAGAAATGTCGTGTTTCAAATCCTTAAATTAGTCTCGCTAGTTGTAGTATTAGTTAGATGGTGACATTGTTGAGTTTTTGGAATACACTTCATCTAGGATTTCCTTAATTTTTAAGTGTTATTAAGAATTTCTTTAATTGGTTGAGTCGAGCCAAGGTCGAACTTTTCTGACATCCACCACCAGGCAGGGCTCCGACACCCGTTCAAGGTTACGCCGTAAGTGCCTACCGCTGAATGTACCGACGTCGTCACAAGCGCTCATACAAGTCTTTCATTTATGAGCATTGGAGCCCAATGCTGCACGACTGCATTCGGCGCCCCACGACTTCACACGGCGGGCAACGTTATTTTCACCTCTCTGAGCGCTTGCTTAGGTTCCTTTTTTCTCGTAGTGAGCGCCTGGTGTCATTAGTCAAATTTAGTAGGCTATTATACCGTAGGTATTTTCGATTTTGTAGTACATAGTACATAGTAAATATAAAGTAATCTGTGCTCCAAGTTTAATTTAATGTTCTAATAATAATGAATGACATTTTTGTTGCAGAATATCACAATGCCTCACCAGTGGCTAGAGGGAAACCTGCCTGTTGCAGCCAAGTGCGACGTTTGCGACAAAACTTGCGGCTCTGTTCTCAGGTAATTAGATTTATTTTAAATTTCGCTTGCTTAATCAATTTCGTTTAACACTGTTGATTATTGGGAAACAGTTGCAATCCCTTTTGTCCTTCTGCTAAGAATCCCATCACTTTTAGCCGAGTGTGCACACTCCTTGTTCACCGTCATTGTACACATTGTCACTTTTTGTCAGGTATGATTGTGAGCGGACGTATAAGCCCCCATATACAGACGATTTCTCGTTTCGATCGTTACGATGATCGAAACTATCTGTCGCTACTCCCTTGGCGCTCCAATTAATCGTTAACAACACAAACGTACACTATCGATTCGTCGTTTCGATCAGTCTGAAACGACAGATTGTGAAGACAAATCGTCCCATCCTGTGTTTATATTCATTGTTTTTTACACACTCTGCACCGCACTAGGGAAACCCTGTATTGCTGGTGCCGTAGATACACACATAGGTAGACTGCGACAAATTACACCCAAACTCACGAGAGAAATAAATGTAGGCTCACAAATATTTCTTAAGGCCCGGGAATCGAACCAGAGACCTCGTGCGTGGCAGTCCAGCATGGTAACCGTTCGGCCACGGAGGCAATCAAATTTTTTTATCTTAGTGACGAACTTATTATTGTCCCTTTATATTTGTAACATTTGACACTAAAAAGTACTACCTTTCTACCTTTGTTCCGCCTTCTGATAGTTATCCTCCTGGACACGAATTCCCATAGATGATCTGGAAGTCTTTAGATTTCGGACTCAGGTTGGTCGGAATAAGGACAAATTGTTCAGGTGAGGATTTTCGGATGGTTCTAACCTTACATAGTACTTTGTACGCCTTAACACCTGCACGCTTGAAGATTGCGGCTACTGTTGACGAGGTCAGCGTGGCAGAGTTTTGGGTCAAAATAGACAGTGTATCGATAGAATAAAAAGGGATTTTGAGGTGATGAATAGTAACATACCTTAAGATTGCAATTTCAATTATAATGATCGTAGCTGCAAAATAAAGCACCAATGTGCTTAGTGATGCCGAGCCGGCAGCCTCCGGGATGCCTAGGTAGTCTTGGGGATGCCCGGCAGCCTTTGAGATGTTTCGGCAGCCTTTGGGATGCTTCGGCAGGCATAGTGTGACTATGCGGGGCGAGGGGAGGCACGCACGGCAAGACAAGAACACGAAATGCTTCGGCATGACTAAGGACGCTTAGACATGCTTACAGATGCCGCGTCGTAATTGCCATCAGTATGCGCTTGCATGTACGGATGGTTAAGGATCCCCTGCCGAGTCATCCCGTCTGTGGGCGCCGGATCTTATATTTAACTGTATAGTTTACATATTATACATAGGTATATTTCGCGAATCTCTTCCCGTCAGCCTTCCACTTGCTGCGATCCTGACACACATTTTTCACCTCATCAACAGGCATCAGTGCTTTCAGACATGCAAGTCGGCGAAGGGTACAAAAACGTAACATCTATTGTGTGTTTTGTTTTAATAAATATTAGGGCGCCTTCTAATTAGAGGCGCTGCAGTTACACAACTCTAGCGTTGTAGCCGCGACGTTACTAATTTTCATACAATATTTAGAAGCGCAGGTGCAGCGCCATGGTCGTAATGGACTTCAAAACGGAAGAGGTTCTTAATTCGACTGTTTTTTTTTTTTTTGCGCGCTTACTCCGGTATTTATGAAACGATTTTGATGATTCTTTTTTGTTGGAAGAAGGGTGGATACCTCAGTTTTGGTCCCATTTAAATTTGAAGAAAATATTCCACCTCTAATCGTGGCAAACTAGGGGATGAATCTGGTTTCGTGAACTTTTTAGTTTATTATGTTTTGTGAAAGTCATGGAACAAAAGTTATTTATCCACTCACGCGATACATGCAGCCGTAGACGCATACCACACCTAGAGGTGCCGGTGATGATTTTATACCGATTTATCGGATATCGAAGTTATAACAGGTAAAATAACTTATATTAATTGCTATTTCGGTAACTACTCTAGCAAACCATAAAGTCTTTAATGCCTGGGTCTGTCATTTAAAAAATAAACAACTTCAAAAATACGTCACGACAATAGTGTGTGTTATTGTTTGGGCTGGTGATTTCGGTGATTATTTATTGAAAACATACCGTAAGTAGCGTTTTTCAAGTTTACCCTGAGTATAAATGTTTATAAACTATACTTTAAGGAGTAATTTCATGGTAAACGTTAGAACCACTCAAATGGAATATTATCATATTTATCCAAGTACACCAAAAATTTCATTAGTGCTTTTTAAGTGCAGGATTGGCGGTGTATTACTGCATTTTATTTGAGATCTTTTTTGTTGGTAGTACGGAGGGTATTCATTTAGCAATGCAGAATAATAATTTTTATTTATAAAAACTTGTATTTAAACTGAATCTTTTTCTATTTTGCGAAACCAAATAGCCGACATTTTGCGGTAGGAGAAGCGCATCGCGTGAGCGGTTATGATGTTAGTCCTGTGAGGTTGTTACTATTTTAAAAATAACCCTGTAAAGTACCAGATTAGGTAACAAAAAGGTCGCCAATTAGCATTTGTATTAAACGCAATGCGGTCCCATCACTAATTTCCAGTCAATTCGAATTCCACTACAAACATTTACACAATCTTATGGAAAAGTGCAAACGTAAAGGGACAAATCGTTTTGGGAATGCCTTCGTCTTAACGTTTACGAGGCTGTTACTCCCTTCGTAATACGTTCGTGGAGTGTTATAGGCACATTTACACATCCACTGACTGAACTTGAGAATTCTGGTAGATTCTCAACGAAAAGGAATTTTTTTATGACACGACGAACAGGACAGGAAAAAGTGACAGGACGAACGAGTCGTGCGTCTGGTGTTAAGGCGAGTTACCGGAGAAGAAGCGGCAAAAATCTTTTACTAGATGAAATGGTTGAGGTATTTACTATTGAATACAGTCTTACAAAAATATACGATACACCGAAGGATGTTTTCTAAATTGTGTGTTAATTTGTTACATGATTTTTTATATTTTTTATAATAGGATTTTATATAATCAGACAAAGTACATCCTGTACTTTGTCTGATTATATAAAATCCTGAAAACAAGCTAAAATATAAGCCTAAAACGAATTATTTAAGAATAACATATCTTACTTTGTACATCATTTTTGTATTGAGATATTTC
Organism: Hyposmocoma kahamanoa; assembly: GCF_003589595.1. NCBI lineage: Eukaryota > Metazoa > Arthropoda > Insecta > Lepidoptera > Cosmopterigidae > Hyposmocoma > Hyposmocoma kahamanoa. Next base: position 23,300,021 of record NW_020653945.1, read on the forward strand.
TCTGTAACTACTACAGAGAACCTACAAAATTTTGTTTTTCAACTAAAGCTCTACAGAAAATGAAACTATTTTTCTAGTATATAGTATAGTTGTATATAGTTTATAACATTTGTAACTATAGTGAAAAGATAGGGTGATTTGCATTAATATTAGACGTAACTGGTGGTGATGACTATACCACCTCAGTTAACCGTGACCATGAGACCTGTAAAGGGCCCGAAACGTTGGTTTGTTTGAAAAAACAAATATACGCGGATAAAATCCGGAAAAATAGTTGCATTAGATGTTCTTATTAGTTGTATTAATAATTATGATATTAAGCTGTTACAATTTTTCTATTTTCAATTGTTTCTGCTTTATCATAAATCTTTACAGCTATCAGCCCCGGCTAGAGATGTCGCTGTTCACTGTATTTAATTTTTATTGAATTGATATTCAATTATTTTTTATGTGAAATTACGCAACTAGTTTGTTATAATTGTTAATATAAAGATCGAACACTTAAAAAAAATCCTTCGATCTGTCTGGATTCAAACCAGCGTCTTCTAGCAAACCGTGCTATGCCAACTAAGCCACGGAACGTTACCGAATCTTTAAAAAAATAATAATAACAATGTGGCGAAACAGTCTGACATTCAATAAACTTATCTTCTTATCTACTCGACCAAAATGTCACAGCTTTTGTTTTCGCAATTTGAAAGGGGTTCCCTTTGCAAAGGTTGTTTGTTTTTGTGATTAAAATCAGGTAGGCATTGGGTTGAAAATCAATGAATTGAAATCACACTGTATTATATAAAGAAAGTATACTATATATATATATATATAGCAGTAGAGCTCCTTGTGAAAGAGTTCGTCCAGGGAAGTACCTTACCTATTTCTGCCGCCAAGCAGTAATATCAGCAATACTACGTTTTGGTTTTGAAGGATAAGGGTGCTGGTGAAATTACAGTCACGTGGGACTTCTCAACTTATGCCTCAGGGTGACAGGCGCAGTGGCAGTGCCCCTCAGATCTTTGCGATTTAAAGCTCTGAGTGGCATTGCAACTGTTATGGACAGACGTGTCGCTTACCACCAGGCGCATGATTTATACGTCCCGCCACTTGGTATCATAAAAGAAAACATCGGGCTAACGGAATTCACTCCCGGATACTACGCAGAACACCTACACCAGAACCAATTTAGAAAAGATCATCTCCCAAATTGTTTCTCCTGGGAATCGGACCCGGAATTTCCTCATCCTGCGCCCACAGAACCAATCGTTAGGCCACCGAGGTCGTCGCACAATGTGCCTTCAACATGTATGTATACTTAATGTGTGGCCGGAAACAGTGAAACTGCTTTTTTTGCTAATGCCAACTTATGTACAATTGGATTAATTATGAATATCCTTCAGCATAGCATTACTGCGTTCCAGTTAAGGAGGGTAATGGTGCGCGTGAAATTACAGGCACAAGAGACTTGTCGACTTATGCCTCAGGGCGCTGTTGCAATGCCTCACAGATCTTTGCGTTTCAAAGCTCTGAGTGGAACTGCAACTGCTATGGACAGTCGTGTCGCTTACCACCAGGCGCATGATTTATTCGTCCCTCCACTTGGTATCATAAAAAAATAAGAAAAGTGTTATCTAAATCATAGTTTCCGAAAGTGGCCCCTACCGCACCGCAGTGGATGCTGAATAGTCGTAGGGGATAGAGGCTTCGGAAGCTATGGGGGGCATTGATCCTGTCCAGGGGGTGCTACAGCATTTAAAAAAACAAGCATGAATTATCTATATAAACTATACTACATATATATATGTATTTATGTGGATATCGTCTCTGGAAAGGCGAAATTACTAAAGCACCATTTTGGACCTTTTGGATGTTAGTAATTTTGCCTTTCCAGTGACGATATGTATATATGTAGTGTAGTTTATATAGATAATTCAGGTTTGTTTTTTCAAATGCTGTAGTGCCCCCTGAACAGGATCAAGCCCCCCCTTTAAATTTTTTTTATCTGGCCTAAGCGGGCGATGAGTCAACAGTTAGGGAACCTATAATCTAAATCATTCTTTATTTATTAGAAATCACTCGAGTTATTATAACTTCCACTTCTCATACATACGAATATGTACTGGAGTGTACACTTTGAACTTTAAAGTAACTTATCGTAATAAAGATAGAATTTAATTTAAACGGTAAAGGAAAACGTGCCATTGTACGTATAAAGAGTGCTTTCTTTGCAGAATCACGAGCACAATTTCACAAAGCTTCAAAGTTGAGAAAAGCGATTATAGTTGGTGTATACTGGAAAACACCTCAATTTACATCTTACAATACAACACAATACAATACAACACAATACAATACAAATATTCTTTATTGCACGCGGACAAATACATAATAACAATACACCAAAAAGTAAAAATTACAGGTACAACAGGCGGTCTTATTGCTAAATAGCAATCTCTTCCAGGCAACCTTCGGGTTATAGGAAAAACAGTAAGATAAAATTATTTGAGGGCGCAACAGAATACACATATTGCACATATACAAATGAAGAAGAAAATGGTAATAATAAAAATACTAAATAAATAACGAAATAATAATATTAATAATAAATTAATATATATATATATATATATATATATAATTATATACCTACATACAAGATAATGAGCTTTGAGTAAAGTTTTGAAAGAATCAACAGACTTAGCGCGTCCGATCGATTCAGGCAGGGAATTCCACAGTTTGATGCTTCTAACCTTGAAGGAGTTAGAACAAAAGTAAGAAGAGTGGATAGGACAGTTTAAAGAAAGAAATTCCCCAGACGTCGAAGTGACATGTAAGCACCAAACATCCTCTTACTAACCTCAGTGATTTGAGGTTTCTAAGTTAAGCTCTTATCAAAAGTAAGGGATTTGAATACCATCGAATAAGATGGTAGGCAATGAGCCATGATCGATGCGCGATTTGAACCGGGGGCTGCCAATAATTATACTCTGGGTCTTGATAGGATTCCTGTTAGTATTACTAATGGCATTGGGTAATTCAATTAGCCTGTGAATAAATTTGAAGATCATCTTCATAGAGATGGTATGAAGAAGTGAGTGAAGAGGTGATGGTATTGATGAACATAGCAAACAGAAGAGGGAATAAAACGCTACCCTGCGACACACTGGCAGTAACATTATACCACGAAGAAAGTGAATCATCATAGCGAATGCGCTGCCGACGCCCATACAGGTAACTTCGAAACCAGTCAATTACTGTCAATGAAATGCCAAGAGACCCGAGTAGCGAAGTAATAATAGCGGTTAAAGTATGAAATTGCCGATTTGTACTGAAAATCTAAATTGTTTATTTTTTAAATTTTTAACAAATTTATTTAATCAAAATAGTTGCCATTATTGTCTATACATTGCTGCCATCTAATGGGAAGGTTATTAATGCCTTTGCGATAGAACTCCGACGATCTAGACTGCACAAACTGTGTGAAAGCATTTTGTACTGCCTCCTGGGAAGAAAACTTCTTGTCACGTAGATAATTGTCCAAATCACGAAAAAAATGGTAGTCCGTTGGAGCAAGGTCTGGTGAATACGGAGGATGACGAATGGTTTCTAACTGCAGTTCCTGAAGGGTCAAAATGGTTTCTCGTGCTGTGTGAGGTCTCGCGTTGTCGTGGAGCAATAATGGTGAAGATCGATTCATGAGTCGGGGCTGTTTTACTGCTAGTTTTGTCAACATGGTTCGGAGTTCGGCACAATAGACATCTGCCGTTATTGCTTGACCAGATCGGAGAAAACTATAGTGAATAACACCATGCTGAGACCACCAAACAGTTACCATTACACTTTTCATCACATGTTACAATTCGATCCAATATTCCTTCATTTCTGTACCGGTTCAACAAGGCAACACAAGTTTCAACACGCGTTTCTTTCTGCAGATCAGTCAAATCATGAGGCACCCATTTTTCGTATTTTTTTATTTTATTGATTTGACGCAAGTGAGTCAATATTGTGGGTAAGGTAACGTTAAACCATGCCGCTAATTCCTGGGTAGTTTGACTAGGATCGGCTTCCACTATCTCTCTTAATTCATCGTTATTCACCTGTGTGGGCGGTCTTCCTCGTGGCTCGTTCTTTAAGTCGAAATTTCCATCACGAAAGCGTTTAAACCAAAATCGCACGGTGCGTTCATTAGTAGACCCCTCTCCAAACGCAGCATTGATATTGCGGGCTGTTTCTGCCGCGTTAGTTCCGCGTCGGAACTCGTATTCAAAAATCACTCGAATTTTCGCAGTATCCATCTTTCTTGTCTAAATTGAATAACAAAAACAATTGAAAGTCGATATTCAAATGTTTCAAATTTAAAAAAAAAAATTACAGAAACCATTTGAAAAAAGTTTCATACGAAAACCTCAAACCATGAAGATTCTATGAAAATTCAAAGAACCCATTGCAATAAAACGGCAATTTCATACTTTAACCCCTAATATTTCAAAATGGACAGTATTGAAAGCATTACTGAAGTCCAACAATGTGAGGACAGTAAGCTGCTGATTGTCCATCCCTAATCGAATGTCGTTCTGACGACATTCGACGACTACTGTCGTACTATGACTTGGGCGGAAACCGGATTGAAATGTGTTCAAAAGGTTGTTACGGGCAAGGAAAAGAGTGAGTTGGTGATGAACTAACTTTTCAAGGACCTTGGAGAGAAAAAGAAGAATAGATATCAGGCGATACTCGGAAAAGGAAGAAGGATCTGGTTTTTTTCGAAGAGGAATCATTTGGGCATCTTTTCACGCCGTAGGAAAAGTACCAGATGAGATAGAGGTGTTGAGGATTTTAGTTATGACTGGAGTAAGGATATCAATGAGAGGGATGATCATGTTACGACTTATGCTGTCACATCCAACGGCAATCGACGAGATGGCAAGGATGTTCTTCTTAACTTCACAATTAGTTTCTTTACTAAAATGAAACGGGGGAATATTAGGTGTTGGCAATGAAGAGAAAAGTCGCAAAGTAGTTGATTTTACCTTATCATCAAGGATAGAGGAAGAAGAGAAGTGACTGTTTAGCAGATTTAGGTCCAAGTTATTAGGGATTTTGTTTTCTTGAGCTTTACCAACACCTAAACATTTTAAAAACTTCCAGACTTTAGCAGGGTCTCCATTTTCGACGGACTTATGGATATGACGACGTTGAGCATCCCTAACCAAAGTGTAGCAGCGGTTATGGTGGTATTTATTCCGATTCATATCAGATGGATCGGCTGCAAACACTGACTTTGCTCGATTTCTAATACCCATATGTTTTCGGATAACATCATCAAGCGAAGGAGCAGGAAGATGTTTGATGCGTACAGGACGAACAGGGGCGTGAATATCTAATAATTGCACAAGCAGAGAGTTAGAAAGCTGCACCTGTTCATCAACGGAACTGGCCTGATCAATGACTGACCAGTTTATACAAATTAATATTAGCAAAATGTCTTTGCATTAGAATTCTAGGCTTTGGTTTAGATGGACGGATTTTATACGAAAGGTATACTAAATCATGGTAGGAAAAAGCCTCTGCAGTTAGCTGACCATGTTTATTGACGTGATCAAGGAAGAGACAATTATGAAGTCTAAAAGAGAGGGCAAACACTTACTTGGCACTCATCACATTTTACGTTAAAAATTAATTTCAAAAACGCCTGCGGGCTTCTCTGGGGAGCTTTTTGAACTGGTGTATAGAATATTTATGTTAGAGAAAGTTACTAAAAGCCTTCAAAATCGCTCTTTAAAATGTGTGACAAAAATTTCCGAACAAATTTCCAGGACAAAGAATATTTAATTATAAATTCTTAAAAACTTGTTGATTTCTCCATTGTAATCATACGTAGTCAATAATTTATAATAATAATGTTTATTGTTGCAGCACAGTAATGAAGCCCCGAGTCCTGAACCTGTATCTTGTGTCGGATACAAGCAACTGGCAACTAGAAGCGATTATATTCTATTTTCATTTAATTCATATGAAATGGACACAGTCACCGATTGCGGCAACCGCAAATGTATGAAATTAAAATATTCGCTTCTAGTTGCATGTTGCTTGTATCCGATACAAGACACGTTTGCGCAGCGGTTTACAAGAGCCAGTATCCATTCTTAATATTTGTCAATTTGTATTTGTCAAGTTGTCTATTTCTTAACAAACAAAAAAAATGCCTAGGCCATACAAAGGTCGGCGCGTGAATTTTTGTAATGTACAAGTTTATAAGCGCATTTCAGCGTGTCAGGGTTCATATAAACTCGTACATTGCAACCTCCTTAGAGCCTCTGTGTGATCAGGGCATGATTATATTATTCGTTTTATGCGGGCGTGCGTGTGTGGGAGAGAATAAGGGCAAGCGCATATTAAATTTATCAATACATATTTTATGCTTTTCCTCTTGAATGGAGTTGTAAATTGCAATGCTCTAAGTCTGACCTCGGAGCATCGTGGCGCATTTCTCTCTGCATCTCAGAGCATTGATATTTAACCTTATTTCAAGTGCAATAGCATAAAATATGCATTGCTTAATTTAACATCCTCTGCCTTGCCGTCCGCCGGCTTGTGCTGGTCCTAAGGGGGTAGCGTATAGAGCATATGAAATTATGAATTTAAGCACACTGTACTTTAGCTAGAAATTTTCAATGAACTTGAAGGAAGTTTTTTAAACTCTTCTAAATTAGTGCTGGTTTAGGTATTCCGGGCACTGCCGCGGTGTTAACTTCAATGCTCTGATTCTATAATACAGATAATTTCCTAGTCAGAGACCAAGTGACGTAAAAAGGCCGCACTAACAGAATCATAATATATTCCTAATAAGACTCATATTTACAATCGTAAAAAGATCACTTGATTGACAATTATTCATATTATGAATTGCTAACAATTCATATAACGCAATTCATCTATTTGACACTGTTGTATGGAAGTGCGTAAAATGGTCTATAAAATAGGAAATGCTTAGTCAAACATTTGTTTTGACACATATTCTCTTTTTTTTTGTTTTCCTTCGTTCCGCGTGGAACAGGTGAAGGTCAAAGACCATACTGCCTAGTCATTAGTTTCTCATTTTCTTCAGTACAAAATGTCTCGATTTATGTCTTCAGTGTAAGATTCTTCAGTTTAAGTCTTCAATATTTCAGTAAGAGCCGTGTAAAGTATTTAGTTTAAAATATTAATTATCCAGATTACGAAGAAATCTCAATAATATTAATTAAATATAAACGTTAATTCCTTAATCATTTGTCAATTTTGTTTGTTTTGGTCATCATAATATAATGTCATCGTCGATTGTATCGACAGAGCTCTTTGAAAAAAAAATACAATAAACAAAACTAAATATGTCCAATTCTGTGCTATTTATATAACTAAACAAGGGTATGATACTGCTGTTGACGTTGACAACTTGTAACTTGTTGCCAGCCAAATCATAGAAAATTTATGAAATTCTTGGTTTTTTGGTAAATTAATCTTCTTATGTGGTTGTTTTATCGATGAACATACTTATGTACACTAAATTCTCGTAATAAGTCATTTATGAATATTATAAAATCAAATTTAAAAGAATCGTCGAATTTAAAACAAGTTACGGTTTTCCTTTTTTTGATGTGGCAATTATAACACCTAAGCAGAATCTGCTGGTCAATTGAAGTGAAATTGGATACAATTCATCGAAATGTGGGACCGTTTTACGAAAATAAGAGGAATTGCTACAGAACGGCGAACAGTTCTGTAAATGAATAGCTTTTAGCAGAATTGCACAATTTGGCCTTTTTAGGCCTCCAGGTAAGTGGTGTGGTGGTGCACGAGTACTAATTAATATATTTAAATAAGGAACAATAAAATTGCAGTAAGTACCTAAATGTCAACAAATGACTGCCGAAATTACCGCGTTTGGTTGGAGACAAAACAAGCAAAGTGGTTTCCTAAATCAAGCCGTTTATTTAAATGAATGTAATCCCCGAGGTAACTTAAGTGGCTGTGTTACACGTGAATGGCGCTAATGCGTACAGCCATTACGAGGTTAACTACCTTGAACTCAACCGTGAAAAATGTAATACCGTAATGCTTTATGCTTATTGTCATTTCACGTGTTTCAAACTACATCAATTTCAAAATTACAACTCACTGTCTACGTGATTTAAACCCATGGGATTCGTCAATTCAATTTGCTTTCCACGATATTAGAGCTTTGTGATTGGTTGGTTTTAATTCACAGCTGCCTGTCACGTGAGTTTAAACCTATGTGATTTGTCGTTTATTTCCTATTGTCTTCACATTTCGTATCCTTTAATAAGGCCACATGTGAATGTCATAAAAATACGAAACTTAATGACACAAGTTATCTATGTATATGTGAAATTTTATAACTATTACATTCAAGAGTCTACACAACCTCAAATGGCTTTAGTAGATTCCGCATTTATTTAGTACTATAGACCACATATACGCATACGCTGCGGCAGGTTATACAGAAGACCGAGGAGTATAACCGGCCACTTTGCTTAGCGTTTGTGGACTATGAGAAGGCCTTTGATTCGATCGAGACCTGTGCGGTACTGCAGTCTCACCAATGCATGCAATGATGCCAAGTAGACTGTAGGTATATTGAGGTGTTCAGGTACTTATACCAAATTGCCACTATGTCAGTCTGATTACAGGATCAGAGCTCTAATCCTATCTAACTGCAACGAGGCGTGAGACAGGGAGATATGATATCTCCGAAATTGTTCACAGCTGCGGTGAAGAATATTTTTTAAGCTTCTGGACTGGAAAGGACTTGGCATCAACATCAACGGCGAGTATCTAACACACCTTCGATTTGCCGATGATATAGTTCTTATGGCTGAGACCTTGGGAGACCTGAACACAATACTCGAAGATCTCAGTAGTGTTTCCCAAAGAGTGGTTCTTAAGATGAGCATGGATAAGACGAAGGTCATGTCAAATGCCCATGTTGTACCCGCTCCAGTTAAAATTGGGAGCACTACACTCGAAGTTGTTGACCATTACGTATACCTGGGAGAGACAGTCCAGTTAGGTAAGTCCAACTTTGAGAAAGAGATCTCTCGTCGAATCCAGCTCGGATGGGAAGCGTTCGGGAAACCTAATTACCTCAATGTCTCAAGACGATGTCTTTGACCAGTGTGTGTTGCCAGTGATCACATATGGATCAGAAACGTGGTCTCTCACTATGGACCTCACAAGAAGGCTCAAGGTCACTCAGCCGGCAATGGAGAGAGCTATGCTCGATATTTCCTACGTGATAGAATCAGAAATGAGGAAATCCGTAGGAGAACTAAGGTAACCGACATAGCTCGAAGAATTGCTCAGCCGAAGTGGCAGTGGGCGGGGCACATAGCTAGGAGAACCGAAGGCCATTGGGGCGGAAAGGTTCTTCAATTACGACCGCGCACCGGACAACACTCAGTAGGTAGGCCCCCCACCAGGTGGACCGACGATCTGGTAAAGGTCGCGGGTAGCCGTTGGATGCGGACAGCGCAGGACCGATCGTCGTGGAGATCATTGGGGAGGCCTATGCCCAGCAGTGGGCATCGTATGGCTAAATGATGATGATGTTCCGCATAACAGTGAAAGTGTCCAATCAATCACTTTGGTTTTCCAAGGCATTTTTAAAAAACAAGTAAATTAAGTACAGCTTAAGACTATTGTGTGCATAATTGTAATTAGGGGATAATGTAATAAGTTAGAATGTGCGTGTAAGTATTTGCTGCCACGGGGATAGAAACCGTCGACCTTCTTTCACTGGGCTATCACTACTTTTTGCACGATATTGATTAAGTGCAAAAAGCACTTTTCTCCGATAAATGGATAGCTCTAGGGAAATTGAAAGAACCGCTTAAGTGCTAAGCCGGTCTAAGCCCGTCACGAGGCATTCTACTTCAATGCAATATAATATATAAAGGTTTTAATATGAAGGAAATTTCTTTGTATTATTATACATAGACTTTTCATTAAACATTGAATTTGAACTCAGTAACGTTAAGATTGCATTAAATACTACATTTGTTTCTACTCCTATACGTTAATCTGTCAATTGTAATTTCATAAACCATATCGCGCTACTGTTCCAATAGTGTCGTCACTCAAAATACGTGTAATTCTACCATTGCTCAATGTAAAATTTCATTCTCTACACATCAATATAACGTCGGTAGATTATTGTAAGAAACAATTAAAAGATATCTAGGTACTTAATGAACTCAAACTGAGACAAACATTATGTGAGTTAGTTGTGGACAAAACTGTCCTTATTTAAAAAAAGAAGTATTTTTTCCTTTTATTTTTAAAAATATTTGGCAAGTAGGAAATTTTTTAGATGTCTGTAATTAACCTATATGTACCTTTTAATAATCTTTCACGGGAAGTGAGTATTTCGTATTGTATCGATTCTGAAAATAATATTTCACTTCTTGAGTTAATACACTATTGTATTAACAATACAATATCACAAAGGCGCCCTTCTTAGAGCGGTTACACACTCGCGCGATTTTAAGCAACGATGCAAACACGCGATTGCATCGCTACATTTGGGATTTATAGGCGATTGCATCGATGCAAACCCGCGACTACATCGACAAAATCGCAAAAGTAACGTTTCACGGACGCGCGTTTGCATCGCTGCTAAAAGTGTACTATGTACTCGCTATTAAACCGAAAAATTCTTATTTTCTATTCTTTCTTTACTATTCATTCTATATTTCTTATTATATTAAAAATTCTTAATTAAAATATCAATTACGACGCTACTCAAACGCTCTACTGCCTTCTGATTGGTGAAATTAGCCTAAAGGTCTTGCGGCACTTGGCCAATCACGAACACTTCTATCTCTTTGATTTGTTGTTTTGTAGCTGTAAAACCTCGTTGCTACTACCGGAACGTAGGTTCCGGTTTTGAAGGGTAAGGGCGCTGGTGAATTTTCAGGCATATGGGATTTGTCTACTTATATCTCACGGTGACGTGGGCAGCGGCAGTGCCCCTCAGATCTATTTAAAGCTCTGGGGGCCTACTATGAGCTCTTAGAGCAATGCTATATAAGCCTGTAAGTTGGATTGCCGGTCAAATTCGTACTATAACCTCACAAAAACAATTCACTGTCTATGCAGTTTACGTTCCCCTTTCGAAATCCGTTCACCTTTTCTTATATAGCAAAATCGTATCATGACGTGCCATTTGCCATGCCAATGGCGATCTCATCTGTAAAAATACCACCTGGCGCACGACTTGTTCGTCTCGTCACTTGATATTATAAAAAGAAATCTATTATAAACCTATATTTATATTGTAAACCTATATTTTCATAACACTCTGTGAAAGAAGTATACAGTATTGTCAAGTTTATCTTTACGTACGTTCATTCGTACATAATATCATCAAAAGACACATTACGAAATTATTAAGTATTCTCAAATTTCTATCGTCTTATCTTTTATTTATACTTGTACGATAGACCGGGAAAATTTGTTACCACCTCTCGTAAAGTCGATTTCTCGGAACCGTTGACCATCAGCGAACACATTTACCGCTTTATCAGCGCTCCATTTGACGCAATTTACTCAAGCGTGTGAATTCAGACTAACCGAAAAATTTGCCAATAATAAGCTTTTGACCTATAGTTAGTGCTATTGTGACATAAATTCTAATATTCAAACTTTTCAAGTTTAGGACGTTGGAAACAATTTGTAGTTGTATAATTTTGTAGTTGTGTAATTTTGAAAAAGATATGTTAGTAAAAGGAAAGGAAAGACTGGAGTTGTAACAATTTGTAACCATTAGAATTCTCCTTGGTCTCCCCTGCAATTACAAGCACAAAATCTTCTAAGACTTACACAAGTTGCGAAGAATTCCTTTGTAAAGCATTTTTCGTAAAACAAGTTTTGTTCAAGTTAAACAACGATCCTTGTCAAGAACAGTACAATAAAGGCAATTCTTTATCGCGAGCATTCACCTGTAATGTAATCGGATATTCGATCGTAAAACACTGTTAAGAACTTTGAAACAAGCGAACCATTTATTGGGGCGTTTTGTGAGCGTACGATGCTAGTAGAGCTTGCAAAACCGGTCCGGTTTCTAATTTTTTTTTTCTTAATAAGTGCGTATTTGATGAGATCGACGATGTACCATGTACACCTGTAAATAATGCCCATTATTCACTGCCTCGGTTGCCTAACGGTTACCATGCCGGACTGCCACGCAGAGGTCCCAAGTTCGATTCCCGGGCCGGGAGAAATATTTGTATGGCCTACATTAATTCTCTCGTGAGTTTGGGTGTAACTTGTGGTTGTCTATGTGTGTGTCCAAGGCACCCACGACACAGGGTTTCCCTAGTGCAGGGCTACGTTGAGTGTGTGCGTTATTATTATTATTATTGAAAGGGAAAGGCGGAATTAAATCATGCAATTCCTGAATATCCTGTAGTGTAGAGTACCGAGCCACCTGTAAGGCTCTAGGCACACTTTCAACTGAATCCAAGGTCAGTTTGTATTTAGCAAAATCATCCCATAGGTGGCAGCGGTACTCCATACATGATCCGACTTGAACTTGATACAGCTGAAGTAACTATTCTGGTGTGAAACTGAAGCAACTCACCCAAAGCACTAGCCTGAGAAAGTTCCTATGTGGGCTTGCTTGCACAGGCTGTAGTGCCCTTCCCGCATAACCAAGAGGTTGATATGGAGGGTCACTATAAACAAAACTTGTGTAGAAAGACATGGGGCTGTCCCGGTGTGATGTAACGCATCACCTTGAAAAGAATGCGAAGCTTCCTAGCTGCAACTTTGGCCATAAATTCAATGTATCTGCCGAAGTTCAAATTGGACGACAGGTCTATTGCTAGTAGTTGCAAACTGTCGGCTATCGAAATGTTTTTATTCCCGGTACGGCTCAACTCGGCACAGATACTCCCGGTATTCTCAGTACTTCCTAAATCATTTCGAAGCACATTCGATGCCCTGACCACCTAACAGGTTTATACCTAAATATTTGTAAATCTAGTTTTGTTCATATATAATGACATTATTACAACATGTTTATAGCTTGCTTGCATATTTTGCCTTTCTATTGAATCGATTCGCTTGATAATGGCATTGAAATTTATCGATAGAATAACTGTTGATCGTGCTTGGGTGCACTTAAGTCCATTTTCATAACAATCGAATCATAATGTGGGGTGCACATTATGATTCGATAGCAGTAAATGAGAATCCACAGTAGGTATTGCAAGGTGCATACTGTGTGACGTTACCTCTTTTTCGTCTGAAAAAAAATTTTTTACATCGAAATTGGTATAGAATTACATCAAACCCCATATTCGCCGTTTTTGCCCACGATTTTAGACAAAAATAGGTTAGAATCTTTATGTAACAACCCGGTTAAAACCCAAACGAGTTAATTGGGTTTTAAAATACTGCCCATCTCTGTTCACAACTGGTTAATGGAACAAATAAAGCAATTTTTACGTTCACCACGAAGCCGTAATCTTCATATTGGTACTTATTTTGTTTATTATTTGTAGCTTCATATAATTCGAGACTTGCAATCCAACTCAATTGGTAAACGATCATAAAACATTAATCGAACGATGCGTGGAACGTTATCTGCTCGCTCGTGTGGACACTCGATTATTACTCGCAACTGAGTAAGTTTCTTGCTATAACCGGAGTACCGGGAATCTATAAACGTGATACCGGGACTGGCTGCACGTCGCCAGTACCGGGATTTCCCGGGTATTTCCGGAATCGGCAAGCGGTGTAATGAATGAAGCAATCGATAGGGAAGGATAGGATACGACTAATGTTGTCTATTTATTCACATGACTTTTATCATCAAAAATTCGAACATTACGTATAAAACACGCTTTCAAAAATAGTTAATCTCAATGTAATTGATTGTTACTGTATGGTTATTATATACGTGTAAGTTCTTCGTTTAACATTCGCGCGGTTTGCAACGTCAAATACATCATTCACAAAGGAGCCTCCTATAGGAGGGCGCGTAAACACTAGAAGCCATTATTTCGACGCGCGCTCCACCTCAACAAGTCAGAAATGCCTGGTGTTCTCTAAAAAAATTTCATGAGACCGCCAAACCTGGTGCTAAACATACATATTTTGAATTTGTTCATAACCCAAAACCGCGCCCCGCGAACTATCCTCACATCTTGACGTCACGCGGTGCCGGCTAGCTAGCCGCTGTGATCCAGCAGCTTCTGTATTCGGTAACCAAATCAAGGTACGTGGTTTTGTTTTTGGCTCAGTGTTTGGTATTGACGGTGCAAACCTGTAGGTAGGAACGGTTCTCATCTCCCAAAAGGAATCGCGAGACGGCTCCTTGTGGAGCTACATCTATCCTGATCCTTTCCATTTTGTTAACTTCATTCCCATACACTTATTACTGTACGTAATCTAAGTAAAAAAAACGTGATCACAGGACCTATAAAGAACCCGAAACAATGTTACGATGATGATGATATGCCAGACAACTACACCAATTGCATGGTCCTCAAACTAGAGTACAGGACCCTGTACTATAAGTATCCGAGCAACGGAATTGAACAGAACACCCAGACCAGAACCAATTTAGAAAGTTCTTTTCCCCAATTTTGTCCTACCGGGAATCGAACCCGCGACCTCATCATCCAGCGCCCATAGTATATACCGTTGGGCCACGGAGGTCGTCGTCGTCGAAACGTTACTTTGTTTGGGAAAAAATAAAAAACACATACACCTACACTATTTAGATACAAAAAAAATCATTATAAGATAACAACGGAAACCACACCGCGTGCAAAACTAAGCGAAGTTTGCTTAAGAGGGAGTATGCCAAAAAAGTTTTGACGTTGGCTCCGCCCAAATTTGTGAAACAAATATATGCCTGAAGTTCGCGTGACATGCGACAGGAGATGTTGAATTTTGCGCATTAAAAGTACCAAATTCGTTTTAGCGGAATAACTCTAAAACCAAAGGGATTAAAAAAATCCGTAGTGACAGTTGTCGATCATGCATAAATATAATTAATTATCTACTTTTTGTCCTAATAACCTGTAGCATTTCGAGGATCAATTGAAAAAATGTGAAAATTAGAGGTCATTTCGTGATTTTTATCTAACAGTTTCTAAAATTTATTTAATTCCTCAGGCTGCAAGACTTCAGATGCGTGTGGTGTCGCAAATGCGTACACGCCGCATGCAAACCAGGCTGGCGCGCTTCATGTCAACTCGGCCCTGCGCGTGCTTCTATCGTGCCCCCGACCCGATTGCACTCCGTGGGTCCCGACGACGCCTGGGTTCCAGATAGACCTCCTAATGCTTCTCCGCTTATTGTGTTCGTTAATTCTAGATCAGGTAAACATCTATGCTAACTACCTCTGCGTTATACGTTTGAAACCCTATCGGTAAAAATGCAAGTAGTATAAACTGTAGGAACAAAATACAACAGCTAAAAAACCAACACGTTCGTAATTATTTTACATATTAACTATAAGTAAACATCGATAGCACAGAAAACCATACGGTGATAAGAAACTTCTAGGTGGTTATAAATGTTCATCCATAAAAACCATTGCAAATATTTTTAGGAACAACATAAAACAACCAAAAAACCCACTAGTGCGTAATTATTTCACTAATCAGCTATCACTAAATGTCGATAGCACAAAATAAAAACCTTACCGTGATGAGGAACCTCTAGGTAATTAGAAATGTTCATCAATAAAAACCATTGCAAGCAAGTGGCTAAAGAAACTCATTTCGCAACGTCGTCATCGTTGTATTCTGACAATGAAGTTTCTTTCTTTTTATATGAAGCCTATGTCTGTTGCATTTATATCTGTCTGTGGCATCGTAGCTCTTAAACGGCTGAACCGATCTTGACAGTGTTTTTTTTTTATTTGGACGGACAAATGTATGTATTATTGTCTACTACTCTAAACTTTTAAATCTATATATTAGGTAATAATTGCTCCCGAAGAGGAAAAAAAGGGAAAGAAAAGAATTAGTATCAAGTATTTTAGTATTCTCAGTAAACACTTTACTCCCAATACACTCGCATGTAATTCACCAACACTATCCATACTGTTAAAGACATAATGTAAGCCAACAACTGCCCAGTGTTCATAACTGCGAGAATTAAAAATACGTACCTGTACTACTTAAAAAAAAATTAAAATGGCGGTAACATTTAAACTAAAGCAGAGAATAAAAAGTAAAGAGAATGGACACTCTCCGCCCCTCCCTGGCTATAGATACCGCACCACGTCTCGCACATTGCCTGTCACATTGACGGAACGACAACAAGGTTGCCGCCGAACCGTTTTCACGCGAAGACGGCTTTGATATTTGAATATAGTTTTCATTTATTCATTACGAAACTTGTACGTTAATATAAAACATCATTTTACGTTACTATTTATAATCGTTGTGAATTGTGCTGTGTACAGCTGTTTATCATCATTTTCCGAAACGTGGAACGAAGTAGCTAAGTAAAAAAACTTATGTCTGAGACTCATTCAGTTATTGTTTTCTTCATTTATTTACTGCAGAGTAATATATGTATGTATAAAAAATACTGATTTATTATATCAATATAATGAGGCGTCATTACTTCGTGAGCTAGTAGACAAGGGTTCTCGAATTTTCTATTTATATTGCCGATAAATATTATGTAAGTAGCGAATATAACTAATTATTAACTAAGTTGTAAGGATGGGAGCTGGTGGCGATGAGTGAAACGAGTAAAGCCTGGTATAACACTGATTCATTGAGAATAATATGAGTATACATATAGTACGTATAGATCTACACTACACCTTCCTTGGAGAGAAAAAAAATAAAATAAACATGGTTGTCTTATTTTATTTCTACTCCGATATTTTCCTCTAAATTAAACGTATAAGCCTATAAGAATATTAAAATAGTAAAAATATAAACCTATTTTAAATTACATAGTTATCATAAGATTGTACATAGTAAAATATAGGAATTGGCTCATTATTACACAATGACTTACGAGTAAATGGTTACAATTACTAAATTTACAATTATTAAAACAATTATTAAAAATACTATAAAATTGATTTCAATTAAATTAAGGTATTACATATTATATATGTTACATATTATATGGTTTGGTGCGGTTCTTATGCACGATATCTTCTTTTCCGTTTCTCATTATCTTTACATTACTACCTAAATCTTGCAAGATTAAAAATGGACCTAAAGAAACACTATCTAATTTACCTCCAGTTTTGTTTTTTAGTAACAGATACTTACCTTTCGTATACTGAACTGGATTTATTTTACAGTCGTAGGCTAGTTTTCTCTTCACCTTGCTCCCTATTAAGTTACTTCTATCATCGTTTTGTGCTACCTGGAGTCTGTATTTGAACTCGACATACATGTCGAGTTCAAATACAGACTCGACGGGTAGCTGTCGTAGTTATACATAGGGTCTATTACGCCACCTGTGAAATTATTTGGTAATATGCATGACTTACCAAATACCAGCTCATGTGTTGTGTATTTTGTTTCGCCGTGAACCGTATTATTGTGCGCAAACACCAGTAAGGAAGCCAGCTGCTCCACGATGATGGTTGTTTTTCGCAATTAAGGCGCAAATACGCGCCCATTGTCTTATGCGTATTTTCTAGGGGTCCCATCGACTCGTGGTGATACGCAGTCGATGTGAGTTGGCTAATTTTCAGTTCGCATACCTGCTTCATAGTACTTGAGATAAATTATGTGCCACGATCTGTTGCTATTTCCCGCGGTATCCCGAATCGTAGTACAAAGTTTTCCACGAATGTCCTAGATACGGTGACTGCATCTTTTGACTGTATTGAGTTTACTTCTACAAACTTAGACAGTTCGCACTGTAAAGTGAGAATGTAAACATGACCGCTTGCGTCCTTAGTTAGTGGACCCACTTTATCTAGGTATACTTTTTCGAACGCATAATTTGATATCGTAGTTATTTCTAAAGGCTGTTTAATTTTTACACAATATTTCTCTTTCTGACATTGCTCACAGTTTGACACAAATTCCCTCACATCCTTCTCAATATTCTGCCAACAATAATACTTTTTGATATTGTTTGACATTCGCCTGATGCCCGTGTTAGCGGAGAATTTTCTTTACTAAATTCTAAGCTTCAAATGTTATATATCTAATATTTAATTCCTGTTCAAAAACATCTAATTATTAAATAAAAGGGGGTATACTTTAAATAAATTTACTTTATCTACTTTATCGATTCCTAAACCTAAACTACGTGAAGCTAATTGCGATATAAAAATATAATTTATCTACTGATTGTAGGAATGTTGTAAATACAAACAAACAAAGCACAGGTCAAATCGTATTTATTGGACATATAAGCCCAGAAAGTCAATATCTATTAGTTTTAACGGTCTAAAACAAGTATAATATTCACATTAGAATAGGTACAGAAGTAAGGCATAGCAATAATTTATTACACATTTGTAAGGAAATTGCAGGGTACTAAACCCTGAATTTCGATGGAACAATGTATACACAAATTCACAAAGAAATACAATGACAATAAAAGTGAAATAGTGATTACTTAACTTACTTACTGCTCAGCAACCGGACCCAACAATAGTTTTTTGAAATACCATGAGCAAGCCCTTTTATACAGTACAAATACCACTCCTGTGGTTGGTTTATCCAATCAGGAAACGAGAATGCTTTGCAGTGTGGCGCCACTGGTGGCGCCATTGGTTTTATATCATAATTTTATTTCCATTAAAAACAGTAATGATAGGATTCCGTATATATATATCTATATAAATATCAGGACATTTAAGTAACATTTTTAAACAACATGACTTAAGCCAAACTTATGAAATGTGTATAAAAGAATGAAAACAATGATAAAATATTTATCAATAAGTTGAAATGCATTCACATGACAAGTCGTTTTTGTACTTTAATTATGAAAATTACATTTTAGACACGCTTAATATTCCTATAAATAAAGTTTATTATAATGAATATTATTTTTAGTCATTACAATTTGATAATTTACGTATAAATTTAATATTTGTCTCACACCCGCGTGGCCACTTGTGGGCAAAAGCTGAAAGTTATTCAATATGACGCGCCTGTCGTCTGCATTATCTATTCTCTGTACGCCCTTTAGTATACATATGCGTAGATCTGACCAATCTGTACTTGCCTTTATTTCACTTATGAGTCCGGTTAAAACCTCTTCATTATTTTTATTCTTTATTATGCATATCTCTTTTATGCTTAATTGCTTACATAGATTAGCTAAATCCCTCGCCAGTACGTCTCGCGTTACTGGGTGATCGAGAAAAACTATTTAAATAAATGCAGTTTTAGCTTTTTTACGTAAGTAAAATATTTTGAACAATTCGTCACTAGGTCTTTTCTCTTTAACTCATTAATTTTTCTATTATCAACTAACCTCAATTCAGTTAAATTTCTCGGTTGCTTAATTATCTCCACAACTCTCGGTTGTACGGGCCTCGAGTTTAGGGGATGACTAATTTCCGGTGAATTTAACTTTTTATTATTTTCTACATTATCTGCCATTCTTCTCGCTTGCGCTGTGGTCACACAACATTCAAAACATTTTAATTCAATTGTTTTAATTCTTTGGATGTGATACTAATTCTAGACAACGTGTCAGCGGCGGCATTCTTCGATCCTTTTATGTATTCAATTGTGAAGCTGTACTCATCTAGTTGCAACCTGAACTTTAGTAACTTACTGGAAGGGTCACGCATGCTAAATAAATATACTAAAGGTCGATGATCCGTTTGAATTTTAAATTTTCGTCCGTAAATATATATATATACATATATATATATATAATAATAATAAATAAGGTCGAAAATGTTTGACGCTCCACACTATTGCCAAAAGCTCCTTTTCTATAGTGGGGTAATTCTTTTCGGCCTTATTTAAACCTGTACTTGCGTACGCTACTGGCCTGCCATCACTGTTACATAGTACAGCCTCTATTGCGTTACGCGATGCATCCGTCTGTAGTAAAAATTCGTTTTCCTCTGTAAAATTATGGTACTGTACGACTGGTGGACTTATAAGCGCGGTTTTTAATGATTGGAATGAATGCTCACATTCATCTGTCCATTGGAACGGTACATTTTTGGAACATAATTTATTTAGAGGACAAGCTCTCTCTGCAAAATTCTTTATAAATTTTCTATAATAATTAGCGAAGGCTACGAAGCGCTTCACGTCGTCTGTACTTTGTGACCTTGGGAATTCTTCAAGTACTTTAGATTTTTCCGGATCTGGTAGTATGCCTGCTTCGGATACTAAGTGGCCTAAATAAAGAATTTCTTTTTGAAGCAATTGACATTTGGAGGGATTTAATTTTAAGTTAGTCTTTCTTAACCCAGCTAAAACATTTAGTAAGTGTTTATTATGTTCGGCCAAATTTCTACCATAAATTACCAAATCGGCTGGGTAAACAAGGCATTGCTCGTAGTTTAAACCTGACATAGCCACCGTTATCATTCGGGAAAAAGCACTGGGGCTAATCTTTAGTCTTTAACCCCATAGGTAGTCTGGTCATCTGACACTAATTTTTGCTTGTAGCAAACGCTGTGTATTGTCTGCTATTTTCATGCAGGTTTATCTGATAAAAACCCTGGTACAAGTCCAGGTGCGAAAAATAGACGGCGCCCGATAGCGAGTCCAGTATGTCTGTTATATTTGGCAGAGGGAACTTGTCATCCTGAATTTGGTTATTTAATTTCCTATAATCTATGACCACGCGCCATTTCTTCACGCCGCTATCTACTTTTTTAGGTACTAGTAACAGTGGACTAGACCACGCACTTCTACATTCTTCTATTATGCCGTCATCTAGCATACCTTGAATTTGTCTATCGATCTCGACCTTTTGTGAGTGGGGTAAAATATATGATTTTACATAAACTGGGGTACTATTAGGTTTTAATTCGATTGCCTGGTGATATAGTGATGTTGTTGACAACTTATCCCCGGGTAGATGGAAAACATCAGGAAATTTGGCGCAAATATTTTCTATGGACTTTGGTTCCTCATTTAAATAATCTAGTTTTAGCTGAGAGAGTAATTATTTAACTCTATCCGAGTTTACTTCAGTTTGAGTATATGACATATAAAATACTCATTTAATTTTGTTGTATGCAAATTGAAATAATTTAATTTAACGACTTCATTTCTAGTATTTAATAGTTTTAATGGTATTAATCCATTTACGGGACGAATTATTGTGTTCGCTAGATAAACCCCGTCACATAATTCCTGACTACTTATGACGTAGTCCCCTTTTAAATTGGTTTTAACATAATGTATTCATTCGCAGCGTGCTGGTACAGTAAGATATGTTTCCCTATTTTGTTTCGAATGTTCAATTCTCAACACAACACTTTTTTCCGTGTTTGTCTGTAATTTCATAGTATTTAATTGGAAATCTAACGTGGCTCTATGCTTTTAAAAAAATCTTGGCCCATAATTCCTTCAGTTTTACATGGTAACTTTTTGAAAATGTAGAATTTATGTTTGAAAACATCAGTGCCGTGATTCAGTTTTAGATAAACATAGCCTTCCGAAGTTACAGTTCCACCAACTCCATTGATACATAGTCGCTCTTTATGAAATGGTATTCGTCAACTATGTATTTGATCATACTTGACGACAGAGAGCGATGCCCCGGTGTCGGTTAACCACTTACATTCATATTTATTTAAAATGAATGACACTTTGTTTAAAGAATTACACGCGCAGATACAAATAGGCTCGAAAAAAATAATTGAGCGGCTCTGTGTCCGTTTTTGGTGGCTCTGTATTGTCGGGCTCTTGGGTCACGAAATGCATACTTTCATTTGAAGAAATGCGGCAATTTCCACTGTATCGACCTCGAGATGCGTTTCCGTTATAGAAATTCCTACTCTTCCTCTGGTACTTACCCTGCGGAGGTCTGTAAGATCGTGACGGTCTAGATTTAGCATAACTTTGACCTCGCTGACCTTGTGTGCTCCCCATGTGACCTCGTGTAAGGTCTTTTATTAAAATTATTTTTATATGGTGATTTTGGTTGGTACGTACCCATAATCTCTGCTACTCCCGAAGAGGTACTTGCGGCTGTTGAAATCTCTTCGTCTTGGGCGGTCTGTATAGCATCCTTTAGCGTGCTCAAATTACGAGCTGTTATAATGGTACCGACCCTTCCATTTCGCAACCCGTCGGCAAATCTTCTAATTGCATTTTTCTCATTTATTGGGCGTAGAACGTCATAATTTTTCGAGTTTCCCTCGTATTGCGAGATCGTAAGGTCCACAAACAATTCCGTTATTTCTTTACCGAAGTCGTCAATCGACTTTTCGTATTGTCTAGCCTGTTGCAATTTTGTTTGTAAGGCAGTTGCCGATTTTTGTGGCAATAGCTACCTTTTCATGTCCCTAAGAAGTTCGTCTATTGACTGGTAAGCGGATGAAAATCTCAATCTTGCCGACTGCAATAGTCTGGTTTTCAAGACAAATTGTGTCTCACTATCCTTGTCTAAAATAGAAGTGTAATATTATGTGGCAGATATTAGGTCTTTAGTGTTTTGTTCCGCATCCGTCGTTGCGGTTAAAAGGTTTAAAGCGAGCTTTAAATCGAATTTCGCCATATTTATTTTTTCTACTTCTTCACTACTTTCTTCACTTATGGTTCCTTCACGAGTTTGTAACAAGGTGTGAATGTTATGGTTTATAGCCTTAAAATCATTACTGTACCTTTGTATTAATTTTTTCTCATTCTCGTCTTTGAATTGTAGCACTTTATTAATCCTATCTATATATGTATCATATTGCGTTACTATTTCCTCAACTTTTTGTATATACTGCTGAACTCTTTCTCCTTTCCTATTCCTACAAATATTGCCGAACTGCTACCAAATCATTGCATAGTTTCTCTATACGTAGGGCACTGCGTTATTATTCTAAGGGGCACTCAATAAGTTTTGAGATGCTCGAAATTTAAAAATGGAACGCACCCGTATTTAATCTTTTTAAAAAGCAAATTTATTTAAAAATTGATCACCAAAAACAATTTAGCTAAATTTAAAAAGAAAATGACATTGTTAGTCATTTTACTACAACGCTTCCCGCGCTTTTTCTTTACAATAATGGATCTTAACCGTGAACATTTGCGTGCTATGATCTTCTATGATTTTAAATGTGGTTTAACTGAACCATTGAGTTTGGAACGTTTGCAGTCAGCATTAGAGGACTCTGCTCCTTCTCGTGCAACAGTTTTTAGGTGGTTTAAGGAATTTAAAAGAGGCAAAAGTAACCTTGAAGATGACCTTTTTTTTTTTACGGGAGGGAAATCTTTATGGATACCCCTGAGCCCAGGGAGACTCAGGGGTTATGTGGGGACTCCCTCCAGACTGGAGGGCCTACCCCACTAAAACCCCCCCGGATTTCCCTCTCGCCGGTTGAGTCGGCGCCGTGGGATCAGTGAACATTCACCACGACGCCGCCCGGCCGCCCTAGCTTACGCCAGGGCTCCCGCGCCAACGGAGGGGCGAGTCGGTTGTCCTCCGACCCGCCCCCCAGACGAGTGAGGCCGTGCAATGCAGGCTCCGGAGTCCCTGTCCAGAGCCCGCTGGTCTCACTAGGGGATCATTGTTCCGACAATTATAACAATTAGAATAAACGCCAGCATGTACCAAGAAATCATCCCGATGTGTGTTTCTACCTGGGTGCTGGTTACTGTGTTGTGGTAACCGATTTGGGATGTAATTTGTGAAATTTGTGGCTCCGGTTTAGAAGCTTGGGAGTAAAAATTAAAAATTTTAACTGATGCACACAATGTCAGTAAACGCGTATTTCATTCACTTATTGTCCGATATCATTTTTATTTAATTTGTAATATAAGTCGCGGCGCGAGCGGCAGAGCCCAAATAGGGCAGGGTCGCCATGTAAGGATGGGAGCTGGTGGCAATGAGTGAAACGAGCGAAGGCTGGTATAACACTGATTTATTGAGAATAATATGAGTATACATATAGTACGCATAGATCTACACTATAAAGTAATGATGATCAACTTGGACACACCATTTCAAATACCTTTGTTACCTTATTTATAAGTACATGTCCAAAATACAACATTTTAATTGCTTTTAATATATTTTTTGATATAAATACATCATAGACATGTGTAATTATTAGGATTCTGTATTCTATTAATAGAATCATAGATAATAGATTCGCGTTAGCATTTTCGCTATGTTGCCGCTCTGATCACGTAACGTAATAATCCAAGAAAGTGATGGGTAACCCTGCCACATCACACACATTTGCGCGTGTGCAGATAGCGCCTTGCTGTATGTAGTAGTAGTAGGTAAATAATTTTCGACCATTGTATGGAGTGTCCGGAGTGTGACAAAAGTGTACTTACGTGTTTGTTTGATGAACATCAGCTATGCAGCTGTTTTTAGATCATCAGCTTTTTTCCCAGTTAGTAGAGATCACAATCATAAAATGGGTATTTATTTTACTTCCACCTGTCCGTACAATTTGCTATATCTAAGTAAATTCGTTGACATTATAGTAATATGGTAATATTAAGAGAGTCAAGACAGTCTGCATGGCAGAATAATTGTGCCAAAGCAACGGAAATTGGTTTTTACGAGGAAGTTGACTTATAGATGGCAACTTTTGGGGTACACTGTTTGTTATCTGGGGTTCTTTTTATTAATTTTATTTGCGTAGATTCATTCATTCATGATTTCATTAACTTTATACTTCTTAATATGCTAATTTATTTGGTCTCATACTCTCTTTGTGTTGTGTACTGCCAAAATAACAAAACCAAATTTATATTCACTACTTTCACAGAAGTACTTACGTGTACTTATAAAGTTTTCCTTCAACGAGCATAAAAAAACTGATCACTAAAAATATTACTCCAACGATACTTATATACACGACGAATCTATCCCAGGTGACAATCAAGGCGTAAAGTTCCTGCGAAGATTCAAGCAGCTACTGAATCCAGCGCAAGTGTTCGAGCTGAGTGGGGCTGGACCGAGGCTGGGGCTGCGGTTGTTCAGGCATTTTGCGCCGCTGCGGGTGCTCGTCTGCTCGGGAGATGGATCTGTTGGTTGGGTCCTGCAGGAGGTCGATAAGCTTGATATGCACGTTAGTACATTAACGCAATATAATTCGCCAACAGTCATTATTTTTGCGTTGGTCAAGTTTTACGGCCATCGAGTATATAACCAGAAATAGAGACGAAATGTCATTTCATTTGTTTGAAAACTATTCTGCCATATCATTACTTGGCTAGCCCGACTTCGAAACAAGTGACGGGTGTCGTCAATAGGTGTCGTCAACTGTTTCGCTTCAAATCGACCAGTTAACTTGATTTTTTGCTATAATGGTCGAAAATTGCAAAATAACATATTTAATATTTAATTACTGATGAAATGTGATTCCATTTGTTTTGAAATTAGATATTTTGATGTTTTTCCCACACCACCGAATAGAACTGCACGGCATTGTTAAAGATATTGTCTTTATTACAATAAATACAGAATATTTTTTGGAATCAGTCAGTCAGTCAGTCAGTAGTTGGCCTGTCTATATTTCGGTGCAAACGAGAGTCGATATTTATGAGAGCTGTATCGCTAATGTGTTACCAGAAATATATGGCCCTTATTTCATCTCTATTTCTGGCTATATACTTGATGTTTACGGCGCTTATTCATAACACTTTTAAAAATTATCATTCGATTTTTGAAATATTATAAAAAATAATTTTAATGCAGTTATAAGACAGTTTAGTCACGACATCTGGCGGATCATGTCTGTACTACTTACAGTACAGCGTGCCGTATCGTATTGACATTAGTCTAGGGCCTCCATAGGTCGATTCCATCGATTGTCACGATAAATGTATCCATTCTTCCTTCACGAAATAAATAAAATAGTGTACGTTTATGTCGTAAACGTACACTATTTTATTTATTTTTTATTCATGGCACTATAACAGACATTACACTCAAACAGTGTAGAAAAAAGAACGCATAAAAATTAATACAGTACATTATATCTGTGCCCAATTATAACTGTGCTCAATGTTCAAAAGTAGATACGTTATTCACCTTACAACAATACCATACCTACCATATCATATCACCTTTTAAAGACAGGGACACCGCAGTGAAAGATATCACAATTAGCAGGCACATATATCGTTGTAATACCCACACATCCTGTGTAGAGGATTGTTTTATGATCCATTATTTTTGTAAGGTGTATACTGAATAATCGTTGATTACGTACAGTTCGAGTCGGAACTCTGAACAACATCTCTAATTAGACAGTTCATTAGCAATTGTATGCGTTGTGCGTAAATCATTCATCGATTCGTTGTTTCGATCAGTGTGAAACGACGAATCGTGAAGACAAATCGTCTCGTTTAAGGGGACCGTTACTGTCGTGGTCCATGCCACTTATGTTAGATGGCGCTATTTAATTGTTTGTTTTATTGTCTTACTTTTATGGTAAAATGGGCTGTACGTACCATGTCATTTCTCTTTTTTCTCTGGAATATGCCTGCCTGACAGCAAAGTGTTTAATTACAACTCTCGTCCAGACATACAGTAAACAATGAAGTTGCGAATAAGTGTAATTAAATCATACTTTCGTAAACTAGTCTGCAGTCTGCGAGCATGTCATGGATAAACCTACACATTCAATGAAGTTTGACAAACCCCAGGTCCTTGCAAAAGAAGTCCGTTATCTACCCAGGATGCTGCGAGAGGCCATTGAAATTAAAAAACATCCTAATTTCAACAGGGAAGATGGTTTCTCCGTACCACCAGTTTGGGATCCAGTATTTCCTCTAATGAAAAATCCCAAACAGACATAAGACTGCAGTACTAATTAATATGTTTTAGTTTATTCTAATTTCTATTAATAATTAATAATAAATTAAACCTAATAAAAATTCATTCAATAAAATAATTTGTAAAACTTAATGTAGCGTAAATTGGAATGTTTTCTTTGTAAAATTAAAAATAAGGTATTTAATTAATAACTATTATAACTATTATAACTATAGTGAAAAAATAGGGTGGTTTGCATTAATATTAGACATAACTGGTTGAAGACTGTACCACCTCAGTCAACCGTGACCATGGGACCTGTAAAGGGCCCGAAACGTCGGTTTGTTTGAAAAAACAAATATACGCGATTTAAATCCGGAAAAATAGTTTCATTTCCTATAAATCATAATTTCTTCTGCGATTTTCGAATTATCATTTTGAATTTACTTATTCCTAACTTTTCTTGAACCTTTTTTTCGAAGATCCTATTTTCAATTTTCTTTTCACTGTACAGCGTCAAGTCCAAACAGCTGTGCTACCACTGGGTACAGGCAATGACCTGGCTCGGGTACTGGGCTGGGGAGCCTCCTGTGACGATGCTGCAAACCTTCAGCTTCTGTTAGAGCGATATGAGCGGGCTTCCACCAAGATGCTTGACAGGTGAAGAGCACCTCTTGCTTTTATTTTTCGCTGATACTTCGGTTCAAAATATATTCATTTTATATGAAGAAGACTGCAGCGTAGAGTTAACTTAATATATTACCTAGTTGTTTTCTTGGTACAGGTGGTCCATCATGACATTCGAACGGTCTTTGTCAGCGCCGCCACCTCCACCCGCGCCGCCTGACATGCTTGAAGAAAATACATTGCTCAAACACCTACAAGATATTATGCAGGTCCTTATATTGTGTGCATAGAGCCTATTTTTTAACGAATATCCTTCATTTCCTCGAAGTAAATACTGTATGATGTTGAATTCTATCTTGTCAGGCCGGGGAAGTTAGCTCCGTAGCCCATGCGTCGCTTCGCGCAGGTTGTGCGCGACTTACTGCGGTGGGCGAGAAGGCCGGAGGCAGCGCTGCTAGGGCGGCCCATCGGTTACGCCGCGCTCTTTCATTGCTATTGCACGCCAGAGCTCACCTTGCACACGACCATGCTAGATGCAAGTGGGTTCATAATTTTAATGAATAAAAACACTTAATATTTGAGAAAAACAGTGGCAATATATAGTTGATTAGTAGAAGACCTATAAATAAAGACATGATTAATAGGTCTTGGGAGCCACTGGAGACAACGAGTGATAGCGAACCCGAAGCACAACCTGTTGCTGAGAAAGGCAGTATTGAAAAGACTGAAAAGGTGAGTTCATAAGTAATAACGCATAAACTCTAAGAAATCTCAGTGACTGCGGTACAGTAGACGCGGTTCGCCTCAACGGGCGTTATGTCAGCATGAAGACACGTGACAATTTGCAGGAGCAGCTGAACTGGGCAGCGCGCAGCTGCGCGCTAGCCGGTCGCGCAGACAGCGTGCGCAAGGCACTGTCCTCGCTCATCCGCACACTCACCACCATCTACCCGCAGGTACATCAACCACTAGCATACTTATTAATCAACGGCGCTTAAAATCGATCCTGAGCAGCAAATACTTCTGCTTCAATACTTTCTTTATTAATAAGCAATTAAATATGTACTTGATATTCTCTTCAGTCGAGTTTGAAGTACTGGCTTGAGAGCTGTATTCAATATTACCAAAAATTAACACTAGATTACGTTGTGCGATTTTTTATAGCCAGAACCAGGGTCATGCGACACATGCACGACCAGCGGAGCAGAGGGTGGTGCGGAAGCGATAGAAGATACGGCTCCGAGCGCAGTGGAACTTGACGCTTTGCCCGTACCACGAGCATTTGCTGATAGCCGTCGATCGTCCGCCGCCAGTGCTGTATCCGCTACTCCTTTGCAACCTGATGAGTACGTATTTATGACAAAAAAGTTTATTGTGTTTTTGTCCGACATAATTAAGTTTAGCAAATATAAATATATTTTTCAGATTTTGGAATTGACCTTTTGAAGTCAGATGTAATGATTGTTAGAACATCCTGCTATATTTCTTTAACAATATTTTTGTTGTCTCTGTAAAGTAGGCATGTTGTAAACATTATACTATACTTAATTAAAAGTTAACTTTATGGCAAATACTTTTCTTTACAGCATTCCAGACATAGATGAAGACATAGTCAAATTAATAAGCTCGAATCCATCGGAACAAAATAATTTAGAAGTAGATTTGAAGATGGAACGTAAAGGCAGTTCCGCTTCGCCGCAGGACCGACTCTCGCTTTCCAATCTCTCTTCCTGTGATACCAGCTCTTGCCGAAACCTCTTCAGGCCTGATATGGAGCGCGGCACTAATAATAGTAGTAGTCTTACCATACCTAACCTAGTTGTTTCGGACGATAGCGATAAGCGAGATTCGATAATACAGGGAGATACTTATGAATCGGACCAATTGACTATAATAGACATCGACAAACCGTATACAGACGACGTTCACTTCGAATTAAGTGCACGAGTCTCGCCGGTTAGCGGAGAATGCACGCCCGAAAGGAAACTTTCTAGTGTAGATTTGGAGATAGACGCTACTAGTTCAGAAGGGTCCAACATTAGCGATGATTTTAGTTTAATTTCGGAAATTATTGACGTGAAGCCTGGAGACGGTGATGATGAAGGACGAATCACGCACATTGACTCGCCTGAAGTGTCTGAGGCAACATTCATGAATTCGGAAACTTTACATGGAGAATCTATCATGGATGACATTAGTTCAATGCTGGGACAAGACGCCCTATTGGCTATGATGGGCAAAAATGGAGAAAACGAAACTTATACTGATGACACCACATTGTTCACGTCCGACACAGTTTCAGACATAGCCATGGATAGTAGAAACCCTAGCCTTGAAAAAAATGCTGAAGCAAAATTTAAGTACATTTCAAAAGGAAAACACCCAAAGGATGAAGAAATCGAAAAATTTGGTTTTGAAAATAGAGTATTTTACATAGAAAATGCAAAGAAACCTGAAGAACAAATCAAATATTGTAGCCTAGCGCATTTTGAAGAAGGCAATGATATAGCCAGAAAATCATTTCGGAAACAACTACGAAAGAGTTTAAAAAATCGAGTAGGTGAGGACACGAGTATTAAACATTTGTTGCCAAAAACGGCTGAAGAACAATATAGAGGCGATTTCTCAAGACCTCCCAGTCGAGGGTCACCAAAGAATTTTCAAGAATCTCCAAAACGAATATTCCAAAAAGATGATGTAAACAATTCGGACAAACCTGAGGCTAGAGACACATCATTTCCTCAAGTGTGTGTTGTGGTACAACCACCTTCACCTTCACACAGTGAAGACAAAAAAAGCATAAAAACTTGTGCTAGCCGCATGGCTTCAGTACTTAGTGACCTTTTTGACCACGGAACAGATACACTGAGCATAAATTCACCAGAACCGAATCTTACTAGAGAGAGGAGACAATCAGATAATCCAAAACTGCTAGGATCTGATCCTGAATATGGAAAATTTCTAAGCTGTTCTCCTGCGGCAACTAGGAGAATATCATGTGGAAGTCTTTTCAAACCCGGTGAACCTGACAAGTATGTTCAAATATCATAAAATTTATGAAAAGTAATTACAATGAGTGCTAAAATTTATTTTAAACATTATATTTTTATGTACAACAAAATACAATTTTGCGAAA
The DNA here is from genome assembly GCF_003589595.1 of Hyposmocoma kahamanoa. Lineage (NCBI taxonomy): Eukaryota > Metazoa > Arthropoda > Insecta > Lepidoptera > Cosmopterigidae > Hyposmocoma > Hyposmocoma kahamanoa. The sequence continues at coordinate 23,330,706 of NW_020653945.1, forward strand.
AATATAATATGATATAACATTGGAAGTGAATCCATTTTTTCTGATAAAAATCGCATATGTTTGTTTATTTTTTCTATCAAACCAACGATTTGACCTCTTTACACGCCCCATGGTCACGGCTGAGTCAGTAGCTGTTAGTTCATTTCCAATGATATAAACACCTACGCAAAATTCTAAACGTAAAATAAAATTGGATATTTCTTAGGTATAAGTTCTACAATTTCACTAAGTTTTATTTTCATGTTTCCAAACAGGCTTTCTACCTCAGTGTCATCTATTTGGGGTGATGGAGGTGCTATGGGCAAAATTGAGCAAAATAAATCGGATGCTAACGAAAAAGCTAGAAAGCTTCCCATTATCAATCCATTAGTTCAATTGCCAGCTTGGCCTCATGTAACACAGGGATTTATCAGCCAATGTCTTTTGGCCAATGCTGATGCGCTATGTGCTGCAGTAAGCCCTCTAATGGACCCTGATGATACATTACTTGAAGGATTTTACGAAAGAGCTGTGATGAATAATTATTTTGGGATTGGTATTGATGCAAAGATCACATTAGACTTTCATAACAAGAGGGAAGAACATCCTGAAAAATGCAGATCTCGAGCCAGAAATTATATGTGGTATGGAGTGCTTGGATCCAAGGAGTGGGTGAATAGAACGTATAGGTAAGACTAGAAACAACATGAACCAATACAAAAACGATATTATTAACAATTATATGAAATAATTGGAAAGATGGGATGAATGCATAATAATTTAGGTCTTGTAATTAGAAAAAAAGTGAACGTAAATATATTTTACAGGCACCTAGGTCAACGAGTTCAACTTGAATGTGATGGACAAAGAATACCATTACCGGAGTTACAAGGTATTGTTGTGTTAAACATACCATCATTTATGGGCGGCACAAATTTTTGGGGAGGAACTAGAGCTGATGACATCTTTCTCGCTCCATCTTTTGATGATAGGATATTGGAGGTACGATGCAACCATCAGTATTAAACTTTCGTTGTTATTCACATATCAAAGTCACTTAAAATTTATATTTCAACAGGTTGTAGCAGTGTTTGGTTCGGCCCAAATGGCAGCATCTCGGCTCATTAATTTGCAAAAACACCGCATTGCTCAATGTAGGGCAGTACAAATTAATATTCTTGGAGATGAGTGCGTTCCAGTTCAAGTGGACGGAGAAGCGTGGCTGCAACCACCAGGATGTGTGAGAATCATACACAAAAATAGAGCGCAGATGTTGTGCAGGTCGCGCGCTCTAGAAACTAGCTTACGGTAAGATTGTGTTAGGCTTTAGACAGGGTTAACAACGACTATCGAATATCTAACAACATAATTATTAAAAACTAATATAACCTACACATTTTCATGTGTTACATAAATATTAATCACAATAAGCAAGTTCATTGTTAACAACACCTGTTGTCATTACCATTTTATTCATAGTAAGGTGTTTCTCAGGGGTCAGTACTAGGTCCAGCTCAATTCTATGTATCTCAAACCGTAATAATATATTAATACACGTTACTTTGCACAGAGCTTGGGATGAGAAGCAGCAGATGAAGGCACATGCACTAACGGGGTCGACGCCAGTGACTCAATGCGCCCGCACACAACTGTCGATGCTCGAAAACGCACAATTGCTTGCTTTGCTGGATGATGTTAATTCGGTGGTTAAACATGTCAGTATTTACTGTCTGTATTTTCTTTATAGTAGCGGGAATTATAAAGAAATTGAATGTTAATTTTAAAACAAATTTAATTCATGAAAGTATTCTAACATAGTATTTGTTTAGGAATTGTGTATGACCTCATTTTAAACGTTTTTTAAACCTTATAAATAGAGCTAGCCGGTAATGAGTAGTAGTACCTACTCGAGTAAATTGGAATTTTATCAACGCCACAGTTATTCGTTCCAGTAAATGGTACCTCTGTATTTTCTGAACCCTTAGCGAGTTTCTTCACTCTACTACTGTATTTAGTGTCGTGAAATAAATTTCTTGTCTTCAGGTAAAGTTATCATGTATAAGCGAGAGCGGTGTGTCGAGCGGGGTATCAAGCGCCGTGGCGACTGCCAGGCGTGTTTCAGCTCAAGCGGATGCTCTGCAAGATGCCGATGGCAAACTGGTGCCTGCTCCGCAGCTGAGGCGACTGTTGGCTACTTTGGTACGTTTTGATACATTTATATACTTATTGTTACGGTTGGGTTGGAGACAGTAAATCGTGCAATAAGCTCCCCGTACATGAACCGGGCGATTCGATGTCTGCTTCTCCAGGATTTATGCCGCTCTCGTATAGTTTCATCATTGTCATCAACATCATTTCAGCCAACAGACGTGCCCTGCCGAACACAGACCCAGCGTCGCCTCGCTTTTCGGCCCCATTGGGCACAGGCGCGCCTGTCGCTAAGAATCCCCGTCGCTTTCAGGTGGAGAGCTGCCAAGAGCTGCTGGAGAGCGGCGCCATCGCCGGCGCGGGCGCCGCGACGTCGAGCTCGCTGCGCGCGCACCTCGCTCGCGTCGACGTGCGCGACGGCCACGCCTTCCTGCACGCCGATGAGGTACGGGCGACGGAATCGCTTCTTTTAATAATCAAGTAAATAGCAATAAAGCAAGCGACCATAACCTGCCTACTGGCGAATGTGAAACATCTGTTATGTTAGTTCGTTCATTGATCTGTATTCGGTTTAAGAATAATGCGATCTACCGCTTTGTTGTACAGTCGATTAATCTGAATGTTTCATATTTCTAACCAACCTAATAGATGGTTCATATTTCTTTCAATTACAGCTCACGAGTTACATATTGTAGAAATGAAAAGAAAAAGAATTTAAATTTTCAGAATTTTGCACATTTTTTTATATTATTTTGATATGATAATTTATCCACTACTAACCATGCGTTGTTGTTATCGTTTTCCCACCTGCACCTGTAGAATCTTCTTCGTCGATCGCGTAGAGCCTATCGTAGACTTTCATTAGACGGCATTAAGCTTTATTTTTAAGTATTATAGATACTTTTGTTTCCCTTCTACACATTTCTTCAATTTTATTGTAATGAAAGAAAGTTGTAATGCAGACTTGTAGCTGTAGCATATAGCTGCCCCAAATTGATCTAAATGTTTTCTATGCCAAAAATTTGTAACGTATCTTCACCTGATAGTAATAAAATTTCTACCATTATGGTAATTAGTAGACCTCCTACAGTAGAAAGACCAAAATCTATCCCTCAATCCCGTAGATTCCCAAGAAAGGCGGTGCCGGGCGCTGGCTGCGCAGTCGACGAAGCGTCTCAGAAGGTCCCGGATCGACGTTCACCGCCGCGCAAGTCCGAAATTGGGGACTAAAGGAAATCCAAACATGGCTCGAGTCTCTACAACTAGGCGAATACGCCGATGCCTTTATAAGCCATGACGTAACAGGTCGGGAGCTGCTGTCTCTAGCTAGACGCGACTTGAGAGATTTAGGAGTAACAAAGGTGGGGCATGTGAAGAGGATCTTGCAAGCTGTGAAGGAATTGCAATGACGCCGGCGAGGCCGCTCCGAAGGGGATGGCCACTGTTAGACGTCAAGGCAATCGCAAAATGGTTCGGTTGAAAGGAAGAACACTTTAGTATTTGGTTCGAGGATATTGGTCTAACCGATAGACTCTCCTTAAATCCAGGTAGCGTAGCATAAATTGTTCGCGGCAAAAGTCGAAGGAGAAAAAACGGTGACATGGCAGCGCTCCCGCCAAGTCTCTCAAAAACGTTTTTCTCCAATCAACGTCACGTGATGACTAGACTGAAAATTGGAAACTGAAACATGTCGTTAGTTTCAAATATAAAGCCTCGTGAAATAAAGCAATTGTTGATGTTAGGTATGTACATATGTTAAGGGCTTTGTACGTTGAAACTAAGGCAAGTATGTTTGATGCAAGTAATAATTAAATACTAAAGCGTTTACTCCGTAGTGGTTATGGTATCTATAGTTATAATAATCTTTCCAATGTGATTTATGGGGCTCTGTGAGTGCCATTCCTATGTGTTTTTTTAGAATGTCGTGATTGTCATTTTAATTCGGTGTAAAAAGGGCCAAGTTCCCTTGGGGGGTTATAAAGAAGTTTAAAAGGAAGAAACATTAGATTAACTTATTCATTACCTAATGGATTTGATATATTATAATAAGTGTTAAAACGTTCAAAACGTGACGGTTTCTTAGAAACTTGAGAAGGGAACTCTCGGACAACTTTTTTACGCCTTTAAGTATCACTTGATACTAAATTCTATTGATCTCTTTAACGTTAGTGTTTTGATTGACCATGGGCAGAGAGAGGTAGTTATAAGAGATAATAAAAACGTGGATAAACGTAAGTTTACGTGAACGTTGCTCTGTAGGTTGTAATTAACCAAACTAAATAATATACCAAGTCTACAGTTTCCTTGTTAATTTAGTTTAATGTGTACATCGAAATGTTTACCTCTTCTGAACTCTTTTTCTTTACACTTTACAACATAAGGTTAAAACAAGCAAAGCACACAGGCAGGTTGCTAAAACAAGTTCTGAATAAATTCCAGACATCGCCCGTCATTGTGCGTATATTCAAACGACACATGGATACTATAAAAATGTTGGACAATTAAAAAAAGTCCATTTTCCAGATTTGCATCCAAATTTAATCTCGGTTAACTACACAGCTTAACTTACACTACTCAAAATTGGCAAAAAAACACTTGTTACAGTTTTTGGGATCAGATAGCCGAATTTACTAACCGTATATCTGTCACGTAATGTATTTTTATTATATTAGAACAACAGTACTTACTTATGAAATATGTGTAATTCCTTATCATAATGTTGGAAATAACCAAATAAATTAACGAAATAATCCTATGAGAATGGTGTAAATATTCAATTACGTACTATAAAAAAATAATTGAAAATTATAAAGAAACTTCTAAAACAATCTCAGAAATTGAGCGCTGCCAAACATGCCTTCCAAATTAACCTTAAAATTATAAAGTTTTTAGTTACCGTAGTTTTACAACTTGTTTTTGAACAACGAAACTTTGACACTTTTGTTTTGGCACGTAGTAGCACAAAGACAAGGGTTTTGGGTTTTTATTCACCTACACTTACTTATAATCACTTACGTATACACAACGGTAACAGTTGAAGATAAGTATAACTGAAAAATGATATCACCAAAAATAAGATACCCTCTAATTCCCTTTACAAGTAAATGAAGACAGAGGTGAATTTGGTACCGCATTTTGGTGAATCTATACTTGAAGTTGTAACATAAATACATCTTATTTTTAGATCATAATTTTCTGTACAAAAAAATCAGATTGAAGGACTGTTGTAATTAAAACTGTAGACATAGAAAAAAAACGAGTAATCTATAAAATATTACCTAGCTTTAGTTTTCTCATAGATACGCATAATCAAACTCATTTGTAATGGCACAATAGAAAATAATATTAAAATCCAAATGCACTGTTGTAAATAATAAAAAAAATCTATGCTTTATTATTAGATTAAAATATTTAAAGTGCACAAGTTATTATTTTCTGCAAAACCAACGTTGCGAGAAAACAGAAAACATCATCGTCTATTTATCTTTTTATTTTATTTATTTTATTCATCTTATGTTTCGTAACAGGAGTTCTAAAAATCCAGGTTAACAATTCCAATGGTTACTACTAACAGTAGATAAATAGTAAACAATTAACGGCCGTGGATTAAATAGGGTAAATACAATCTGAATCTTCATATTTATGAACTCTTTGGAATAGAGTTCAAGGGACAGTTATTAAGATTATTTCTACCTGATTAAGACTATTTACTTTTTTTGTGATACAATGCAAGATTAAGTATAGCTTATGAATTTATTATTTACTTGTTTTCCTTTTAATAAAATCGTAGAGAAAATAGACTAAGTTTCATAAACAATGTACGGACAACGGTACATCAGACTACACATTTTTGTTCGTAAATCGCCTCCAATGCAACGGAACAAGATACGTCAATGTGTAGCTTGATGTGCTGGCGTGTGTACAACTTGGCGCAACCACTGCCGCAATCCCAAAGATACCATTCATTTGATTACAAAATATAGGCGTTATTTTACCCAAAATATGATATTATATTATAATGTAAACAGGGATAAATGAAACAATGAAAAAGAAAATGTAAAACATTTCCTTAAAACTTTTCCAATTTCGAGGCTTTCGGTTTTCTCGCAATTCTATTTTATAAAAACCTATATATCTTAGATTGGAAAATGTTTGATTAGTTTGAAAGTATTTTTATTTAATTTTATAAGTATCTTTTACTTCCAGATATCTATTTAACTCAAGGAACGAAATTAAACATAAAACGACACCTCTGAGAAAAAAAATAATACGACAAAATTTTTTTTAAAGTTATCTTAATAAACAACATATGAGGCAAACTACCTCCGTGACCGAACGGTTACCGTGCCGGACTGCCACGCTGAGGTCCTAGGTTTGATTCCCGGGCCGGGAGAAATATTTGTATGGCCTACATTTATTTCTCTCGTGAGTTTGTGTGTAATTTCTGGTTGTCTATATGTGTGTGTCCATGGCACCCGCGACACAGGGTCTCCCTAGTGCGGGGCTATGTTGAGTGTGTGCGTTACTGATTTTGTGACTGATTTTAAAAGACAAATTATATGAAATCAGAATCACAGGATTGCTTATCGAATAACCATTGTGAACCTTTTTGTCTGATTAAGACAGTACCCCTCGTACGGGAAGAGCCACGTTATACGTTGAAAGCTGAGTGCTACCGTATTACAAGCCACCTTTCTTATAGGACTCAGTTCTAAATTTGAAATACTTACAAACTGTTCGAACATTCTATAATCGAATTTTTAAATATATATAATAAAGTGACGTTTAATGAGTTGCTACATTAAGGTGAAATAAAAATAGTAGATCATAATTTACAGGTATAAAAAAAAACAAGAGATTGCTAAAAGAAAATTGATGAGTTCATTGAGAACTAAACGAAAGACATCACTAAACATTAAAAATGGCAACATTAATTTTCAAAACGGCATTAGTAACTGTCAGTTTGTTATATCTAATTAAAAATCCGACTAAATATATTATGCTTATTAATTCAATCAGAATCTTACGGTAAACAATTTATGGGACGTTTAAAAAAATAGAGATGCTTCAATTAAAGGCTAACATTTTTTTTATCGGACAGACGATTGAGATTGATTTGGATTTTAGACCTTGTACCGACAATATAAACATTGTTATGAAACAAAGAATATTTTAAGGAAAAGTCACACCGATTCTGCGACTAATTTTTTTTTAACAGTGACATGTACGTTCCTATGACTTTGTTTTCTAAGTAATATACATTTGTGATAGTAGCAATTTCTCTAGATCTCAGTGGAAGAAAACATCGTGAACCTTGCAAGTCGGAGAAGTTCACAGCTTTACGAAAAAGTCCCTAACATGCGTTGCGTAGTCGGCTACAGCCTCAAGCTCAACCCTGAGACGTATTAATTGATGATGTCTGATATTTTTTAAATCTTCTGTTTATACAAGGCTTGCCTTAGCCATAATGCCAGCCTCATATTTGATGATAATAATGATGAAATATATTTAAAGTAAGTAAAAACAAAGTGAAAGTTTATTAACTTGTATATGAATTAAAATATCTATTGATAAAATTAAAAATTCGTACGTAATCAACGTTACGAGTGTGATATGTTGCAAGAAATTATCCAAATGTCGATTCTAACATCACTATTTCATGGTCTAAAACTCAATTACCAATCATCGGATTCTGAGCTATTAACACGCAATTACTGTCCTTCACCGTAATCACCTTTGTTTGTCTGTACTCACCTGTGTTTCACCGTACTCATCTCTAGATGAACAAATTACAATAACCAGTAGTATATAAGGTGTAAAATAAAAGCACAATAGACAAAAAAGTGAAATGTTAGTAGAGAATAGCCGTTAATAGACGATTTAACGAGTTGTCGTCGTGATTACATTGTGATGTCACTTACAAAATTTATAATTTTTTTTTATATATATTTTTGTATATTATTCACACGATGATGAAAATTAATTTAACATGATCCCACTTCGATTGTAATAAAAGTGAGTGAATATTATTAAAGACCATTTTAAAATGGCGCGTCAAATTTAGCAGTTAGTATGTTTTCATACATGAACTCCTTCACACACATTTATTTATAATACCAAGTGACGAGACGAACCGTGTGCCTGGTGTTGAGCGACACGCCTGTCCACATTTGTTACAGTACCACTTGAAAGTTTTAAAAGATGTGATACTGCCATTGCGCCTGTCACACTGGGACACAAGTTTCACCAGCGCATGATCCGTCGTCCCGCGCACTCTACTGCGTGGTGCTGCTTTGCGTCAGAGCTCTACTACTACTACATTTGAACACATTTGTCTGTAATTCATAGTGGTAGCTAATGTTTAGAGGTTCACGCACAAATATTAGAGTCAAACAAGTTTCTCATTAATTGTTTCCATGAACAACAGACTTTTGGTCTGAATAAGAGCTGGGCAAAGGCCCAAAGAGTGAAAGAATTCTAGAAAACCAAAGTTAGTAAGTGACATCGCGTGTAATCAGTTCATAAAGTTAACGAAATTTAATTTATAAGTCAAATCTCTTAGCCTTCCATCTATCATTTCTGAATTTCAGTCTAACTGCAATATTATTCGCTAGTTAATATAAATTAACTTTTTGACTATTTCTAACTCTTGATTAGACCGTTTGAATGGAGTGATATTAATCTATAGAACTAAGAATAATATACTTAATCGAAATTCTAAATTAACGAAGCAATTGAGGGCTATCATTGTTTAATTAGAAGGTAAGGTACTGTAACATAAACTTCACTTGTTACAATTGACAAATAATGAACCAACGCTGCCACGTTGCAAACGTGAAATGCACTATATGTTTCGAACAATGCCGTTTAAACCACGTAGACTAATTCAGCGCAGTTGGGGTCAAGTCACACTGAAAGAGCAGCGGCCAGAGGAGCACTTTTGGTGCAAAATGTTACTTAGCATTTTGGATTTTACCTTCTAAAGAAAAAAGTTCAAATTGATTTGAAGCTATAGAATGTATAGGCACTGTGTTAGCTCCTCCGGCCCCTGCGCGCCTCTGCTCTTTCAGTGTGAATGTAGTGACTATGCATTGGCATATTGTTATACATAATTATATATAAGTAAAAGTGATGCTAATGTATAATTGGACAGTATACTATAGACAAATAAGAATTGGTAACTTATCTTGAGCGCATACATCACACTGTCTGCGGAGTGGGGGCACTTGTAATTATATTATTTTTCACGCAGACTATCTGCAAAGTGGGTGTGTGTAATTATAAATTGCTTTAGGGGAATTTTCTTTTAATTAAATTCAGTGGTAATGCGAACAATCGGATATGACTAGAGATGTGTACCGCGCCGCTCGCCGCCGCCATTGAGTTTGATCGGCGTAAAATCGGCGTGGCGAAAATTTGTTTACTTTTTGTTTTATTAAAATTTAATTCAATACAATAATTCCATGCAACCCAAATTATCCGTTCTACGTACATCCTATTCATACTAGACTGAAATGAAGAGGCACGCTAATTATTTCTCCCGCTAGTTGGCGTATGAAGTTAGTGTTGTTGGGGTTTGAAACTCTCTAGTATATTACTGCCTAACTTTCAAGTTTAATTATAAAAAGCGTTGAAATATATGCCCTGCCGATTTCACGCCGACCAAGCCGCCGTCACTGGTCGAAAAACCATTCGACGATTTTACTGCCCTGTTTACGATAAGAACAGTAGTAAGTCTATGTAATTCAAACATACTAATGGCGGCCATACACGTAACTGTCTACCAGTGAGGTCTACCTGTGCAGTTTAGTGTACCTCTAAACTGCACAGGTGTGTTCTATATATATTGGAAGCACATCGAAGTGTGGATTAATCTCTTTTGAATCCAAAAACCCCTTTAGACCTGAAAAATCCGAGTATACAAAGGTATATTTAAAATGTGCACTTAACTGAAGCGTGATAATGGTAGCCTCTCGTTAAACTGAACATTCCTTGGTGTTATGAATGTTGTATACTTTTTCGAATGTGATTTCATGTTAATAGAAGTTATTACGACCACGTTGGCTGTGATAAAATAACAAGCGTGCTCGTCCTGTACCTATGTGATTGGTTATAAAAATGAACGCATTTTCCCTTTATACAATTCTAGATATAGTCATATCGTCCTTGTCCTAACTAATTGGCATTAGACAAATTTTCCAGGACGACGTATATACGAAATACGTTGTCCTGGCTCGTGTCAAACTCGTTCTATCAACGCAAACATGTAATATGGTCAATGATTTAAGACGAGTCTCGTCCGTGGTAATGCAGACGCGTCCGTAGCCGTGCATTGATCAAAGCAAATCGAAAAATTGGTGAGGCCAGGGCGCAGGGATTTATTGTCATTCTGTTATTCAATTCAGTGTTAATGCAAATAAGTGGGTATGACTGTAGTGGGTATGGCTTTTATTACTATAATAAAACCGGTCGGTGTGTTGCTATTGCCTTGGCCGTCGGCTGTGCAAGGAAACGTTTAAATCACAGACCATGGGAACTCGAGTTTGCTTAATAACGACATAAATGGCAGAAGTGACAGTTTGGCTATGAGAGGGACAATAGGTTCTATATCTTTTCTATAAATTATCTAGTTATCCAAAATTTTTAAATACCTAAAAAATTTTTTTAATAAACTAAATTTTCTGTGTACATACTTTATTATGTTCAGCTTTACTGCTTTTCTCGTTATATAAATTATTAAAATTGTTTGAAGGCACTTCTTATTACGGTATACCTATTATTTTACTTTTGACCGTCATTAATTTCAACATGGTCAGTTAACGTGGTCGCACTCCTTGAAAATCTGCCTTATAGGTGTTTTTATATAATATGTTTCTACGGACTTACTTTTACAGGATGTTAGAAGATTGGCAAGAATAATTCAGAAGCTTACTTAAAAGTTGTCTAAGCCGATTTCAGATTTCACTGGAACAAAAAATTTTAAAACTTTTCCTTACGTTTAGCTCTGTTGAGACTTCAGATTAAATTGTACAAGTAGCTTATATTTGCTTAGTACAAACACTGGCGCAAAAACAAGCTTAGCAGCTTAAAAGAAATATTGTCAATCAACTTGTACGTAAATGTGAAGCAATTATAAAGTACAGGCTTTCAACTTCTAAGTAGATAGATTCTGTTTAAGCAAAAAAGCAGTGAATGAGCATTGTTTACTGTTTCACAATGTATTATCTCATTAATTTATATTCTTACTGAGTGTCCATGGAGCTAGACGACCTTGGTGGTTCTACGGGTAGCACTGGACGTTAGATGAGGAAGTCCCGAGTTCAATTCCCTGTATGCGTTCTAGTTTGAGGCCCCGTAGAACAAAGAAAAAGTATTCCTGGGTGTAATAAGCCTGTAGGAACACACTCCACATTTTCTAACAGCCTGTATTACGTAATTTAGTATACATTAAGGACGTGGGATCTATGTTTATATTAAAAAAAACTATTTACTTAGTCTTACTAACTCGTGATTGACTCGAACTAAATAATGATATTATTATATACATATACTTATAATTATATACTTATAGATGTAATATTTTCGCCGTTTATAACGGCAAAGTTAATGCCTTAGAAGATCTAGTAATCTAGACAAATATACTTCTTATTGTATGGTACAATGTAGCCTACTGGTGCACCAAGATATTGGTGTAATGGTGTTATTATGATAATTATTTTAAGGCGTACCTCATACAAATGACTCATTTTTAATGCAATGGAGTGCTTGGGCAAATCGTGCTGAAAAATGGCGCTAGAAGTACGAATAACCTGCTCAGTTCTGACAACACTCACAGCGTTTTTAGTTATAGATAAAATCCTTACAAATGCAATTTTTAGGCCTCTACATTTGCAATTTTAACGCAATAAATACCTAAAAAAACAAGCTGTGATTGAGCAGTCGCGATTTGGCTATCACAGATGCTTCATCCTCTTAAGTTCGATTAATAAATCCATCTTAAGTGCAGGACCGTGAAATTTATTTATTATCGAGATGGATCTTTATTATACGTTCTCGTCGCGAAAGTGTAAGCTGCAGTTTCTGAAATATTCCTTTTGTGAACGGCCTTAGAGAGATTAGAAGAAAAATATTCAGTATGTGGTACGCCTATATACTATGTTACTTCTTCGAAATTAGTATTGGTAGCGTCAGACTATTATATGCCACTTAATTATCGTGTTCTATTATACTTTCCCTAAATGTAAAATTTCTTCGAAATGTGACATTTCGTTAAATATTAAAAAAATAGACTCGTAATGTTATTTCGTAATGTTAAGACGATTTTTAATGTTAATTAAATATTACATACCTACATAATATAACAGTAAGAAATACTTTCGTATTTGTGTTGATTTCACAAATAGTGTGTGGTTTTAAGAATGATTTTTTAATTATAAAATATATTTCTATTATTATTACATCTTTGATATATTTCGCTTTATAAAACGACTGTATATTGTTTAAAAATGTGTACCTAGTAAAGATTTATTAACATTCCGAAACTGTGTATCAGTGAGGTAATTAATACAATCAATTTTACTGTGTAAAATTTGCACACGCTTGGCCACAATTTCACCTGATGTTAAGAAAAAGATATGACGATGACTGTACTTACGCGTTTGTCTAAAAAATGCCGATTCACTTTAGCCTTGAATAGTCCCTAATTGTGGTTTACGGGAAACTCAGATAGTGTATTCCATTGCCGTTGACACGCTAGGAATAAGTAATTCACAAGTCATAACAAATCCTGTATACAAAAGGTATTCAGAATGACAAAATAGTAGTTTATGTGACTGTTACATAATGAAAAGCATCAAAATACGATAGCATCGGTTTATTATATTCATAAAAACATCTCACGATTATTTTAATGTACAGTTACATACACTGCTTTATGTACACACGTATTTTAAGCTCTCTGTGATGTGTTCAGGAACAGCGCGTTACGACTGGCGAAATGGCGGCAAATAAAAACTTTACTCACGCACGTCACACAACCGCACTTTTTATTTTTAATTCATAGACAAACTAGAATCGGCCCCAACTATCATATCGTTCGATATCCAGTAATGTGTGTAATTATCAAAATTGTTTGCTATTGACATTTCATTTCGAATAAAACTTCATCTCGACTGATATTAGAATTGAGGTCCAACAAATTGTTTTGTTTTTCAGAGATGTTCGAAATTTGAATGTATAACATCGAATTCGATGTTGTTAGAGAAGCAATAATAACATTTTCACAAATAAGAAATTTGTTCTAACAAATAGTTTGCTTTTACGCTCGTCCTAATTTACAATTTTTGAACACATTATAGAGAGTTTATTTTATGTGTGTAGATAAACTTCATTAAGGTGTCTGCCACCGTGTTGATGAGCATACACAACTATTTTAAATTTTAACAATGCAGTTACCAGTATTCCAATTCATTGGTGCAACATACACAACAACATCTGTAGGTGGGGCTTTTCAAGGCGAGAAACAATAGACACTTTCTGTGCAAGCATGCTCCAATCTCGACCACTTACAATCAGGTGATTTAGTGGTGGAATGCTTGCCTGGCAATGTTATAAATATAGCATTATTATATTAACATTTACTAGATTATGAAACATCAAAATTGTTGTGTTCTTGTAACTGTATTTCAGGTCACTGTATTTAATTCAGTACCTACTGGTATTTTTCACACAGTTTTAACAATGATGATGGACCTTATGTTTTACTGAAATAATTATTGTTATATTTCTAATGTTTTTTCTGCTAATTATAATCATATCAATATGTTTAAGTGTTCTTTAGTGTATGTTTATCTAATAAAGTTTTTTAACTTTCGACTAAGCAATAATCAACGATGTTTTGCTTCTATTTTGTATTGTAGATGTCGTGTTTGAAATTTGTTCTTGTTAAGTATTATATGCCTTTATTCGATTTGATGACAAATACACTATGCTGAGGGCTCTTAGATACAAGAGTTGCACTGAACTCATTTATTGATAGCACTAAAACTGAAAACTAAACTTCTAGGTTATTCTCAGCATCTCTTGAACCGCTTAAAAAGAACTTAAGATATTGATCCCAAAATCACCTAACCCAATTAAAGATTTCCTCTCAAAAGATGATTTACAAAATCCATTTAGAATGAGACAACTTTTTTCTTGGATCAGTGAGAAAATAATGGAAGCCGCGCTCTTTTATCCATAAAAATTATTAGTAGCTCCATATTTTGCAAACCAGAAAATACTGCAATTTTCTTTTTTTGATATACACTCCAAAATACAAAAATATCTTTATTTCCTACCAGTAGCCAAACTTAAAAGTAAAGCACGTTTTTAACATCAAATTGATGATACTAGTCATTCATAAGTCATATTTCCCTGAGAAGAATGAGTAAGAAAGTAGAGGCTGCTCTTTGTTAATAAACATTTATTCATTATTTTGTCCTTTATATATTAGAAAGAAACTAAAAGAGCTGAACAGATCACTATCATGAATTTTGTGAATACACACACAAAATCCACGGTAGTGAATTACAACTGTAGTGGCCGCAACTTACAGTATGGAAGGGAAAATCTATAGAATTCGTTTCACTGGAAAGAGACCCGTCGGTCGTAACACAGACGCGTCCGTAGCGGTGCATGGATCAATGCATAGGGAAAAATGGGCGGAGCCGGTGCGCGGCGATGGGTAGTCATCCTATATGTATGGTTGTCATTCATGTTTTGCTTATTGGAGAATGGGGGCTAATTTAAAATTAAATAAAAATGTCCTAATGATGCATTAAACTAGCGTAGTAAAGCCCAAAATCTCTTTAGAGAAGTACTGTACTAGCAGTATTGTACTTGCCATCAAATTGAAATAAAACAGTGATATTCTAAGTTCTCTAGTCACTGTTGCAATCCTGATAATATGTTCCTTGTGAAAGTTGTGAATTTTAAGTACATTTTATTCTTTAGCGTATATTATTACTTAATTATAATAAGTTTTAGTGTCTACTTGCACAACAGTTATGTATACGAATGAATCAATTACAAAATTGAACAAGACCAAATCAAATATTTAGAAATTAATTTTCTTTGCATTTCCAAGAAACATTAATCCTGTATTAAGAATGGACGAGATGATTAATTGCAGAGGATCAATTTGACATGGTTTTACTTATTTTGGGCTTACGGCTTTTCTTTCGAGTAGAACCGTGCTCAGTAAAAGGACGAATATTATTATTAGCAATCGCCTTACGCACACTTTAGGAAAAGGCACCCTTGTCGTATATATTTAAGTTATACTTTATTTTGAACTGTTCATTGGGGTAAATGCAACTGTCGGGCGACTGCGTCGTTTCAAAAATATCCGCATAAATTAAATAGTGTATGGTGAATAATACAACACATGGCAATTTGTAAGATCTGCTAACTTGACCTGCAGCTTAGCTGACAGGGAGATATCGCCCTGGTTTGACGTGGTCACAAGTTCCAGTCCTGCCAGGTCGAACGAATTTTTCTTTGTGTTCGATTTTTGTATTAATAATTATAACAAAATGGTGAAGTTACTTCACAAAAATACATATATATCACAGTGATAAAACATCTTCACATTAAATTAAATCAATATTATAAATATAAAAAAATACTTGAAAGTTTCTTTTCGGTAAACATTGTTTGCTGAGACCTGACAGTGTTTATGTGTTTAGGTTTTGGTGTTTAAGTCCCATAACAAAGTCTTTATTGTCATGAAAATACAACATTATTTCCTATAGCAAAGTTTTATTGCCATGGAACTATTTTGGTTTGGATCTTGTACCTAGCTCTATGGCAATAAAAACGTTGTTAAAACTAAACACTTCCGTCGGCTCTCAACCAAAAAGTTTTTTCTCAGTGAAAAAAATCGCAATTTCCTCAGACGCTATCGTCCCAATTATTTTTACCCCATTTGATCAAAAGTCAGATAGTATTAAATATTGCATTTATTAATAAATTAATTTCCTTCAAATTCCTACTTTTACTTGATTAAAATTTTAAATATTTTAAATTACGTTTTGCTCAAATTGAGAATAAGTGTAAATTAATTTTCATCGTCGTTTCTGATTAAAGACATGGTATGTGATGTAATTTGAGTAATGAATTGTAATAAATATTACATTATTTATGAATATTCGTTTACTTATATTAAATTATAATAATCTTACATTTAGGCCAGACTTGTGTGTTACGATCATAAGCTTATAGTATACGGGTATATAATATTCTAAAATAGAATATATCGAAGGAATTTTTTCTGAGTGTTCGATATTTATATTAATAATTATAACAAACTAGTGGAGTAATTTCACATAAAAATAATTTCAAATCAATTCAATACAAATTTAAATACAATGAATAGCTACACCTCTAGCCGGGGCTGGTTGCTGTAAAGGTATCTAACTAGGTGACGACATATCATAGATTTCACATAGATGGCGCTACGGCTAAAAAGTCGTTGAAAAACCAAATACGACGCAAGCACATAGAAAAATTCGTGAGGTCCGCTGGTTCGTTCCGTGGCTTAGTTGGTATAGCTTCTGGCATGGTATGCTAGAAGACGTCAGTTCGAATCCGGCGGATCGAAGGATTTTTTTTTGAGTGTTCGATCTTTGTATTAATAATTATAACAAAGTAGTGGAATAATTTCACAAAAATAATTGAATGCCAATACAATACAAATTTTAATATAATATTCACTTCTAGTTGCCGGTTGCTTGTGTCCAACACATTACATCCTTTAGCGCGGCGGCGCCTAAGAGTAGACACAGTGTCATTTGTTCGCATGGCAAAAAGCGTCCGAATTTGTGTTTTTGTCATGCATATGTCTACTCTCGTGCTCCATCTCACATCGGTCCGAAGCAATTAATGTCAAATAAATAATACTCGACCAAATCATGACAATGTCAAGTATTAAGCTTCATTCGCATCATGTGTCATTTATTTAGAGGATGGAAAAAAAATACTTTGATCGAAGTATTATTTATTTGACAATAATTGTTTATTCATTGTCCGTCCAACGTCCATCGTTGGACGGAGAATGGGAGAAGGCCCCTGTTACGGTCATAGGATCTCGGTGCGTTGAAATGTCTAGTACCTGCTAGAAAGAGAATTAATATAATACAACCGCCAGTACCGTTCATTCCAGGCCTTTAATCCTCTTCAAGTAGACTAGGGTTGGCTTATTGTGTAAAAAAATTCAAATTATGGAAATTTTTGAAAATAGTTGGAAAATATAGAAAAAGATTGGATTTTTTTAATATGTTTTTTTCTTCTATACTATGAATTATTTTTCTATAACCCAAGACACCAACTTTTACTATAAGCTTTTTGATCGACACCCTCTTATGTTGTTTACTTGACTCTGATAATTTAATATATTAAATTTACAGTAAAATTGTTTGTTAATTAAATACAGTTTTGAAACTATATATCACTATGTGTTAAACAACTATTGTTAAAAATATTTACGAATCTTTCTCTTTTTCATTTGGAAAGTTTTGTAATGTCACACACAAACCAGACCGTCAGGGTTCTGAGTAAAATTGACACTACTCTAAAATTTATGTATGAACATCTTTCAAAGATCTCTAACCACTTGACTGGTAAGGTAATACTGAAAAATATTTTTCTCTCAGTATTTATTATATATTTTGAAATTTAATAAACTAAACTGTTACTAAAACTGTTGTTTACTTTTATGACATCCTTTTTTATATTCTACAAAAATATATAGTATGGCTTACTTTGAAATTTTCAACCAGCTTCTGTTGAAGCCGCAGTACCCTTGTTTTCAAGGAAACTTACATTGTGCACCCCTCATGTCATGTCAAAAACGATTATTACTTCATTAGATACAGAAAAATATAACCCACATCCTCTCCAATTCTTGTAACTGTATCGACTAATATTGTAGATACAGTTACAAGAATTAGAGAGGATGTGGGATATACTTTTCTGTACCTAATGGGACAATAAACATGTTTGACGTAACTCCACTTTGCCATTCTTCCATGAGGGATGCGTGGATATTGCAATTTGCAACATATAGTTTACTCAGTGAGATTTACTCGTAAATCAAGTGGTATTATTCAAAAAACTATAATAGTATTTCATGTAATCGTTGCATAATAAGTTCCTAAAGTCGAGGACAGTCTTTTGGCCTAAGTAATAAATTCGAAATTTTAAGACCTAATTATGTAATGATTAGATACAATACTTTTTCTACAAGTAAATTAAAATAATGAGACACAACATGGACACAACCAGTAGGTATTTAATGTATATATTGTTAACAATCCACGACAACATACTCGAAAGCCAGACAAACGCTACGAAACATAAAAACAAAGAGATAGAATAGAAGGCGATAGTATTGCCCGTGATTACCTATGTATCGCTTATGTTTTAACCATCGAGTATATAATCAGAAATAGAGACGAAATAAGGGCCATCCATAACTGACAACTCATAAGGCAAATGGGCCTTATATCACTTTTAAATATCAAGTCTCGTTTGCACTGAAATAACAAATTAGAAAGCTGAAATAGTACAGCGAACAATTAACCTGTGTGTACGTTTCCGTATATTCCAAAAATATTCTGTATTTATTGTAATAAAGATAATATCTCTAACAATGAGGGGCTGTTCCATTCGATGGTGTGGGAAAAACACAAAACATCTATTCACAAAACAAACGGAATCACATTTCATCCGTCATTATATACTAAATATGTCATTTTTCAATTAACGTCCGTTATAGCAAAGCTCAAGTTAAACTGGATTTGAAATGAAACAATTGAAGACACCCGTCAATTGTCTCGAGTTCGGGCTGGCCAATCGGAGCGCAGTTGTCACCGTAATGATTTGGCAAAATAGTTTTCATACAAATTTTAATAGGCATTTCGTCTCTATTTCTGGTTATATACTTGATGATTTTCACCAATCAGTAGGCAGTAAGGCATTAGAGTAGCTTCATATTTGATGTTATTTATGTATATTGTTTTTAAATAGTTCTTTTTTGGGAAAATGATACCTTATCAGTTAATTTGTAGACTCTGTTAACAAAAACTTTATTTTTATTCCTCGTATTAATGTTATGTCTATCATAATTTCTCGATATTGTATACACGTATGAAGGTTTGGGTAATACGAAAATAAACATGAATTTGCGAACTAGGTAACAATCTCCTTTGTTTAAATCCTAACCTATACCGATAGGTACTCCATGGCGGAAGAAACTGGTTACTAATAAAATTCGCGATAGACATTTAAAATTAGAACCAAATTTCTGAGAGTCATTGACAAAAGAAAGTAGCTGTTCATTCTTCATGAAATTTTCGTGTGCTACGCACATGCAGAAGTCTGCATAATTTTTT
Source organism: Hyposmocoma kahamanoa (assembly GCF_003589595.1). Lineage (NCBI taxonomy): Eukaryota > Metazoa > Arthropoda > Insecta > Lepidoptera > Cosmopterigidae > Hyposmocoma > Hyposmocoma kahamanoa. The sequence continues at coordinate 23,350,265 of NW_020653945.1, forward strand.
TTTACTTTTTTTTACTATTTATTTATGAATTTACGGCTGTGAAATTCTAACTACCTAAATTTAAGGCGCAAAATTTTTGTGAATCGAAGAAAATGAGGGAAATCGTCCACATCCAAGCCGGGCAATGCGGTAATCAGATCGGAGCTAAGGTACGGTATTTTCAACTGTTAGAAAGGCTCCAGAGAGTTATCACACATCACAAAAAATCATTACAATATGGTAGATTGTCATCCTAAGTATTGCAAACTTGCTTACCAGGACTTGCCCCAAACAAATTTTTAGGTTTATTGAATGTCACGATGTTTGAACGGTCGTTTCCTCATGCTCCTACTGGGCGCTCCAGGTAGGAGCACGAGGACTAATATGTGCCTTGTACTTTGCCAACTCCGGCCGGATTGAAGGAATTTTATCTTAGTGATTGATCTTTATGTTAATAATCATTACCCCAAATGATTTACGCAAATTGACACGTGCGTTCACGGGAAATTAGGTTTCACACAGTTCAGTTTTCTCGTCTACATAGCAGTATTAGAACGTTACTGACAACGGGTTCGGTTTATTATAATTTCGTGGATTTGTTGCAGTTCTGGGAGGTGATCTCGGACGAGCATGGCATCGACCCCACCGGCGCCTACCAAGGAGACTCCGACCTGCAACTGGAACGCATCAATGTCTACTACAATGAGGCATCAGGAGGGAAATACGTACCTCGCGCTGTCCTAGTAGACCTTGAGCCCGGCACCATGGACTCGGTCCGCTCCGGACCTTTCGGCCAGATCTTCCGCCCGGACAATTTCGTGTTTGGCCAGTCGGGAGCTGGCAACAACTGGGCTAAAGGACACTACACCGAAGGAGCAGAACTCGTAGACTCTGTCCTCGATGTCGTCAGAAAGGAAGCGGAGGGCTGTGATTGCCTTCAAGGCTTCCAACTAACTCATTCCCTTGGAGGTGGTACCGGTTCCGGAATGGGAACCCTACTTATCTCTAAAATTAGAGAGGAATATCCTGACCGCATTATGAATACCTTTTCTGTCGTCCCAAGCCCTAAAGTGTCCGACACTGTAGTGGAACCGTACAACGCAACGCTGTCCGTCCATCAGCTAGTAGAACATACTGATGAGACTTATTGTATTGACAACGAAGCACTGTATGATATTTGCTTCCGCACACTGAAACTCACCACTCCAACTTACGGAGATCTAAACCACCTGGTGTCGGCAACTATGTCTGGAGTGACTACTTGTCTGCGGTTCCCAGGGCAGCTGAACGCTGATTTGAGGAAGTTGGCAGTAAATATGGTGCCTTTCCCACGTCTGCACTTCTTTATGCCCGGATTTGCGCCATTAACATCTCGCGGCAGCCAGCAGTACAGGGCGCTCACCGTGCCCGAGCTAACGCAGCAGATGTTCGACGCCAAGAACATGATGGCGGCATGCGACCCGCGCCACGGCCGCTACCTTACCGTCGCTGCAGTATTCCGCGGACGCATGTCCATGAAGGAGGTGGACGAACAAATGCTTAACATCCAAAACAAGAACAGCAGCTATTTTGTCGAATGGATTCCGAATAACGTCAAGACAGCCGTGTGTGACATTCCGCCTCGTGGACTGAAGATGTCTGCAACATTCATCGGGAACACTACCGCTATCCAAGAATTGTTTAAGCGGATATCGGAGCAGTTCACGGCAATGTTTAGACGAAAGGCCTTCCTGCACTGGTACACCGGTGAAGGAATGGACGAGATGGAGTTCACCGAAGCGGAGAGCAACATGAACGACCTGGTATCAGAATATCAACAATACCAGGATGCAACGGCTGACGACGAAGGAGAATTTGACGAAGAAGTAGAAGAGGAGGAGGAAGAGGAGGAGGAGGAAGAGTAATTGTGTGTCCAATGTTTTGTGTATGTCTTTGTTTGTACTTGTCCGTTGTTTAGTGTAGGCGTACCTTTTTGAGTGTTTATTTTTATCGCATCTTTTTATTTGTATGCATGCATGTGACAAATAAAACTAATTCAAAAAGAGTTTTTTCTTTCATCAGGAAAGCTAAACGCGATGTATAAATGCAAACTGAGTATGGCTAATCTATTCATACTAGTATGTGGCTTAGTCATGATAGGCACCTTTAGGAAGCCGTAAATAGGCCACATACTCTCTAGCGAGCTTAAGTAACCGCTCAATGATAATCACTAGCTGATCTGGTGAATCAGAATGGCGGGTGTACCTTAACGGATCCTGACAAATTTGGTATCAAAAAATGTACCTAAGTTGTACTATTTAGTGCCTTTGTTTAAAAAATTTATACTTCCATCAGAACGAAGTTATAGCAATATCAAAGGTACACCCGCCGTATTGACTGTCAATATGGCGGGTGTACCTCGGATTACCAGTATTTATTTAATAACTATAAAAACTTCTTATTCCAAAAATTGTACCTTAATAGTACTCTGAAATAAAGGAAACTTCAGTCGATCTGCTGGATAGTTTCTGAGAAATAACACAAAATGTGTTGAGATTTTTGGTACCAAAAAAATGTACCCAAAATTATACTATTTAGTACTTATTCTTAAAAAATTTGTACCTCTATCACAACGAAGATAAAGCGAAATCAAAATTGTAAATATTTTCGTAATTTTTTTGTTCATGTTCCACCATACAGCCTCTTCATATGTCAGGATCTTTCCTTGTTTTGATTGAAAAGGTTACAAGCGCGTGTCCTTAATATTATTTATTATGATATTTGTCAGGATCCGTTAAGGTACACTCGCCATTCTGACTCTCATGCTGATCTGGACTGAGAGGAACTGTCTGATAGTACTACGGTAAAGAAAGGCCTTAATCCCATTGGCCAGACCGGTCTGACCATCAATCTGGCCAACGGGATACATTGACCATTGCATGTTATGTTAGGTACTGGACATGGCGTGTACGTGGTTCGCGAGCGGATCGTCGTGAAGACTGTTTCAAAACTAGTTACTGTATCAGTAGAGGTACATTTGATTTAATAATAATAATAATAATAAATCTTTATTGTTTCTCTCACAAAGTCTTAGTATAAATACAAAAACAGTGCTTAATTATCTAAATAGTACAATATTTAAGTCTGTGTGAGAGACTGGCATCCGTACTAGGAGACCTGTATTACAGATCACCAGCCCCTCCACACTCCGGACCAAAGACAAGTACAGCTTACTTATACTTAGATAGTTACATCAAGAAATGACTTATTAATAGACTTAAGGCGCGAGGGTGTGTGTATGTGTGTGAAGGTGTGTGCGTGCGTGCGTGTGTGTATGTGTATGTGTATTTGCGTGTGCGTGTGTGTGTTCTGTGTGTGACAGAGAGTGTGATTGACTATGCAAGGTGTATACAAAACCCAACTTACCAAAATAATGAAATAACGATATTAATTTAGTATTACTCATTTTAAGTTGAGATAATTCACAGATTTTAAGATTAATCATAATTTAGATTTTATTTTAAGTTGGAACAATTAAGAGATTTTCAGTTTCATCATAACTTAGATTTTTAAGCCAACTAGTGACAACTGTTTTACAGTTGAATTTAGTGAGCGAGTATATTTTAGTTGTTTTATTTATTTTATATTATTTGATAGGTAGCTTGAATCAGATTCTTTTGTATAGGTATTGCATCTACACGTCTATTTCACGATGAGTCTATTAGCAAGGCAAACCATTATCATAACAACCTCTACAACTGACCTATTCTTAAATCTGATAACTGCCTGAGAACTGCCTACTCTTATTATTGAAACAAAGAAACCCTCGTTGAAGCCAAATCAATGAAATAACGTCTGATTTATTAAAATATATAAATAAATTAATTAACAACAAACAAACACAAGGTAAATATGAACAGGAGAACACAAATCCGTGCCAAGAAAAAACTATTCCTCATCACTGTCGTCACGTCGCTGATTTTCTTCACCTTCCTCGCCTTCGCATTCGTCTCCAGCCGTCGCATCTTGGTACTGCTGGTACTCAGATATAAGGTCACTCATGTTGTTGTCAGCTTCCGTGAAGTCACTCTCATCCATTCCTTCCCCGGTATACCAGTGAAGGAACGCTTTCCTCCTGAACATGCAAGCGAACTGTTCCGATATTCGCTTGAACAACTCTTGAATAGCCGTCGTGTTCCCAACAAACGTAGCGGACATCTTCAAGCCCCGCGGAGGAATGTCGCACACAGCCGTTTTTACGTTGTTAGGGACCCATTCTACGAAATAATGCTTGTTTTTGGTTTGAACGTTTAGCATTTGCTCGTCGACTTCTTTCATGGACATGCGGCCACGAAAAATTGCAGCGACGGTCAAGTATCTGCCGTTACGCGGGTCGCACGCTGCCATCATGTTCTTTGCGTCGAACATTTGTTGCGTCAACTCCGGCACGGTCAACGCTCTGTATTGCTGGTTGCCTCTGGATGTCAAAGGCGCAAATCCAGGCATGAAGAAATGTAGCCTCGGGAATGGCACCATATTGACTGCCAATTTCCGTAAATCTGCATTAAGTTGTCCAGGGAATCTCAAACAGGTTGTCACACCTGACATCGTCGCTGATACGAGATGATTCAAATCTCCGTAAGTCGGTGTTGTCAACTTTAATGTTCTGTAGCATATATCATACAAAGCCTCATTATCTATGCAGTACGTCTGATCGGTATTCTCTATCAGTTGGTGTACGGACAGCGTTGCGTTGTATGGTTCGACAACAGTATCTGATACTTTTGGGCTGGGTACAACAGAGTAGCTAACGATGATTCTGTCTGGGTATTCTTCTCTGAGATTGGCGAGGATTAAAGTTCCTAATCCGGAACCAGTTCCGCCTCCAATAGAGTGGACGAGTTGATAACCTTGAAGGCAATCACATCCTTCGGCTTCTTTTCTGACAACGTCAAGTACTGACTCGAGAATGTCGGCACCTTCAGTGAAGTATCCTTTCGCCCAATTGTTGCCAGCTCCGGAAATACCGCAGACGATGTTGTCTGGTCGGAAGATACAGCCATAGGGCCCGCCGCGGATGGAATCCAACGTACTAGCTTCAAGGTCGACTAGTACAGCACGCGGTACGTACTTGTCGTTAGCTTCATTGTAATAGACGTTGATGCGCTCAAGTTGAAGGTCAGAGTCTCCAGAGTAACAGCCGCTCGGATCGATCCCGTGCTCGTCAGATATCACCTCCCAGAACTGCAACAGATTATTGTTTTAAAGGTTTGAAATATTGAAATAATCTTATGGTTTATCGTGGATATGGACATACATGTCTTGTATTTTTTGTGTAGTCTACCAATTTGTCACCTAAATGTATAACTAATTTAGCCTCAATACCGGATGTTTGTAGAAAGCGACTTAAATAATAAAAATCCCTTCTCTTTTTATAAGTAAATCAAAAATTGCTAATTAATGTTCCTTTATTTAGATAGAACTTTCTATCGCTACCTCGCCTCGCCATCCAAGGCGAATGCGCGATTAGGTGAAAATTTGCTCCAGCAAAAATGAGGTCTACGGTAGAACGGACTCGCCCAAAAGATGCCATTATTACGACGACAAATTTTCTTTTTACTTCAGTTGATATAAAAAAAAATCATTGGTATATGTAAAGTTCTTACTGAATACACCGTTTTTCTTGTAAAATTTCAATGTAAGTTCGTTTTTGTCTACCGTGAAAATTTTCAGAAACGTGTTTTCACATCGTGTACTAAGTCTAGTGTATATTAAGTCTAATATGTCACAGTGTATATTTTCTAAAGTGATTGACTCAACACTTTCACTGTTATGCGGTACCAACCAAAGCCATTTGAGGTTATATCAATTCTTAACACCTGTGCACAATAGTTTCTTGGGACATCCCAAGAAACTGTTTACATGCCCATTGTTTTACGGGGCTGATATGATATTTTTATGGACTTACCTTAGACCCCAATTGATTGCCGCATCTCCCAACTTGAATACTAACGATTTCCCTCATTGCAAATGAACACAACGAATTTATCAAACAAATAAAACAACAAAATTTACAATATGAACAAAATAAAATAATGCACAAGAATAAAAATTGTGCCTACATCTACTTATATTAAAGAATTAACATAAAGTGAAAAAAAATTGTTTCATGGCCTGTGGGATTCAAATTGTTTTGTATCAAGTTGGTTTTGATATTCTAATGTATATATTTTATATGACACAATGATGTCCGTTTTGTATAGTTCTAAAAGTTTGTCTTCAATCTCGTACTAGTTTAAAAGAGACAAAAGATGCCAATTCCCGCGAACGCAAACATAGTTTTAATTTAACGGCCGTCTCTTTCATTACAAGTAAGCAAAGTACCTACAGATGATTTCATGTAATTAAAACTTTCGTTAGAATGAAATTTAATTTATAACGTTTTAGCTATTACTATTGTTATTCTTTTGATAAAAAAGCATTCACCGTTCGTAATTTAAAATAAAGGATGTCCGGTAATGAATGGATAAGCCAGCTTATGCTTAGCAGCTTAAAACAAATATTTAAAAAAATATATCCGAAGTGGTACCTAAGGCATGTTTTTCTTTTTGTTTAAAGTGAATTATTTTTATTTTATTTTAGGTTTTCGTACACCTCGACCACAAATGAATGAATTTCTTCGGTTTTTTGGTGTCAAAACATTCTACGTTAGCTGTGCTAATAGATAGGCAACAATATAGCACTGTTTTTTTTTATATTTTTTAATTTATTTCCAGTGCAAAATATTTTGTTTTTCATTTATAAGCATCTTGGATATAAAAAAAAGCCTAATAACCTGAGTGGCCAACTATTCTAAAGTAATGTGCTTTTAGAGTAAATTTCAAAACGGCATAATTCATTATTGTATCTAATGTAAATAGAAAATTCTAGTGTCGACGGACTAAAGCACGTAAGTCGAAACCCAAAATCATTCATTGAAATTAATACATCTATCTACTAAATTCATTTGTTACTTCATAAATTTGTAACTTTATTCTAGAGGCATCTTTATCAAATGCATTCTCTTCAAGAGAATGATTTGTTGCTGTTTCTTTGTTTTACAAAAAATGTGTAATTATATATTAACAAATTAAGCACTGCTTTAGTCCGCCGACGTTAAACCTCGGTTAATTTTTAATGCCTCACGACTAGTCTAGTTTTTTAACCCTTAAAAAGACTTATAGCTTATACTTATAGCTAGCTTAAAAGACTTATAGGGCGCCTTATAGCCTGGGGAGTCGCGAGTCATGAGCCGTATGGCATGATTTTATTTCTACCTACAAGATATTTATTTTACGATTGATGGATAACATTATCGTAGCCTTAGAATAATAACGCATAGAATGATAGTTTCATATCAAACGAACTGTCACAAGTGAGGCAAAAATCAAATTCATGTAGGCATTTTCGTCTCTGTTGCAACGAAATTAATTTTCGGTTTTAGTGAATATTTATATAAAAATACACGTTGAAACGCGTTACTTCCTCGTGGAATGCGATGTTAGTATCTATTTTATGTTTGTCTGACGTATTTTTACACTCATTTACCGCACATTTCGTCATTTTTAGCTAAAATTCTGGAGACCTTGAGCACTGAAGGCCCGCCCGCTCGTGTAGGCCCTTTGGGAGCGCTTCAATTTGCCTCACTTAGCGTGTGCGGGCTAGGTTTCTATGCGTTATTATTCTAAGATCGTAGCTTTGTTCACAGAAGTCAGTTAATTAGATAGAACCAATTCAAGAATTTGTTTTTTGGGAATTATTTGTTTCTTTAATATAAAAATGAATGGATACAGAACCCAACAGTCAAAATTGATAATTGATAAAATCAAATTTTAGTGTCTGATACTATCGCTTGATCATATACTCGATGTTCTATGTATTACAGATAAATTGTATCTCACTACTGTACACGGGTTTCTAAAGAAGTTTAAATAAAAGTACCAGGTCTCCATAACAAGAAAAGTGGTTACATACCAATATTACACAAAATAAATAAAGAGCACTTTAGAACTGGATTTCCATAGACTTAAATATTGATTGTATTTCATTATTTTAATTTACTCGCAGAAAAAGTATTGTATGCAATCATTATATAATTAGGTCTTAAAATCTCGTACCTATCGCTTAAACTACTCTTTGAATCCTAATTATTATTATAAGTAAATAAACGTGATTATTTACTACATATTACGTCATTTTTATTTATAAACTTCGGGTTTAATACATAAAATAGGTATAAGTCCATTGCAAACAAGTCGAGTCGTATGAGATCCCTTCCAAGCCTGAAAATGCATTTAAAGAGGAATATGCTGGTAGATCAAAAAGTGAGTACATGAAACGCAATAATAGTAAAAACTTACAGTCAGTGCGATGTCTATATGTAGAATATATCGTGTAGAATAATTGTATAGAATAAATTTATTTTTTGTTAATATTATTATTTACAACTCATTGTTATTACTATTATTTTAATTTGATTAATATCATTATTATTATTATTAATATTGTTTGCGATTTGTGTGTGTGACCATGTAGAGCTGCCATAACCGGGTCGGGCTGAAAATCAGGGTTGAAATCATAACAAACTGATTTCAACATTTTCCTGAGCCCGTGTCCGTCACACACATATGTACTTATTCTTATTTAATTTTGATTTAATTCTTTTTATTTTGATTTATTATAATTATTTCTATTAATTAATTTTGTAAATTGTATAAAAAACTTTATTTTCTCATTTCTGGAAATATTTTTTTTTTGTAATGTGTGTGGAAATAAATGGTTTAAATAAGCCGTTTAAGTCTTTTAGTATAACGCCTGAGTCTTATTAATAAAAACTTGAACCTCCAGTCTTAATTTTAGAGTCCTGTAAAATGGAGTCGAGTCGTTATAAAATGCCATAAAAGACTAAGGGTCGTATTCCAGAACTCTACTCAATGCTCTAGTCAGGAATTGAGTATGATTTAAGGCACTGAAAATCATACTCAAGTCCTTACCATTAGAGTCTTATTTCCAGTGCTTGAAATCATACTCAAGTTTGCTCAAGTCCTGACTTGAGCATTGAGTAGAGTTTTGGAATACGACTCTGAGGGTCGTATTCTAGAACTCTACTCAATGCTCAAGTCAGGTTTGCAATTAAAACACAAGCACTGGAAATACGACTCTAATGGCAGGGACTTGAGTATGATTTTGAATGCTTTAAACCATACTCAAATCCTGACTTGAGCATTGAGTAAAGTTCTGGAATACGACCATCAGTCTCTTTCATCGCTAAGATAGACGCCGCAAGTACAGCAATTTGTATAAAAACAGAGAGTGCCACATTTTTTGTATCAAGTATTCGTTGATTACAAGTAGTCGTGGTATATTAATAAAGTAGAAAAAAAACTTAAAACTTGTTTTTAAAAATTTGATTACCTTATTTAAACTTTAATTTTTAATCGACTTCAAATAATAAAATCATTGTCCTTGAAATACAATAAGCATGATAAATAACTGTCTTTTTGTAATAGAAGATCTTATCGATTGACTTAAATAATGAAAACGCACGTTAATGTATAAACTTGCAACTGCTTAATTAAATTTACTAGATGGTTTTCCGTTGGTGATTGGTGAATGGCAAGACAACTGAATGTCACTGCTGACAAAATATCGTAAAATGTTACTAATCAGAAGAGGTTTGCTTAATGACGGCCTCGTGTAAACTTTTGATTTGACCATGATTTCTCGGATTTCTAACTCTGCTACTCTGCATATTTGGATAGCATCTTTGGTGGGATAAACTAGACCACCTTCGTCCTTGAAAGCAACGAACTCATACCTACGTATGACCAACTCCGTACTTTTGTAAAGACAACGCACTGTTACATTCTTCGCATTTTATATTTTTTTGAATTACTCGTACAATTATCCGGCGATGTACGTAATTATTTGCTCACAGTATTCCGAAATTACAGATACTGCTTATATTAACTTCAATACAATCTGCTTTGTCGTCGTAGTGTACTTCGTGATGTGGTGGTATTAATTATTTGTATCGCCGAGGAGCAATTCAGTATATTACAGCAGAAGTCTTCAGCTAACACTCAACGTCATCAATCGCGCCACAAGTTGTAATTTTGACATTTATTATAGATTCGCTCTGGAACTTTTGGAGGGAAAAGTGTCGTTTTTATTTTGACTTTCAATTTTTTTGTGAAATCTAGTTTAAAGTGGAATAGGATAGTGCTATTGTGCCTTAATCGAAGATTAAAACGCGAAATTATACGAATCTCGAACTAAAATACCCGTATCGGCCTGTTTTAAGGAATCCCGAGTCAATCCAAGCACGCCGCCTCAAATTGCTTATCCTCTTTGTGGCGGCCATATTTACAGAAACATAATTAAACTTCATGTTTAGGTTAATGGCTTTGCCAAAGCCTTAATAAATTAAAAAAAAAACATTTATTATATGTATGTTTTTTTTATAATATGTATGTTACGCGATGACTCCGGTATTTGTGAACCGATTTTCCGATGAGATGAATCGGGTTTGCGCACTTTTGAGGTCGGTTTTTTTAGTACTCTGTACGGAAATTACTTTTTTTTTTAATTAATAGTTTTGGCTTGGATACAAGTCCTTTGAGACATGTCTTCGTTTAATTATCGGGATCCTCAGTAATATTTGCCATTGTAGTTCTAAATTCTAAAACATTATGTTTAAATTTGTCTTAAATAACTTAGTTCACTTATTTGAGGTTAATTAAATAGTCTTTTAAACGGCGGGAGTCGATATTTATGTTTTACTTTCACTTAAATCACATTATCTTCTATCACTTTGAACAATAACTTTGAATTCGTAATTAGTGGAGTTTTGAGGATAAAGTCTTGCAATGTGGTTTAAAATACGGAATATAGTTCTGAATTTATTCATCGCTATTTCTTTCTTTTCTTCATAATATACTTAAAATAAAAATAATCTTTGTAAAAACTGTACTCACAACTTCAAAATCCAGCATTTTTTTCTGAGATTATCTATTTTCTTAGACATCCTCCAAGTCTATTTTATCGTTGCTTGGTAGGGAAGTCCGTTAATTTCAAGTGATTTGCCAATAACGTTTGAGTAAGCCTCTTGCCACTTCTCGAGGTACCAGGCTGTCAGAAGTTAAAGGCGGTTGTTATTGAGCGATTGACGTAGGGGTCAGAAATTCTGGTCACCAATTGACGTTTCTCGTAAGAGCTTCCTTTCCGTCAATTATAAGTTGACACCTCTTCTCTCATTGACAATTTACCGGACTACGCAAAATCTATATTGAGGAGGGCTATTGTTTGTCTGTTGGTGTGTCTATCAATGTAGTGAATGCAAAAAAATGTATATTTTTTACCTTTCAAACACGGACACAGAATGCGAATGGTACGTGCGTGTCCATGTTTGAAAGGTATTTTGTTAGTTATCATATCACACACTGGCACTGACACACACGTAAGCAGGTTTGTGAGTTAAAATCCAAAAAAAAAATTATAAAATAAAAAGAATCGTATACATGACTTAGCGCTTTCGCAGCCCAGAAGGGAGGAATTAATTAATTATTTCATTATAAAGAGTGATTTATTCAGGAGATGGCAATACTTTTTATTTATTTTAAATTTCTTATCAGGGGAGTTAATTTGGACGCATTATTTTAAGAATATGTAAAAGCCAGCGTGTATATAAAGGAAATGTGTTACGAAATCAGCCTGCAACATTTGTATATACAATCCATTTTTTGCATTTCAGTAACTTTGGGTGTTAAGGCGACGATAGCTCTAGGTCTTACATATTGAAGAAAAAGATATAAATAATTATAAATGTATTTTATTCCAAAAGAAACTTACACTAAGTTACTTACATCTAATACATCTAAATGTAATGTGCAAAACTTACCTAGTTTTCTTTAAAATCGGTAAATTCCTTTGATTAATTTATTACAATTACAAATGTATTCTTCCTTATTGACTTTGTGACCAAAGCCCGAACCTTTCGGCTTATCGCCGAAAGTGGACTGGAGAAAAACTGGGTTCAGTGAAGAACAACAAATTATTTAGATTAAATGGCAAGGGAAGCTGGGTTTTATTCACATAAACGTGTTACAAAAATGATGAGTCCGGTCCCTTACCACGAGATTACGGTGACAATTATCGCTAGCAACAATTAAAATGTTGTTTCTTCTTGTGACCGCTAGGGGCGCTGTATAATTTGTCATACAAAATTGTGAAGCAATTAGGACGTTTCACGGCTATGTCACACGGAGGGAAAGTACCTTAAATGGGCAATTTTCAGTTTTCTTTACATAATTTTGGTGGCAATTTTTAATTATTTCAGTATTCGAGTAAATACTCGTGAAATATTAAATAATATTTCAGGTTACTACACTCAATACAATAATTTAAATATTATATTTCGATAATAGAAATTGCCACCGAAATAGTTGCGAAAACTAACTTGAAAATTACCCAAATACCGTAGCTCTCAGATTACAAAACAATTTGTAATCTGAGCCGTAGATAGAAAATTTTACTTAAATTAGACTTCAAATTCGATTTTAAAATCAATTCGAACAGCATTCAAAAATCTTCCTTTTATTTAAGATGCTGTTATTTAAAAGAAAACAATCTTTATTATTGAGTATTACGAGCAGTATAGTAAATTTACAGGTGTTTTTTTTTTCACATTTGGCGGGTTCGATTCCCGGTTCACTCAGCCAAGTGATTATTTAAAATCTTTGAATGATGATGATAAACGACGTCTATTTTCAGTAAAAATTTCTATCTACGGTATTTAAGGTACTCACTTTGGCTCCATGTGGCACGTGTGACGCTCTGTATAGTCACAAATTCATTTAAGAGCGAATGCTGCTCTCCTTGTCATAAGTCATACCCATCGAGTATATAACCAGCTTAGACTATTATTATTTTCCATCCTCTTAAGATAACCAGAAATAGAGACGAAATGTCATTTAATTTGTTTGAAAGCTATTCTGCCATTACTGTGACAACTGCGCTCCGATTGGCCAGCCCGAGTTCGAAACAATTGACGGGTGTTGTCAATTATTTCACTTCAAATCAACCAGTTAACTTGAGCTTTGCTATAATGAACGAAAATTGCAAAATTACATATTTAATATTTTATTTATTTATTTCCACACGCAAAATAGGCGCCTTGACGTCGAGTTGCGGACACCAGCCCGTTACACCAAGTACCAAGTATTTAATTTACCGATGAAATTTGATTCAGTTTATTTTTAACCGACTTCAAAAAAGGAGGAGGTTCTCAATTCGACTGTTTTTTTTTTTTGTTTGTATGTTACGCGATAACTCCGGTATTTGTGAACCGATTTTCATGATTCTTTTGTTTGTTGGAAAGGGGGTATTTCCATAGTGGTCCCATTTCATTTTGAAGAAAATCATCCACCTCAAAGGATGGCTGTTCACGCATGAAGATTCATTTTTATAAATAGCGCCTAACTTTAATTTAGGAGCAATTACTTTTAGCAATTATTTAGTTGATTTTGCTATTTCTCCAATTCAAGGCGTTTTTCTCTCGATATACTTTGAGTAGTGTCGTAGTGAGAACCTGTTTTTATTATCTCCAGTATCAAGTCCTGTATAGTGGCGAACTAGGGGATATTTCAATGAAACTTAGCAAATAGACGTAATTCCACGTACTTTTGAGGTCGGTTTTTTTTTGTACTCTGTACTGAGATTATGTAATTAGACGTTTTGCTGTTTTTCCCCACACCACCGAATGGAACAGCACGCCATTGTTAGAGATATTATCTTTAATATAATAAATACACAGTATTTTTGGAATATACGGAGATATACACACAGGTTGTTGTTGGCGCTGTACAACTGATAAATAATACGTCACGAAACATTGTGACGACAGATAATCGCAGCTTCAAACAATTCTGCCGTGCTAATGACAAGGCGGCTGATAGTCGCGTTATAGGAACAGGCTAGACGCGACAGTCGTCCAACGACAAACAAAACTTTACGACATAATAGAAACGCGCTCTTACGCTGATTTTGCTTTAGCAATAAAACCGAAACTAAATAAAATATCAAAAAATCACTTATAGGGGATCATATTTCGCTGATTCCAGATTATGTTAATAACTTAATTTCACTAAAAAACGATAACGTTAGTTAAGGAAGGTAGAATGTGTAAGTTTCTATAATAAGATTCCGGTTGATATTTAAAATATGCCATTTACGTGTCCATCAGGATGGCTGGTCCAACGAGATATATAAATCACTGTGCTCATTATTTACTACCATATTCTAAGCGCCTGCAAAGGTATTGTTAGCAATTACACGGAGAAGATAAACTGTCTTTTTAGAAGACACCTTTACAAAGGCGTTTTATTAACTTTTTATTGAAGCTTCCTAAAACAGTGAAAAAAAAGTAGGTTTAGATGAAAATTAGGTAGTAATTAGAAAAAGTAAATTGTATACTGCTAGAATCATGAAAAACGCAAAGTGATTCAGCCAACCTGACGTCAAAATGGCTGGCCACTTTATTTCTTTAATATTTCCGTTAGCACAAAGGTATAAAATATATCAATAAAGGTACTAAATAGTAGTAAATAATGAGCACAGTTTGATTTGCCAGCAGCCATCCTGACGGACACCCCCATTTACGAGGTTTAAAAGTATAGTGAAAAAAAAAAACTAAACTTTACATTAAAGCGTCTGGGTATTGGGATGATAAAAAGGAGTGACCCTAGTGAGTCCGGATCTTATATTAGAAATAAATATTGTAAATATATACAAATGTTTATTTACAAAGAGCAACCCCTAGTCTCTAACTCATTATTCTCAAAGCAATATGCCTTACGAATGAGTAGTACAGTATGAATAGAATAGAATCATTTACTTCATATTATCAATGTCACAATGTTACAATTAAATACCAGCCCTTTGGTAACTGTAAAGATATCTAACTGGGTGATAAAACTTTCTTAGATTTCTCATAGATGGAGCTACGACTAAAAAATCGTTGAAAAAACTCAAGATACGACGCAACCACATAGAAAAATTCGTGAGGTCCGTTGGTTCGTTCCGTGGCTTAGTTGGTATAGCGTATGGCACGGTAAGCTAGAAGACGTCGGTTCGAATCCGGCCGAATCGAATGATTTGTTTCGGAGTGTTTGATCTTTGTATTAATAATTATAAAAATAGGATGTCAAGGGAAAATGTCGCTAGCGCGAGCAATATTCACGAATATAAAATAAACTAGTTTAACCACTGCTTGTCTATATACAACGAAGTCAAGTAAAACAAAAATACAATTGTTTTAAAAGAAACTCACGACACTGTAAAATTCATTATCCAATAAAAGGAGTTTTATTTAGTCGTGTATAAAACCGCGAATTTCTCCTTGCGAGTTCGGGACGGTGTGCAACGGATTTTAGTTTTCCCGCGTTTCGCAACACTCGACCTCCGCCAGTGCGTCGCTCTTAAGTGCTCCAGTTTTGACGCGCATAAACTATTATATCATAGATGTATTGTACGACGTACGTCGTCATCTTATAGTGTTTTTTTATGTTTCTGCAGATCTGATCGTTTTTTATACCTAACAAGTTCTTAGTGCACGTTTCTGAAGAATAAAGTCCCTATCCGACTCAGTATACGTATACCGTAGATAGAAAATTATACTGAAAGAATATAGTATATAGACTAAACCTTTCACAGATTTCACATTTTCCTGAACAAAATTTAAAATTAATCGTAAAAAAAAATGTTATTTAGAAGACAACAATCCGTATGATTGAGGCTTTCGATCAGTATAGTAAAATTGCAGTTCGAATTGTTTTTAAAATGAAAATAAAACTTCTTTCAGTAAAACTTTCTATCTACGGTATTTAAGGTACTTTCCCTCCGTGTGGCGTGGCAGTAGGACGTCCTGTATATCTATGTATGTATGTAAACACTTTATTGTACCAAAAAACAAATTACATTTTTAACAAACACTTCAATATTAGTGTACAAAGGCAAACTTATCCCATAAAGGTATTACTTCCAAATGACCTTTAAGTTTAACCTTTAGATTTTAATCAATAAGACGATTTCGAGTTTAATTTACTTACCTATGAAACAAAGATTATTTGAGTTTTCATAAGGCCTTTTTAAATAGACCAATCTGACCAAGTCGTTAATAACAAGTGGCATAATTTGCTAAATAAAATAACAAACATACATTCGGCCAACCATACATAAGCAAGCCGACGTCAAAAAAGATCACAACACATTAGGAACATAATAAAATGTATTTACTATACCTACGTTCAGACTGCACTTCTATTTTGCAGTTGAAATTCGAGCGACAGAACACTTTATAAGTGTTTATATAATAGTTGCTTTGGTATTAGCTAACAAAACAACACGAGTTCTGTTAGTTAAATAAATTATTTCTATATAAAATTCCCAAATATGACATTCTTCAAATGATCACTTTCGAGTGACCTCACTTCTCAAAAAGACCACATGGTATCTTATTATAATGACTTATAAAATTACCGCTTTTACAGATATGTAGCGTGTCAAATATAACCCAATTGCAATTATGCACCTTAATTCTAGTGTATAATTGATGTACTTTCCGTGGTACTATAAAAAACTATTATTGCACACGTATTGTTCCAACTTATTGGTCCAATTTAAATAGGGGATTAAAAAAGTGACAATATACTTCGATTATTGACTAGGTACGGTTTTTATACATTACATATCAAATTGGCAGTTTAACTCTGATGTTGTGTACGACACTTGTGGAATTTTCAATACAATAAGAGATAATAAACTAACATTCATTGGGGTGGTAGCTTTTGCTGAAATATAAATAGTGTCGTTTAGGATCGAGCTTTAAATTGCAAACATTTACAAACGTTACTGCGCCCGTCACCCTGAAACAAAGTTGACAAGTCCTATGTGCTTATGATTTCAGCAGAATCTTTACACTTCAAAACCAGAACGCCCTAAATTATGCGTTCTTGTAAATTTCGTAAACATTACTTTTAAAAGTTTTATTCAATTAACATTCGCTATACATTTTGCAGCTGTTTCTGCTTTGTCACAAAATCTGAAAAAATGCATTCGGTTTATTATCGATTATTTTTTTCAATAAACATTGATTAAGGGACCACACTTATTAACGCAGAATCGCATGTCCCTGATTCCTCTTTATATAACAAACTATAGTCCATTTGTTTAAATACTTAACTAAATGTAAACAATCTTGAGATGAATATACATTTATAAAATTATTTTTACTTACCTTCAAATACAAATACTTAGCTTCATATGAAATTTAATGCCTATTTTTATACATATTGATTTGTAAAGTACATGTTTCAATAAAAAGATGTATCAAGATTGTTTACATTTAGTTAAGTATCTAAGCAAATGCACTACAGTGGAGTATTTTCACAAAAAATAGTCGAATATCATGTTAATAAAAACGTCGCGATATTCAATAAAAGTAAAACCATGACGACATTATTGTTTCGAAGTGTGATTATTAACTGTCACTTTGATATTTCTAATTAAAAATCTGAATACAATTAAAAATCTTCGTACTATTTTACAATCCCGTAATTAGTCCGTGACTGAGAAGCATTACACTGTAAGCGCTATTTTTGTAATTTTACGGGGGAAGAAGGTAGCTCGAAATGTTATTGAAACTCAATTAGTTTTATTTCAAGCCATTCTAAATGTTGTACATGCTGCATTTCGATACAAAATCGCGTCCACTGTATAATTACAAAAATAACGCTTACAGTCTAATGCTTCTCAGGTACGGCAGTTTTTCTAAACACAAAGACCATTTTTTTCAAGGTTGACCTTTGTTTTCTACACGGACCAATAAACTCAATAGGACTGCTAATTTCTACAGATAGTAAGTCTGAAAACGATCAAAAACCCGTTTTACATCTAGATGGCGCTGATCGATAGCCTTGAAGTACTTTTATTGTGTAAGTGGCCGTGGCTGTCAATTAATTTCTCTACTCAGTTCTTTTCCTTAAAATTATTTTCTGAACTTTGACAAATATACGTTACAATAGTTGGCATTGTGTATTAAAAACTAGTTCATAAATTAACGTTAATATGGGTAGATGGCGTTAATCCTAAACAAAATAATATACTATCCATAAAAATCTATGCAGTAAGTGCCATTTAGTCCGACTTGTTTGTTATCACTAGAAGTTTAGTTAGTAGAGCTCGTTGTGAAAAAGTTTGTCCAGAGTAGTACTGCCACCTTACCTATTTCAGCCAAGCAGTGATGTGACCATTGCTGTATTCCAGTTTTGAAAGGTAAGGGTGCAGGTGAAATTACAGGCACATGGGACTTGTCAACTTATGTCTCAGAGTGACGGGCGCAGTGGTGGTGCCCCTCAGATTTTTGCCATTTAAAGCCAACACAAAGCAAGGACAGGCGTGTTGCTTACCATCAGGCGCACGACTTGTTCGTCCCTTCAGTTGATATTATAAAAAAAAAGAATAGCTAGCAATATCCATCAAAATCAATGCAATAAGCGCCATTTAGTTGTTTTGTTTGTTATTACTAGAAATTAAAGCAGCTTTGATAAATTATAACTTGTCAATGTAAAGCAAATTATTTAGAACTCGTACTATTTGGAACTCCTCGCGACGTCTGGTGTACCAAAAGGTACTAAATACCCGACTACGTCATCTTGTGTCGCGATTAGCAGTGATCTTTGGTTATTGGTCTATGGTTTTCTATAATTATGTTTACATAATCTGACTAGCTTCGTAGATTAAGTTAATATATTTTATACATTTAACAGCACGTAGTTTTACAGCTCGGATTCAAAAACAACGTTATGACACTAATAATAAAAAAACTACCAAAAGTGTGTGTAAATCTAAGCATGCTGTTGTGTACGTAAAAAGCTGATGGTAACTTTCTTTGGAGTTTGTCCACTAAAGGACGCACCACATAGCGCTAATGTGCTTTAGGCGCTTTATAACTTGACTAACATTTAAGTGCAAGAATATTAAGTACTTTGATTTTGAGTAACAGACATATTAGCGTAAATTCGGAAGAACACAAACTAAATTACCGTTCAATGCATCTGTGTCTATGTTATCAGTAAAAAAGGACCTATTTAGAGTATTTCAATTTTTTTAGGACGACCAGCTGCCAAATTAGAATTGTCCAATCAGACATTACAAAAATGACGAAACGTTCTGCCGGCAAATTTGATTAGTCCAATCAGAAATGGCTGCCACGATAGAAAGCGCCAGCTTTTGTGGCAACTGTGTCGCTATACTTGAGATAATATTTTGGCGTGCGAATTTTCACATCCAAATCGTTATACTCTTAAAGAGTGACATCTCACAGAAGCATCGTTAACTCGTAAGAACCAACCATGAAACAGCAAAGTGAACATGTTGCTTTTCTAGCCAAGTAAAATCTTATTCTTTAACAAATACAAGTTAGCGAACACACAATGTTTACTTGATACCATAGGAATATAAAACGCTCTAAATATACTATGTGATTTTTTCGCATCTATGAAAGGAACACTAGCAACGATTTCCCAGTTGTTGTCTTTATGGTACGCGGGTTGCAATATTGTGGGCTCGCCGATGTCGGAATCTACGAGATAGTGGCACTCTGACGGGTGTAAAAGTGTCCGACGATCCATTTTGTTTTGGTCGTTGAAATATGGATGGATTAGGCGTGTTGCTGAAAACAATTACAGGAAAATCTTACATAATAATTCTGATCATTATGCAATAACGAAAAAGGTTTGCAAGTAAGACTGAAAGATGGGAAGAATATTAAAGGTAATATGTAAAATACTAACAATCTCGCAGGACTATATCACAAACATCATAAACAACTTTTGTTCCATGACTTTTGACAAATCGCACTACTAATACAATAGTGTATTAACTCAAAATGTGAATTTATTCAATATAGCTGAAAAACGAATTACTCAGTTCCCGTGAAAGATTATTTTAATTAATAAAATAAATTGTAACCTATACATTTGTGTACATCTGAACAATTTCCTACTTGCTAAATAAAAGTATATTTAAAAATGAGTGAAAAATAATTTCATATTTTTGAGTTAGGACTGTTTTGTCCTGAACTAGCTCACAAAACGTTTGTCTCATTCTGGGTTAAGTAGATATATTTTAATTGTTTCTTATAATATTCTAATGAAAATTTTGTTGACATGTAGAGAAACAAATTTTACGTTCAGAAACGATATAATCTTGAATTTCTTTAAGTTACAACACTATTGTAATAGGAGTGCGAAATGATAATAAAGAAGGATGGCGAAAGCTGCCCCAATAACGACGAAGAGCCGTTCATGGACTTTGCTAGTATAATTTTAGCTTATATATATATAATATAATTTTGACCCATGGCTCAGATGGTTAGAGCAATGCTACGATGCAGCATGGACGTGGGTTCAAGTCCCACCGGCAGGCTGATTTTAATTCAAATGGGAATCTATCCGATCGGGTAGCCCATCCGAGTCTCGAAATTAGATGGGTTTCCGAGCGAGAAGATGAACCTGATTCCTGCTATATCTTTCTAATTTGTAAGTTAAATCAACTGTTGTTCCTACTTGAAACATCCAGCAAGTTGTGAACCGCAATTATGCGCCTCGAGTCGGAAGAGACGCAGTTTCCGATCGGGAGAGGCAATCAAAATCAAGCTGCTGGTAGACGAAGAAAAAACATTCTGTGTGTTCGACCTTTGCATTCATAATCGTAATAACCTTTTAAGTTTATCTTATACTTAAACTTTTGAAATCTCTGTTTGGCAGTAAGATAGTTCAAATGTGCAAGCATCATTTGCATCGGACTGGTTTTTACGCTAGCGCTTTCTTTTGTTATCACACAAAGTGAAATCTGACGAAGTCATGGAACAAAAGATGTTGTTTATGATGTTAGTACTATAGTACTGGGAGGCTTTTTGTTTACTAATAACCCGGTATGTATAGAGTACAACAAAATTATAATTAATTGTCTACATAGTTGAGATTTGAGGTGGAATCTCCACATAAAAAGGTAGTTTGGTTTCAATGTTAAACTTATCAAAACTGACATAAAAAATGGTTAAAAATTAGCGTGCTGCTTTATTGTGATCAGAGATGGACAGTTGGTTTAAAACCCTAATCAACACGCCCGGATTTTAACCCATTTCTCCCAACATTTTGGGCCGCACCGTCGAATCCGTATTCGATTGGTATAATTCCATACTCATTACAAATTATATAAAAAAAATCGTAAACAATTGTTTTAGACGAAACAGAGGCAACTCCACGCAATACTCATCTTGTAATTCTGTGGATTCTAACTACTAAGGATGCACATTACGCTTCGGTTTTTATAAAGATCGATTCGATGTAACGATTTTTTGTATTGATTTATTTCAATGCGATTTTCAAGCGAACCGATTCAATTGAAAGGCAAACCGACTCGTCTAGATCAGAAAGTAATAAACAATTATTTATAATAATTATTTATTTATTTATAACTTATTAAATTTGAACAAAACTCGATTCATAGCAAATATTTAGTTGTAAACAAAAAAAGTTTGTGTCCACGATTTCGGACATTCATGGTTTTAATCACAGAACAGAAAATACAGCAGAAGTGGTTAGTTAGCCTCAAACGCTTGCCAACTATAGGTCTGTTAGGACCTATGTGAGCGCAGTCCGCCATTGTCGCTTTGTACAGTATGTTGAGTCAATTCTTTCGCGAAAATTCTATAAAATCGTAGAAAAAGGCCTTATTGTTCTGTTTTGGAGTACAAAAATGATAGTCACACCAAAAATTGTACCCAATGTGGTATTTCATGTCATCGGCAACTCATTTTTTTTAAAAAAATTCAATTTCCTGTTTATCGAAATCATTTTTTCGTTACAAGAAACGAAAGTAAAGCTTACACCCTTGTAATAGGGTCGTTTTTTTTTTGGAGAACTAAATTAATAACTCCAACTCGTCGTGATTTAGCAATTAACCGCTAGATGGCAGGATATTGATTAAAATTTCAATTTAATATCGAAACGTCGTAACTTGCAATAGTAGATGTTGATGGCACTGAACTTTTAATGATATATTTTTTTTTTAACGCACACACTCAACATACAACAACAACAACACATGCCAAAAGGGTAAAGTTGAAATTATATTAAAAATCCAGAATTTGTTATTTCTTTTTAAATTTGAAATTACGACCAATCATTATCAAGATTTTGTAGTGTTTCAAATTAAGAAAAGTTTTAGCGACATCAGTTCCGATAGTAATCGAAGCTTACGGCACTTACATTGTTTGTTTTTCTCCCGTGGTTTTAACCGTTTAAATCCGGCGTTAATAGAGGTTAAAACCTGGGCGTTTGCCCATCTCTGATTGTCACAAAGTCATTGTATATTGACAAAACACGCGAGTGTTGTCGTTATACATACCATTTTTTTCACTGGAATACGGCGCCGGCAGTTGTCCCTTAAAATCGCTTCTTATGAACCGAATATTACTGCCTCGTGGTATGTGGAAGCTTGAAGGATATCTATACCAGTCTTTGCCGTAGCAGATGTTGAGTGGTTCACTCGTTGGTGGCAGATGGTTGAGAATCGTCATTGGACCATGGTAGTTGTTGTAGAGGGCTACCGTTCGAGATATTCCTGTAAAATTTGGAATTATAAGTATGTGACGATGAGACTTCTTTCATCGTCATCCCGCCTTTTTACCACCCTTTCTGAATCCTGGTGTATAATCCATATTCAACAAAATGTAAACAAACAAGTCACTGACCCGACCATAAGATGCTTTAGTGATGGCCAAATGCAATGCCATTCAATGAGTCGATTTATTCAATTGAGTCATACTAGCGGTTTTCCCTACATAACCTATTAAGGATATTTAAAATTTCCGAAATCTTAATTTTAAGTCGTCCTTCAAATTCTTAAACTTAGATACTCGTTCAATTGCGATTGAAATATTCGATTTATTAATCGATTACAAAAACTTTAATTGAATGAACTGAATGTTTTTTTTTCGTACAGCACTATGCAACTATAGATAAGTCATAAATGTATAGATGGAAAATAACCTCACTTTTGGACTACCATTTTCCAAATACAATTTTACGATGCTATTGAAATAAGTATTGTTGGAAAAAGTGACGAGATATCAAGTCGAAAACTTCGAAATATACGTGAAAGTGTTACTTATTTGATTTATTGAGTGATTGATTTACAATTTTAACCAAACAGTTTCGTTTACTATTTGTTGAAAATGGATTAGAACAGACTATACAAATCTCTTTTGTATATATATTTTATAGTGTATTTAAGTTTGTATTATATTTAAATTCTAAAGAACAATGGCAAAATAATAGTTAGAAGAATTCCTTAGCGTCTTCAAATGTCTTAATTACAAGTTTGAATAAAATAAATTCATTAGGTTTTTCAAATTATAATAGCAACTTATCTAAGTCTGGGAATAAAATCATATTTAAAAGAAACTCTAATGACTAATAATAATTAGTATGTAACAACTACCAGTTTCTTAACGTTGAGCGACATCTAGCCGCCAAAAAAGGAATTTCATTACCTACTTATGTGGTAACGCCACACATTATTTTTATTTTTAAATTTCCCATATAATTTTTATTGGCTATGTTTATTTTCACATTCAAACCAATATCCGCTTCTTTGGTGATACTTTAATTTCATTAGTAAGGCATAGCATCGAATCTTTCTGTCTCCCTTTTTTCACTGTGCCAAAATGCCTTTGAGTGAAGGGAAAGAAGATAAGAAGTCGCCACTAGAGTGCGCTGGCTTCGTATTTGCTGGCTCGCGTTACGGCAAGAGAACCTCGCCGCGACCACTTCGAGAAAAAGAAATAAAAGAAGATCGAGACGCTACGCTGTTCCACGTAGAAACGACCGCATTATTTTAAGTGATTTGTTTGCGTGTGGATATTCCCCTGGCGACGAACACCTCCAGCGTATACGGCCCTAACGAGGAGTTCAAGGTACGGCACAGTGTTTCTTCATAATATTTCTTTCTATTTTTTATTTTTCTCGACGCTAAAACCGTAAATCCGACTTTCCTTACCTTCTTCTAGAACCGCGCCTTACAGTCCGCACCACCATCAAATTTATTAGGTTGCAAAACCTCCCAACCGCTCCAGTATGGATATGGTCCACATTTAATTCACGTAATGTCAAATGTACCGAATCAAACGATTTGTCGAGCTAATAACAGATTAACTACTTTATTTCTTCTCCAAAATGCCACGCGATGCCTTGCGCAATGCGTTTTGACCATACCAGTATACAAAATAATTTCCTCAACAATTATGATAGCACCTTGCCTGTATGTAGTAGTATTAGGTAAATAAATTTCGACGCTTGTATGAAGTGTCCGGGGTGTGGTACAGGCTTGTCACAGACCTCTTTCACTTAAATATAATAAATAAATCTAAATAATAAAATAAATAGTAAATAATAAATAAATCTAAATCTTAACTTCGTCCGGTTCTCAAGACGCTAGTGCCTCGGGTGGACCACCACGGATGCACAAACAGTACCCTCCGTATTTTCCAGATAGGTGCCGGAGCTGTAGGCACGCTCATTTCCCGTTGCGCATTGCACAACTAGCGGTTGCCACCGCTAAGCCGTTGACTCTAAAGTCCACTACCAAATCTCCTCATTGGTGGCGGAGCTGTAAGGCACACTCACTTTCCCACTCCGAAAAACGTTAATCCAATTACCTAAGCAGCTGGAGGATATCTCGCTCCCTTAGAGGACGAAGATATTTAATACTAAAGTGTGTAGTGTGTTTATAATTCTAACTGAATATACTAACCTATAATACCAATGCCACAAGCAGCCAAAATCATAACCTGGCCAGCATATTCCGATGCCAAATAGTGCCTCCTGTCCTTTTGCCATCGGAAGACCTCCGTGCCTAGCCAGAACATCATCTTCTGCATGCAATCAAGTCCTATGGCGCCCCCCAGGACAATCATGCTGTAGACTGGATATAGGAACCTGGAAAATATGGATAATAATTTATAATAAATAAAAAGATTTCAATGCTTTCAAAAAGATTTCATGTTTTTTTTGTATACAAAATTTTAAATGGGATAGACAAATGACATAGTCTAAAATTACTTAGCTCCAAATTATTTATCGAACCACAAACAATTGTATAAAAAATAATCTCAGTACCTCAAAAGTTCGCGAAATTACATCTACTTCACAAGTTTTATTGAAATCGGTTACCGAAAAGTGCGCGAAACAGGCACATTGCAACCAAAACGCTACCGCTCATGCAAGCGAGGCCACACCAACATCGTACGATCTATGACGTTGGCGCCTGCACATCGTATGACCAGTGACGTCACATCATGCGCCTCACCGCTTGGATATCCAGCCCTGTGCGCCAGGCTCCTCGCGGCACTCTGCTTGCTTCTCGCTTTTGAGACAGACGCGCTCTTTGCTAGCTTTATCGCGATTCCGTATTTTTGTAAAATTGTATTTGCTCTTTTTTGTATTTAATTCTATTAGTAAAATTCATATTAGTAAACTTCATATTTATCCATCTAGTATATATACAAACAGAAATAGAGACGAAATGTCATTTAATTTATTTGAAAACTATTCTGCCTTATCTTTACTGTGACAACTGCGCTCCGATTGGTTAGCCCGAATTCGAAACAATTGACGGGTGTCGTCAATTGTTTCACTTCAAATGGATAAGTTAACTTGAGTTTTGCTATAATGGACGAAAATTGCAAAATCACATATTTAATATTTAATTACCGATGAAATTTGATTCCGTTTGTCTTGTAATTAGATGTTTTGCTGTTTTTCCCCACACCACCGAATGGAACAGCGCGCCATTGTAAGAGATATTATCTTTATTACAATAAATACAGAATATTTTTGGAATATACGGAGACGTACACACAGGTTAGTTGTTGGCGCTGTACTATTTCAGCTTTCTAATTTGTAATTAGAGTGCAAACGAGAGTTGATATTTATAAGTGATGTATCACTGATGTGTTACCAGGAATGTATGACGCTTATTTCGTCTCTTTCTGGTTATATACTCGATGTATTTATCCTATCAAATAATATGCTTCATTAGTTTTCGCGTACCTTTCCTTCTCATTGCTATTATTGATATAATCAGTTTTAACTAAAATAAGATCATTCAAATTTACGCATTCGGGTTCAAGTCCCGAATCGACAGTTGGGAGTTGACATACATCAACCACCTCACCGGTTTCATCCCCCAGTTTTCTGGGGCCAATGCTGAGGTACCCTCTTCCCAATAAAAAAAAATCATCAAAATTTTGAAATCGGTCAAAAATATTTTAAAGAATGAACATGGTCGTCGGTTCGCAAAAAAATTATGAGATTCAGTGACAGAACGAGCAAGTCATGCGCCTGGTGGTAAGCGACACGCCACAAAGCTCTAAATCGTAATATAAAGTTGACAAGTGCTTGTCATTTTACCAGCACCCTTACTTACCTTTCAAAACTAGTAATGCAGTGGTACTCAACAAAACTGCTTATCGACAGAATAGGTATGATATGGTAAAAATTCTTCAAAAACGTGAAAAATTAAGGACTTAAATTTGCATTGAATCGTTATTCAATTTTATTTTGTGAAGTTACTCCACTAATTTGTTATAATTATTAATACAAAGATCAAACACTTAGAAAAAATTCCTTCGATCCGACCGGGTTCGAACCAACGTCTTCTAGCAAACCGTACCAGACACTATGCCAGCTAAGCTTTGTATTAATAATTATAACAAATTAAGGACTTATTCAAATTAATACAAACCTATTTATAATATCTGTTTTTGGAGTGAAAGCTAAAGTAGAGGATACCTTTCTTCCTTATGCGGCTGCAGCATAAAGACGGCCAGCCACAGGTCCAGGGGCAGCAGCGTGAGCCAGTAGGGCTTGCAGAAGGTGGCGCGCAGGGTGGAGCGAGGGGCCAGCGCCCGGCACACCATCAGGTGCACAGGGCAGCACAGAGCCAGTACCTGAAAGAAATGTGAATATTTCTTAATACATTTTCTTCACGTCTAATATCATATTAAGCTTTAACCGTTTTTCGCGTCTCCTTGTAAAGTTGACTTTTTCGACTTGTATCCCTTTTCACTAGAGCCACAGAATTTTATAGCAAACTTGAAGATATGTTACATTTGATGGAATGTGACCATTATGTGGCTATAAGATGCCAATTTCAATTAGGGGATATTTGGCAGGTTGAGGAGTTAAACATTGTGTTGAGTGACACGTTAACGATGAGGGCTAAGACTTGTACTCATATGTGAGGTCTTGCGTCTCACTACGAGGCGACACGATAGAGTATAAACCACAGAGATTGACATCACAATGCCGACATCGACACCCAAGTGTTACAGGCCTTATTAAAAATAAGAAGAAACCTAAGCAAACGGTAACGACTATAATTATTTGAATGGCCCAAGGACACATTACTTCACCGGCCTTCCTGGCAAGATTAGGATAGGACACAATTCCATTTGTGAATGCGGACTCGGGGTGGGCACTTTAGATCATATATTTTTCCCCTGTCCAAATATACAACCCCACCTGTATGACTCGCTCCCTAAAAATATACCTCATCCCATTATATATATTTATAAACCCACTCTTTTATTCTAGTTTTTTATATTATATAGTGTAATTTGTATCTTTATGTTGTCCCGTTTTAGATTCTCATTATACCAACGGATCTCCGGCTATCCTATCGCACATAGTCACACCAACTTAGAAGAGTCTTTTTCAACCCTGACATTGGCAGAATCATCGTGAAAATCGATGGAGCCACTACAAAGAAATTGGAATTGAAAATAAGATTTAAAAAGGAGCTCTACTGCTACTAAAGCAATTCTACGTAAAACACTTACCCAAACAAAATTGAAGTTCAAGAATCCATTAATAAAATAATATGTCCACGGTTCAACTCCGTACAAGTCAGGTCCATGCTCGGTGAAAATATTATATGCAATAATATTCCATGGAGCTATGACCAGCCGTCCATAATGATACGAATCCACAGCTATGGTTGGCAGCAAGATGATAATTAGGGAAATGAGAGACCATTTGAAAAATTCCACAAATTGTCGCTTCAATATTAACATATCGACTGCAATTGGAAGGCCAATTAGTGCGGTAAACGGCCAACCTGGAAAAATTTATATATTTTTTTGCTGTAACAACCACTAATGTTTATTGTTATTGTTGATGGTATTCAATTATACACTAATGTGTTTAAAAATGAAGACAAAAGGCAAGGGAGTGAGTAATTTAATATGTTATAGATACAAGGTTATTTGCAACAACTGAAAAATTCAAAAATTCAGATAATTAATTTCAAATTTTTTTAAGTTTTTAAGTTTTTGCAAATGTATACTGTGATAATTCAAAATTAAATGAAACCTATTGTATGCCTAAAATAAGTAAATTTTCTCACATATCACTTTCTTTTTATGACTGTGTATTTCCTTTAATATAATATTAAGTGATGAGATTAAATTTCACAAGGAGCTCGACTGCTACTGCAGTGAAAATGCTACAATTATTTGCTAGTACTTTTACTTTTTTATATTACTTTGTATGTTCACTACCTCTAACATTTCGACTCAAGGACTTGAAACCGAGGTCATTAAATAAATTTAAAAAATAAGAATGCAACTGAAGAACGGAAATCCAATGTTATGAAATAAATTTAAAAAAATTTTGCCCTAGTGTTTTAAAGAAATATTTCGATTTATGAAATAAATTTAAAAAATGATTTCGGCACAAAAACACTTCGACAAATAATAACACATACAATTATCTTAATCAAAAGACTCACTGAGCAGAGCATTAGCTGCCGTAAATAAAACAGCGGCCGGGTATCGATTCCGCCACCAGCTGGCGAGCGCAGCAGACACAAGAGCTAAGCTCCACGAGGAAGGCAACATAGCAGAGCTCGCAACGAAGCTGCCTGCAGCTAGTAGAGTCAGGCCTAGCCATATTCTGCCTACATGGACCCCAAACTCGTGACACACTGCCCTGTAAATAGGTATTTAAACAATGAGATGTAACACTCACTGACTGTAATCTTCGCTAGTGGGTACACACAATTTTATACATACAAAGAAGGTGGTTGAAATCTATATACAAAATTGGAAAAAATATGGGGAATAAACAACCTAGAGTCAAAATAATAACGGACAATTAATTTGTCCATTGTATAAGCTTACATTCCCCAACATTGTACCCGTCAGGGTTATGTCACGGTTACATTCCACCAATACATGATACAGATCCTCTATTTTATTGCAAGTACTGCACAATGGGGATGGTTTAAAACCCATCATATGAAAGAATTTATTAGTTGCAATGTGACCAGAACGCAGGATAAAAGCCAATATAAGATATTTCCTTGCTATATTTACAGAACCAAACCATGGTAGCCACGGTGGAGATTAGTTTATTATAATTATTAATACAAAGATCGGACAGTAAGAAAAATTCCTTCAATCTGCCTGGATTCGATCGAGCGCCTTCGGCATACGGTATGCTGATGATGAAGTATGAAGAATAAATTTTCAGACAAAATCAGTCCACCGATGATTAGTTTTAACTTTAAACTAAATCTATGGTTTTAACTTAATAACTAAGTTACCGTTAAAACTTTATGGCCGCTCACAGCCCATGTTTGAAAACATGTAGTTCAATATGTTAGCTGAGAATGACAAGAGTCGAATTGGTTAGCTATTAATTCAGAATGTCATTGACACTCCCCCGTATACGATGAACACACTGATGCAGTCTTTTAAAATTTGTCTACAACCGTACCTGAAGCTCTAACCTTGTGACGGTGACCTCCTTATACCGTCATCCCACCTTTTTGTATCGCCTCTCTCCATTCGTATCGTATCGTTTTTTCTTCTTCTAGTCATATTTAAATTTCAAATGTTGAATTGTTCCATTTTACCTTGCATTCTGATTTTGTTTCTTTCCATCGTCACTCTGTACCCGATCGCGGCAGAGAACACATCGTCTTCCAATTTTTTGGACCGTTTACCACTTACTTAAATCTCTTGTACACCGTTTACATTTTAAGATACTGTTATTGTACTGAATAAATTCCTATAAACCGGACTTTCGTCTTTTCAACTGCTAAAACTTGCTAAGTAAAACGTATGGAGGCTGCGTGGGTTGCAGAGGCTATTACTACCCTTGGATCAAGCTGTATTACGCTACCCAGGCTATTTTACAGTCCACCGAAAGCCGCCAGCACCAGCAGCGCTATTACAACCTAGAAGCCTAAACAGGGCCCTGAAAGCGTTATAATATTAGACCCGCAAGAAATTGAAGGATCTACACTTAAAATTGGGCTTTAATATCATCATAATGATTGTCTTACTTGTAAAAAATGAGTTCAGCACACGCCGAAAGCACAGCAAGTAGAAATCGCAGAGAGTAGAACACAGTCACAGGTGAGAAAATGAATGACAGCATTTTGGCAGGTACAGCAAATAGCCACAGCGGCATGTATGACCGAATGGCATAGACAGGACTGTACTCCCATGTTTGTAGGCCAGTTCCATACACTACAACAATTCAATTTATTAAGTGTGTGAAATGATAGATAGAAACATGTAAGTATGTTGTGGAGTAAAAGATAATGTAGCAATATGAATAAAAAACAGAACGCTTCTAGAGAAATATTACAAAAATTTTATGCATTTGGTGTTAGTTACTAAATATGTCACAATAAGTAACAAGTCTCTCATGTAAGTGAATGCATAATTATTTACAGAAAATAAATTCTCAAACTACAAAGCTTTGACAGTTCAGTCATATAGAAAAAACCCATTCTTTAGTGGAATAAGGACACAAAAGGAAAGGTCAACTTCGGCAACCCTATCTACATTCGAAAGTGTCAAGTTGTGTATCAGTATGTTAAGTATAAATGAAGTTTTAAAATGTTGATTATCTTTATTCTTTTTAAATTGATGACTTCTTTAATGTTGCTGGGGTAATCACAGTCATTATTTACTTATAACATATTTTCCAAATTATGTGAACTTATGGTTATTTTTTCTTTTTCTAGGTTTTTGTTTTTCCTTCTATTAACTTTTTCATATAAATAAATTTATAACTTACCTAAATAGTGAAGAGGTTCCCAATAGTTGAATGTTTCATCGCAGTCTGAAATATGGCCCCAATAGGCAGATGCTAATCGTGCAACCAACAGCAGTGCCAATGCCACTGCTCCACCAGGATATGCCAAACTTTGTAGGTCTGTTGGTGCACTCGTAACTATGTATTCTCTAAAAATAAAAGACATGAAATATAAGAACTGGTTAATGAAAAAAGACAATCTAAATATTGAACATTATCATTCTCAACACACATAACAAGTGCCTTGCAAAAAACAGCTCGCTATACCACACTATTATTCTAAACCTTCTTTCCCATAAATCCCAATTATACTAAGCAGTGATACCAGGATGATATCAGGTGCACGGTCAAACAACATGCTGGACCATTCCCTTGATTTTCCCATGGAATGCTAGTAATATTATAACTACAAAACTTCATCAAGGTTTTCGCGATTGTTACACATAGGAAATGAAACAATTTTTTTGAAAAAATGGATTGAAACGAAGTACACATCAGAAAATATCAAGTTTTTAATTTAAAAATAAATAAATAAATGCTCTACTGTAATGAATATCACATTAAAAACTTGGCCTTTACTGCCTGTGTTATTTACCATAACCCAATTCTAATAAATGTATAGTGAGCTAAGTCACATTCACAAATTGTGCAAGGACTACGTACATTTTTAAACTCCTCCATTATGCTTGCTCTCTTATTATGCCATTCACAGGTAAAGGAACTCAAGCCTTTACATAAGTATGAAAAGACATAAATGGAAGCAAAACAAGTATATCACGAATGTAAAAAGTAGGGCTACACATTAAGAGACAAGTGTAAGACTAACCTCAAAAGTTTGCTTATTTGACTTTGGTGCATTTTTAAAAACTACATCTATATGCCAAGTTTTATTGACATTGGTTAATGGAAAATGGGTGAAATTCTATAAATCATACTCATTCATTATTTTGGAATCCATAGAGGTGGTATATTTTCTTTAAATTAGAATGGGACCATTACTGAGACACCCCCTTTCCAACAAAAAAAAAGGATTATCATAATCAGTTTACAAATATACAAAATAAAAATGTTGGAGCAATCACATACATACACCCAAAAAAGTGTACAGATAAATTGAGAACCTTCTACTTCTTTGAAGTTAAGAATGTGTTTTAATAAACAATTACCTATGGGACACTGATGTCTTTCTGAAAATGTATACTTTCACAGAAAAAAACTAAGATAAGCTCTATATTATGTATGAAAATGAACTGTGGCAGGTATCACAAAAACATTAAAGGTTAGTATGTATAAAGAGGGTGAGAAAAACAGAATATTCTTGTCAATGACGCCATGCTACGCATCATGCGTCATGGTTTACCTCTTCCGAAGCTTTCAGGCGTCTGGATGTGCGCCAAACACTTGTAACAGAAAATAATTAGCGATAGACCGACAGGAATGGAACCTTCCTACATCCATGTTACATTTACCCTTTTTACGTTAAATGTATAGCTTGTTATATAATAGGTTTTCAAAACAACAGAGAAGGCTGTTTAGTGCAATATATAATTGAAAATAAAAACATTTCTTACCCCTCGCTGCCTTTACGTAGACGCTTCCCTTTAAAGCTTGTTGTCCGTTTTGCTCCATTCTTATTATGAATACTTCTTTGCCTTGCTGTTAACGGCATTTTAAAGCATTATTTAATTACACATATATTAAATTTAATGAATTAATTTTAATGATTTTTCTATTGTACGCACGGACATGCGTTTTCCATTTCCCATTGATTAGTATTTTTGACTTTGACAGTTACTGAACCTGTTCGGTTTATAGTTAACAGGAACGTTGTTTACTAGCTTCACCCTTCAGATTTAAATTCAACTTGAGATAAAATTTCAAGCTTGATGAAATAAAATAATAAGAAATTTCAGGAAGAGGTCACTGCCGCTTGATGTAATGACCCTTAACACAAGTAGAAGAGTTCCTTTGCGCAAGTAGCTTGCATCTTGTTACTTTCCATGCACCTTGTTTATTTATTGGCAGGGTGGGATGGTAAGGGATCTTTCGGCATTCCCAACATGCCAGCGTAAACTAACGGCAATTGCATTTAAATAGTATACTGAGGCATTATGCCGCACTATCTTTAAACATACCGAAGCATACCGTCTGACGTCGTGGTCGCGCCTAGCCTCTCCTCAGATCAGTCGTAACGTTGAAAGTTTATTTATTACCAGTGGATATTTAAAATTGGTAGTGTAGCTGATGTAGAAAATCGATGAAGAAAATTCTGACAAAATTTTCACGCCAATGTTGTATATGTTCATTAAAATACATAAGTCCTTAATACTACCACAACACGACATTGACAGGGGTCCAAAATATACTCCCGGACACATAATTCGAACCACCTCGCGTTTTAGCCTTAAAGGGCTAGAATACAAAAATAGTGTAATCATCGAAGAAAAAGGTTTCCCTCGGTTTTGCAAGTCCAAATTTACAACAAGGACTTATGGAAAAGACTTTTAATATACTAGTTTCAAAATTGCGTAGGAGATAGTTCTTGATCAATCGAACATTGGTTAAGCTTAGGGCATTTAATACTGATGCGAGGTGGCTCGAATTATATGTCCGGGAGTATATAACTTGTTAAAATAGCGTTTACTCCACTGCCCGCAACTTGTTATGTGTCCTACAACCTGTCGGACTATCCGTGGACCCAAAGCCGCTCCCCACTCCACCACACATCTCTCTGCGGCTGCCTTATTTATTAGCATCAAGGCTATTAAAATTTGTGATGTAATAATCATAGGAGTAGACGATCACCGAGCTTTTAACTTTTGTATCTAAACTTTATTATGAATATCAACAGACACAAAATTGTATTGGTTAGTTAGGTACACACTGCATGTAATATAAAATTTTAAAAATTAAATTTGTAGCTTTATAAATAACCTACCTACCACGAAAAAAACATCAAAAAGAGTTCTCTTTTTATGTTTATTTTATACATATGAGGAAGGAAAAGAGTAAAACTACAAACAGCCACAGGTAAAAGATTTGTTGTATTAATAAGCAATGCCGCTTTGTATTAGGCCATAATCACAGCAACCTTCAAGGGATCGTGAACTTGACGTAAGTTATTATTTTGTATCATATCTAAAAAGAGCATCGTGCTATCACAGGTGCTATCCACAACGTCATACTCTCTCTCTCGCAACGACTTTAGGTCATACTTACAATATAGAGTTTCTGTGGCTAATGGATCTATTATAATAGACGACGTCTATTTAAAAGTATAACTGCATTCCTCAACTGATTGATGTCCACTACGCTGGGTCACCTTAGTGTGAAAATTATTTTTTATTCATTGAGACTTTTGTGAAATAACTAGTTTTGTTATGATTATGAGTATGTACGTATACATACAAAGATCGAATTATTTTTTAATATTTTTGTTTTCGAATAACACTAAAACATGCCAAATGGTAAAATATAACTAATTATCAAGTTTTTATTATTAATGGCTGCTGTAATTTCGTTTAATTTAATTTATTTAACACCTAATACTTTGACAAATTTAAAAGTGAAGCTTGTTTACCGATTTATTTAAATTTAGTGTTTACCGATTGACTAAAATTCGTAATATCACTGTCAATCCGGAGGTTGTAGTTGAATGTTGTATTTCATAGTGTTATATATTTTACAGAGCGAAGTTCGAGTGTAAATGGCAGCTAATTATTAGATCTCTTAAGACAAATAAAAAAATTTCGGTGCACTCTATCACCCCACGCGAACGCGAAACCGGTTGGCAGAAGCGAAAGAAGTTGATCGATTGTTCTTGTTTATTTTTTTAATGAAAAAATAAGTATGCATTGGACGTCCATCTCATCTGTTGGAAAGTGACGATGAGATCGACGATGGAGCATGCACACCTAAATAATGCCGATTTAAATTCGCCTCGTAAAGGCTCAACTTAGGTAACAGCGTTCAGTCTGGTAATTCCACTCCACAGCCATTTGTCATACCTAAATGTGGAAGCGTAGTCAACGCGTGTCAAATCAACTTATTACATATACCGACAGTTCTTGTTTTCAATGTTATGATCCTAATTTTGTCTATTTTGTCACAGATGAACTGAACTAGGTGCAACAATGGCTCAAATTGTATCCTTTACGATATTCCTTGCTCTAATTAGCGCCGCGACCAGTATGAGCATTTATGCGGTGAGTTATTTGTTTTTTATAGAAATTATTTGCAGAATCATAATTATGTTATTGAGTTATTAGTATATATTATTGCTTATTAAGAAACATGATTTCTCAGGGTCGTATTCCAGAATTCTACTCAATGAACAAGTCAGGACTTGAGTATGATTTAAAGCATTAAAAATCATACTCAAGTCCTTGCCATTAGGGTCGTATTTCCAGTGCTTGAAATCATACTCAAGTCTGCTCAAGTCCTGACTTGAGCATTGAGTAGAGTTCTGAAATACGACCCTCAGAGTTTGCAATGTTACACTTTGTACTTTGGTTTATAGTTTATACCATCGATATTTATACGTGATTGTATACATTTTCTAGAAACACGCCAATCATAATTGACCCTTAGAGGACATATTATGTTGACATTATATGAATCAGACGTTATATGATGCATTTCGACGTCGAAATTGGTAGGTTCATGTCGTAAACATAAACATGTTATTGTCTTTGTTTAACTATTGCGTGCTGTCTTAAGCCAAAAGAGATAGCATTACATTGGTATGTGTCAAACACGGGAATCGAAAATACGTAACGTCATCTTAAATGCCAACCGTGTCCATTTCGCAGTACATGAGGTACATGATACGGTTGTCAAAGAGAAGTACATCAAATGCCAAAACAAATGTTTTTCCAAGTGTTTTATTGAATTATTCGCATGTATTGTAATAAAATGGATAAAAATATTGACAGTGAGAACAATCAAGTATTAATAAAAATTCGTCGCTGCTGCATTACGGGATGTGGCATTTAAAAAAGCGAATATCGACCGAATGTAACATTGTACAGGCACGTGTTATTTTTCTGTCTATAAATCACACAAAAGCCCAAATATCTCATGTAATTAGACATATTTATGTAGTTTAATCATAAATAAATCTTGCCAAATTTTGCTTTGGTTTCTTCAGATTGCCTGTTTGTTTGTATATTGATGATTGTTGTTAATGATTATTTTGAGATACCTAGTGTTGTTCTTGGAAGCGTACATATTATCTATATTCTGTTATTAAAATAATTCACTACGAGGTTTTTATTGTTTTATTCTTATTATTTTTACTATTTCAAGTTTAAGTGAAATGAGTATGATTTCTAGTGCTATAAATCATACTCAAGACCTGACTTGAGCATTGAGTAGAGTTCTGGAATACGACTCTTAGATTTGACCTTAGACTTTTTTCCATCCTCTAAGTATTTGACAAAATAATATTGTTTCCTAAAAGATTACTTTTGGCAAATTTTTTTTACATACTAGAGAGGAAGTTAAAAAAAATGGGAGAATTAGATGTAAAAACGTTATTTATTTATACCTAGGTACAGTATCATACATTTACAAAATTTTAAATAGGTATCTGTTAAATTTATATGAAGAATTTTGAAAAAAAATTATTTGAATAATATTAAAAAAAATAATTTTTTTGGAGTCGTATCACCAGTTTGGCGCAAGGCGGCGTTATGGCCGAACCAGCAGTTTGTCCACGCTTTACCGTGCTGCAGGGAAGCGTAGAAATCGAAAAAAAACGTGCATTACCGGTATATGGCCTTATGATAAAGTACCGCCTAGTTTCCTTGCATGTAACGTAACTACTTATGAGCGGGTGTGATGAAAAAACTTTTAATGCTCAATATTTCTATTTTGTCGGTTAACATACAACATTTTCCGAGTAGCATATCGTAAAAAGATCTTAAGAAGATTCTGTATTAATGCACGTCAAATTTTTTTAGGTCAATGGTGAAACTTCATCAAGGATTACCATGCGTCGAGCATCTGATTATGACGATGCTAATAAAGGACCACTTTCGTCGTATAAAATAAGACGTCAAACATATGACCCTCCACCAAATAACTTCAGACGTCAAGCATCTGGTTTTGGTAATGAACCTCCACCAAATAACCTCGCACGTCAAGTACCTGGTTTAGATAATGAACCTCCACTAAATAATCTCGGACGTCAAGCATTTGGTTTAAACAATGAACCTCCACCAAATAACCTCGGACGTCAAGCATCTGGTTTTGATAAAGAACCTGCACCAAATAACCCCGGGCGTCAAGTATCTGGCTTTGATAATGAACCTCCACCAAATAACCTCGGACGTCACGCATCTGGTTTTGATAATGAACCTCCACCAAATAACCTCAGACGTCAAGCATCTGGTTTTGATAATGAACCTTCACCAAATAACCCCGGGCGTCAAGTATCTGGCTTTGATAATGAACCTTCATCAAACAACCTTAGACGTCAAGCATCTGGTTTTGATAATAAACCTCCACCAAATAACCTCGGATGTCAAGCATCTGGTTTTGATAATGAACCTCCACCAAATAATCCCGGACGTCAAGCTTGTGGTTTTGATAATGAACTTCCACCAAATAACCTTGGACGTCAAGCATCTGGCTTTGATAACGAATCTCCACCAAATAACCTCGGACGTCAAGCATCTAGTTTTAATAATGAACCTCCACCAAATAACCTCGGACGTCAAGCATCTGACAATGATAAAATGACTGCACAAAACAAACAACCTTTCACGCTACCGAATAATACCAAACATCGTGCATATGATGATAATAAATTACCTACACCACTTCCGAATAATATAAATCATCAAGCACGTGACGATGACAATGGTGAAGTACCACTAGCACCGAATAATATTAAACATCAAGCACTTGATGATGATGATAAATTACCTCCACCGGTACTGAATAATACTAAATATCAAGCATATGATAGTGACGATGATTATGAATTACCTCCACCATTTCCGAATAATATCAAATATCAAGCATATCATGATTATGATGATGATGACGTACCTTGGCCGCCACAGAATAATATCAAACAGCAAGCATCTGATGATGATGAAGTGCCTCCACCACCACCACTGAATAATATTAAACATCAAGTATCTGATGATGATGATGATGATGATTATGATGATGAAGTGCCTCCACCACCACCACTGAATAATATTAAACATCAAGTATCTGATGACGATGATGATGATGATGAAGTGCCTCCACCACCACCACTGAATAATATCAAACATCATGTATCTGATGACGATGCTGATGAAGTGCCTCCACCACCACCACTGAATAAAATCAAACATCAAGCATTTGATGATGATGATCATGAATTACCTTATATGAAGTTTTAAAATCAACTCTAACTCTACGTTAAGAACGAATGGATAAAGTTCAATGAATCAAGTTTCATGTGTTTTGGCTGTACATGTCGCCGCAAAGGATTAATGACAAAGTATCTCCATAGATTAACATCAAACTTCGAACATCTGATGATAATGAAGTACATATCTCCACCAAATAACATCACGTATACAAACAGCCACAGCGCCGTCATAACTTTGTAAAGAAACAGTATGGCTACTCGTAACATGCCTACTTTTAGTATTGCCTGTTACCAAAATCAATAGGTAAGTCGGCGTAAGGTGTCGTCTTAATTGAATGCGATTACAAGTTCGCGCGAACCTGCGATCATAGGTGTCCTAATTGTGACTATAATGTTTGAATATATTCACGCGAACTTAGCTCGTACGAACGCATAATCAAATATGTTGATGTCCTAATTGATAATTGCGTTGCGTTATTGCAAGCTGGCTCATGATCATGATAATGATCACGAGAACACGGACTCGCGCGATTATTTATTAGGACGCGTATTCGCGTTCAATAAGGACGACGACGCCTTAAATGTCCGAAACTATAGATCACTAAGCTACTTTCTCAAATATGATTGTTTATTTTAATATCATCTATCGATTTACTTATTTATATGTGACCGCCTTTACACCATTCAATGTACCTACACTTAAAACACGTGTTTAGAAAGAACGCGATGCTGACAGTGCAGTTGTATCTAATGAACCAGCACCTAACGATATCTATTACTTGCCAGCAGCACGTTTGAGGATTAAATTGGGGGGTGTCTTTTTATAATTTCGTATAGAACGTGGTGCTTTGTATATTCTCAACATCCACGAATACGTGAAATTTGAATATATTTTTAATTATTCGCACGAAGCGCTATCTGTTTTTTCGTTCCTAGAGGAGTCACTATACTTATTCAAGCTGTGATGGCGTGAGTCAGTCTGAAAATGCTTTATGTCTCGTAGTATGAACGGTAAAGATGTTGGACTTTGGACCGTTCTTATCGTAAGCGGCATAGAGTTGGATTTAAATCTCAAGTGTCAAGCTTGACGTGTTCTTGACTGTACTAAGTTAATTCAGGGTGAAATTAAATTTAGTCAACGAATTTTTGAGGATGTAATTTTTTTTAAATCGATGTTCCATAAACCAAAATAAGCAGACGGTATAAGGAGGTCTCAAATATCTTTCTTTCCTGACTTTTTTTCAAATATTAGTTCGCTCTTGGCTACAGACTATTGAATCATCAAGATGAGGTCGAAGTCGGAGCGCAGGTAAGCTTACCTCGGGTTACCATTTAAAAAAATAATTTATTAACTAAACTAACGGACCAATGTTCTTCTGTGCTTAGAACATAGTGTAATGTGCAATCCTGCCTATGACTATACTATAAATGAAGCAACCGAGGATAGTTGCTCGCCAACGCCGCCTGCGCCCGCAGCCGTTCAGAGTGATCGGGCTGCCAGGGCTTTAGCGCGCAGTTTTCGTCTAATCACCGCCGTTGAATCCCATGATTAAGGACCACGAACTGGTTTGAACACGTCGAGCAAAAATTCGACTTAACTGTGAGTTCTCCGTTAGTTTCGTTAATATTTAGTTAGTATGTCTGAGTCTCACGGTGGTTTTCTATTTAAAAAAAAACATTAATTTTTCTTGATTTCTAAAAATACACTTCTAAACCTGTTTTGACAATTAATCTCAAATATATTGTGTGAAGTTTTTTTTAAATTCACCTGTATATTGTAGTCATATTTGTAATCTAATGTCATTGGAATAATAAAATACATTTTTAAGTTATATTCGCCTAGCTGATACTTTTGTTTTATTTTTTTAAAATTCATATTTGCATACAAAGTTACGTTTTTAACATACATTTACCCTTTAATATGAACATTCAATTTTAACTTGTTAATATTCTTACCTACTATGATATAGAGTGACAATTTATGTGTTGTTAGAATTAATATATACTTACTAGTAAATAAAGTTAATAGTAGTACTAAATTTTTTAAGCGAGATGGCTGCTTCAAACGTAAAGAAGGAAATAAATATCTGATTATTTATTTTAAATTAACAATATGTAACAAACAAACAAAAATATGTCAAAAATCCTGACTAGCATTTATTGTAATCATGGTGCCGGTATTGACATCAATGTTCCCTGTTTATAGTACATTAAGTCCAAAAAAGTGCCACAACTTATAAGGTTCCAAATGTAAATTGTTAGCATTTACTCGGCTGTACATTTTGTACAACCTACCAGAAATCTGTGATCTCGAATCCTCTCTCCTCTTCACCGTACACGGCAAGCAAATGCCTTTTTAGTACAAAGGCTAATAATATTATTTTTTAACAAGAACATTCCATGCTAACTGGTTAATATTCAACACTTACTTACAATACAGGGTGACGTTTTATGTGTCGCTAGAATTAATAAACATGATAAAGTTAGTAGAATGTAACTACTGTACTGAATATTATTAGCGTCTTTAGAAATCTGTGCCTAACTGTGGGACTAATCATAATATACTTTCAATCGGCAACATAAATAATGATCAAGTTTATTTTCACATAGTAATACACATACCAACCTCGTCTTTATTACATGTCACAGAAGGTTAAAAATTTCTTAAATTGATATGACTGTCTATACAACAATGTAAATTGCTACATACAAGGTGCTTACTATGACGTTAAACCGAGGCATTCACTATCTGCATGTTGGACAATAAAAAGAGATAGCATTATGCCAAAGATGGTAACAACAGGTAGAAAAAGGAATATTATTTGAAAGGTGGGCATGAATCCATATCGAGTGATATTCTCCAGCATCGAGTTAGGCCTCATAGGTGGCGTGAAGATCTAGATAGCTTTGGCAAAAAAGTTAAAAACAGGGACCAGCTTTGTAGCTTTTGGCCAGAGCTGTAAGTACATTTAATTAAATAAAAACGTTTTGATTTTCATAGCATTCCAATAGTTTTGATATCTGTCACTGCAGAAACACTAAGCAAAGATAACGGTGAAATTGGAAGGTTTGGATCACAAATAGGTTATCTTTCGATTTTATATTAATCAGATCTCTCCTTTGTGACTTCTTATGTAATTCTAACCTTTAATAATGCACTGGCACCGCCTTAGTGATTAGTTTCTTTCGTATATATGTACATACTAATTGCCCTTTTCCAACAATAACTGAGGTTCCATCTTTCTTATTGGCCTCGTCCATTCCTCATAAAATTGACCACAACCCTATCATTACATAGTGTAGTCTCTTTGTGTTGACGGCTATGCAGAATACTGAATACACTGCTTAACAAGTACAGTGGCACAACTAACAACAAATATAAATATTAAAATTACATTATAAATAGTTTTAATATATTTTATTTCCTCCTCCGCGTTCGTACAACTGTCCATCCGGGTTCTAGTTCATCCTCGTCCATTGGCTCAGTTTGTGATGATGACGGTTGGCTGGTGTCAACACTTGGATGGTCAACGTTGCTCGAGGGAGCAGCATACATTGGAAGATCATCGTTCATCGGCTCTGAATCGTCATCTTCTTCGCTGCTGCTGCTCGTTGTATCATCATCGGGATTGCCATGGTACTAGAAGCAATAGAACGGTACTTAAATGCATTATCAAAAATGCAAGCGGCAATCCAATACTTTTCATATTGTTAAAGTTATTCAGTTATTACAACTGCAGATTTTGAATTCCATAAAATACTTGCTCCTAGTGCAGACTGCAGATAGATAATAATATTAACAGATATAGTAGTATTATCTGTCAGGAACTGTATTCTACAAGACAAGTTAGAATTGATGTTATAAAATAACCCTACCTGTGGTGGAACAGATTCATGTATGGGCTGACTAAGCCACTTCTGGCATTTGGGCATTGCTTCTATTCGGGCTCTAAGTTCGTCATGTCTACCTTCTTTGAGCAAGCTAAGGTACAGTAGTAACACCGATGCTATTTCTGAAATTGAAGATAGCATGGTCAATTAAAGTTTTAAAGATTTCCCCTGGAGCATTTGCATAAGTGAAAACTACGCAGAGGACATTTCACAATTTTGAAACTGTATCGTATAAATAACGCAAGACAGTAATTTTAGTGAGTAACTTTCTCTACCAATCAAGCAGTCACCACGCTTGTCGACACGGATTCGCATTAAGCAG
The DNA here is from genome assembly GCF_003589595.1 of Hyposmocoma kahamanoa. Lineage (NCBI taxonomy): Eukaryota > Metazoa > Arthropoda > Insecta > Lepidoptera > Cosmopterigidae > Hyposmocoma > Hyposmocoma kahamanoa. Next base: position 23,393,082 of record NW_020653945.1, read on the forward strand.
GTCATAAATAGCTTTGTCTATGTAATAAGCGCGAAAAGGACGTTCTGTGTTTCACATCAGTTTGTATGTCGCGCTTTGACATAGGTCGGCATTGAATCTGCTCCTTGCAAATTTTCGATCGCGTCCGTACGCAGCCGATGACACAGCTGATCGGCGGCGTCGATGGCCGAATGGCCGCGTCGACGGATATTAGCTTAATACGACGAGTGTGCTAAAACATAATCGCCTCAAACCGCCGATATCGCGTCGATAAATGTGGTGAGTCCCTTACTCGCATAAACAGTTCCTCAAATGCCGGTCGGAAAACCATCAAACGCTATATTATATAATAGGTATTATTATTATATATAATTGTACAGTGTTACTTAAATATTTACATAATACCTTTAGGAGAATTGTCATGGCAAACAGTATCGAATTCTTCATCCATGAGATCTTCGAGCACCTCGGTCAGCTCGTCTCGGTCGACAATATTTTCCACGCAGTATCTTGCTATGTACACTGACATCAGTTGAGCTGTCTAAAAACCAAAATATTAATAAACATAATTATTACCTCTGTATACGATCATCTAAATGAGTAACAACAATGGTCATGGTTATGATATACGGGCTGTAAGAAAATGGGGCCACGTTAGTGTTGTGTAGTGACTTGATCATCACCAGAGATCGGAAGTCGGGTTAACCTAAACTTTAAGGAATGAAAATCCAAACAAAATAGTAATTTTTTTATTTACAACTACAAAACTTTCTATTTACCTAACGTATTAGAGCAATTGCCAGTTTACTCATCAAAAATTGTAGAACAACATCCAATGCAATAATTCCAGGATTTCAGAGGGAGGTATTATCTACTCTATGTACTATTTCCTCAAAGTTCAAGTAGATATACTCTGCCAACAACAACCAAAAGAAAAAGAGGCGACCATAGACTATGATCGCCGAAGATTCCTATCTCTGGCGACGATCTACTCAAATACTATGGTTGCCCCCTTTTCTTACATCCTGTATATCATAATCTACAAGACCATTGTTGTTACTTATGTAGATTATCGTATTCATACATTCATCATCAAGTGCTGGATACGGGTGTGTACTACAGAGTGTAAAATATATGTAAATCGGGAAGGATTTGAATTATGTTTGGCCACAATCTGACTTTTTTTATGACACCAAGTGGCGGGTCGAACAAGAATTGCCACTAGGCAGTAAGCTACACACCTGTCCATAGCAGTTGTAGTGTCATTTGAGTGACACTTTACATCGAAAATATCTGAGGGGCACTGCCATTGGACTGGTCACCTTGAGATGTAAGTTGACAAGTCCCACGTGCCTGTAACTTCACCAGAGCCCTTGCTTTTTAAAACCGGACTACAGCAATGCTCACATTACCGGTTGGTAGAGGAAATAGGGAAGATGGCAGTACATCCTTGGACTAACTTTTTTAACACAAGGAGCTCTACTGCTACTAAACACTACTACCACCTGATGCCAAACAACAACATGACTGATAGAATGTGTTTGTCTCAAAATGCCTTTTCACTTTATCTTTCGGACAGATGTTGAACTGAGAGCTGGCGTACAGGGCCAGGGGTCGATTCAGAACCTTATGATAACTCAGTTGTCGATAACACCGGAATCAAACTTCTATTCTATTTCCTTAATGGCGGCCACTAGGCTTGGGCCAGTGTCAGTTTCGATTAATGTTGTCAGTTAATATTGTTCAATAACGTCAACGTTTCGGTAGCAGCAAGGTATTTATTTTTAGATGAGTCTTTTCGACGGAATGCTGTTGTGGAAATCATACCTGGGGTAAAAAAAAACAATCATGGACAAACAACGGATTAAAGCATTATATTATAATTGTAAGTCAATGATTAGAGCGTATAAAATAACACAAAATGTTAATAAAGGGTAAGTACACATAAAGAAGGAGGGATTTAAGGTTAATAGGACGAGGAATGGAAGAAGGAAAGAGGTCATACAAGAAGGAAGTCAATTGAGGAGATTGAAAGAAAATGTGATCAAGGGTACCCTCGTCCAGACCACAATCACATAAAGAGTTGTCTCTGACACGGATTTTATAAAGGAACACAGGAGAACAAGTGTGGCCCAGGCTCAATCTACAGATCGTAGAAGTGGTTGCCTTACTAGCTTCGCGAAACTTAAAAAAACATAGTTTTACTGGGATGTTAGTTTGAACGTACGTAGTACGCGCCTTTCTCTTGGCTAGTTCGACCCCAGTGCGCATGCCAGTCCAAATCTCGACGATCCTTAGCTAACGATGTCAGGTCGTGAGCGTAACATTTGTACAATGAGAGACAGCCTGAGAGAGTCGCCTCCTTGGCGTATTCGTCCACAGTTTCGTTCCCTCGGATATCAATGTGACTGGCTATCCAAGCCAACGAGACCTCGACCTCTCTAGCAGCAAGACAGTGCAGGATCTGTTTAATTTTTAGGATGAATGGATATTTAATTTTGCTACGGCATCAAAAGGGGTTTCGAAAATCGGATTTAATTTGCATAAATAGGGCAAGAGAGACGGGAAATTTTGAGATAGCTTTTAACCAAACAACACAACACAACAAGGGGCGTCTTTGTGAATCCAATATGAAGAGGCAGACACTAATTCAGAGAGGTTTTGTAATTTAGAAAGAAGAGGATGGGAAGCAAGCTGCATGATCTTGAAGAGAAATCTATCCGAGAGGTATTGTCTTCTTATTGAAAGAGGAGGCTCTACGCATTCAATCTGAAGGGCGTTAGTAGGAGACGATCTCATAGCACGTGACAATACGAAGACTTTTAGACTGGATTTTGTCAAAATTATTTAAACTACTTTTGTTACAAGGTTCTAAAAGGAAAGAGCCATAGTCAAGGTGGCTACGAATCAGGCCGTTGTAGATAAGTTTTTGCGAGTATGGATGTGAACCCCACCATACTCCAGAGAGGGAACAGATAATGTTAATGTTATTTTCACATTTGTGGACTGCGTGATTGATGTGGTGGACGCCTGACAATTTGGGGGTCTAAGGTAACCCCAAGAAACTTAAGCTTGTCTAGTACAGAGATAGAAAGATAATCACAGCAGATAGAGATATCAGGGATACACTTTTTATTGGAGAATATCACCACAGTGCTTTTGGGAAAGGAGAGGGAAAGGTCATGATCCGTTAACCATACATTTAAATAGTGGAGAGCCGAGGAGAGAGCGGGCTGTGCATCGAGAGTGTCAGGAACGACAGAGTATAAACAGAGGTCGTCAGCATATTGGAGGACATTACAGAAAGAATTTACCGATAATTCTAAGTCATGGGTGTAAAGACTATAAAGAAGAGGGCTAAGGACAGAGCCCTGCGGGAGGCCTTTCCAAACTAATCTGGCGGGGAGATAAACATTATTAGTGCAAATAAGAACAGATCTGGACAGAAGGAGGTTAATGGAGAAGTTGACTAGCTTCGCCAGGATACTCAGATTATGCAGTTTTTGCCTGAGTAGGGGAAGTAGTACGTTGTCGTACGCTGAAGAGATGTCCAAAAAGACGCCGACCATCGATTCACGTTTAGAGAAAGCGAGTCGGATTTCTGTCGTAAAAATGGCAAGACTATCCATCGTACTAAGACCTTTACGGAGACCAAATTGGCTTTTAGCTAAAAGGTCCTTGCTTTCCACTACCCATTCCAATCTATTATTTATAAGGTGTTCTAGAATTTTGGCCAGGGCTGACGACAAGGCGATAGGTCGGTATCCAGATGAGTCGTTAAATAACTTTCCAGGCTTAAGAATGGTAACAATTATTTGAGTTTTCCAGTTCTCAGGGGGAGTGCCAGAGAGGAACATATTAAATAAAAAAAGAAAAATAAAATAAAATACTTTTATTTCGGACAAAAAGTTCCATATTTTGTTAGTAATAATAATAATAGAAAATGGAAAGTATTGTTGATGATATTAAGAAAATAAAGTTTGGAAGAAGAACTAGCGTTAACAATAAGAGAATACAGGATTCCATCAACACCAGGAGAAGAATCCTTAAGATAACCAATGACAGAAAGAAGCTCCTCCATAGAGAAAGGGGCTTCAAAATTATTGACAGAGTTTTGTGGAGAGGGGACCCAAACTGGAGAGGTTTCTTCAACAGATGGGGTATAAGGAGGTGTTAATTTAGAAGCGAATGATTCAACCCATTCTGAGGGGTCATTGGACAATAATCTAGCTTCTGGAGAAAAGCACCACGAAACCGCTTTATACCCTTCCAAATTAAAGAGGGGGGAGAATTAGGAGAGAGGCTCTCACAAAACTTTTGCCAACCCAATTTTTTCTTAATTAGCAAAAATTTTGTACTTTCCCTCGTCAGACAAGACGAAAGTAGGGATTCAGACTCTCGTTTCCTGACAGCATCCATGCATTCAGGGTCCCACCAAGGAGAGAACGGGATCTTTTTGGAGGATTTCTTTTTTATAGGAATGGACCTATTAGCCGCAGATAGGAGGGCATTTTTGAACTCCTCATACATTATGGATATGTTATTCATGTTGGGAGGGGGAAGGAGAGAAACTTCTTCATTTAAATAGGTATTATATTTATCCCAGTCTGCTTTGGCTGTTTGGAATTTGAGATGAGGAGAGGAGGAAAAAGTCGGAACCGGATCAGGGAATGATATTTTAATAGGGAAATGGCCACGGGAGTAAGGCAGGACATACCAGAATAGTCTAGATGACACAGAAGGAGAAGATAAAGTAAGATCAGTAGCATTCTTTGGATTTTGGGATCGAAGGACTCATCTCGTGTGAGAGCCATCATTAAGCACACACAAATTAAAGGTGTCAAAAAGGTTAGGTGCAACTAGAATAGCTGCACCGCCATAGCCATCCCCCCTATCATCCCGGAGGCAAGCAAAGCCCGGAACTCGAAAAATAGAGTCGGGCTTTAACCATGTCTCTTGGACGGCTATGAGGAAGGGCTTGTATTTATTAGTAAGGTACAGTAGTTCAGTTTTTTTATTAGAGATATACTACGACAGTTCCATTGAAGGAGAGCCTGGGCCATTTTGAAGGGAAATAAGAGAAACCAGTTCAGTCAGTTTTTGACGCATGTTGTTCGGTAAGCTATGGTCTGAGAAGCGGGATATAATATTAATTAGGGTATTTAGCAACAGCTCTATGGGATTATATGACAAAATAAATTGTGGTCGTTCATCTACCCGATATCTAGGATTTTATAATACTCTGTGTGAGTAATGAGGTTAGCCGATAAAACTGAGAAACGCTTAAGTCATGTGTTATGCACATTTCAGCGAACTCAAAACTTTAAAACGCCTGTAAACTTGGCAATTTCGACATATGATTTACATAGGAGAGGTGGATTTAGACAAGAAAAATTACAATACTCTGTTCTCATTTTTAATTTTCAGCAATTTCAGCCGAATCTGAAGGTTGAAGCGAAAAACTGTGATCTAATCAATAATTAAGAAGACAAGGAAGGCTGTTAACAAAAATCAATATATAGACAACTTGAATGATATTAGTACACATTTATGTATAAATAAGATATGTAGGATTTTCAGTCTTATTGATTCTGTGTAATGTGTCATTGACGCTATTAAACTAGCAAGCTAATCAAATCTCTACCTTTTCTCCCCCAGGCGCACCCATACCGTGTTCTACCGCAAGCTGGAGTGCTGTCCAGTTATTTAGCACTAAATCCACAACGGGTTGAAAATCGTCGTACAACATTTTTATAACTGCAGTTAACTGTTATTATTTCAGATATTCTTACAAAATTGTTTAGGAACTTATTTTTCGCACATTTTTATAACCTCCCTGTAACAACACGACCACAAACTATTAAGACACTACCATAGATACGTATAACACGACCAAAACAAAATTCAATTGATTTTTTTATTTTTTTATTTCTTGAGCATTGGCTACGAGGACAGCAGCTTAAAACGACTAAATTCAATTGGTTTACTATTATTTATTTATTTATAAAACATTGGCTTCAGAGCCATCAGCTTAATGGTAACAAATAATAAAAAAATGCACAACGTAATATAAATAAACTAAATATTTATTCGTGTAAAAAAATGTAACAGTTAAAACCCGCCATAAAAAAAAAACAATTGACTTGACGTCTTTTTGAGTCTTTTTGAGACTTGAGATTTTTTCGCGCCTTTTTTAGCTATTGATTGAAATGAGAAACAACTACAGATTCCCCAGATTCCTCACAATAAAAACTTCACTTTCCTACTATATTTACAGAACGATTACGAAATAAGCGCATCAGATAATGACTGTGAAACGAATGACTCCTGCATAATTAAGTTATTTTCTTTTTTTCTTGGCTTTTGACTGTTAGCTTTTAAGCCACGAGTTTGAAAGAATTTTACAAAAAAGAGCTTTTGTTTGGTTTGTTTTTGTCTATACAAGGTGCAACAAGTTAATATCAAATTTTTTACATTTTAGATAATGGAAAAAATAAATAACTCATACAAAACTGCTTCTTCCCCGTGGACCACAAAATAATTTTGAATTTTGTTTGTTTCTATTTTGTCCATGGATTTTATAGTACAAATAATATTGGAAACAGAGTTTTGGAGGGCTTTTTGTAAACAGTGGCTCCGAGGTTATTTTAGTGGGTGTTACTCGGCTTGTACATATAATAATAATATCTAGTTATTAGGTATTTATCTATTGTGCCCGAAATGAAGGAAGATATAAAAGTTACATTTATCATACCAAAATATTGTCGTAGTGAAAATGATTGCTCGGAGGAAATGCAACTTGCTTTCACGGTAAATATTCGTTTATATCGCAAAAATTGTTTCAAAAATAGATCCAAATAGTATTTCTCACCTGTATTGGAGCAATCGCAGTAAAAATAACCCTTTTTTTGGATTCAGGCTTGTGAGCAACATTCCGGTGGTGGTCTCCAGGCGCAATGGATTCACGAGACACGGGTTGATAAGTTCGAGGGTCTGACAAAAACAGACGTTTTCGTGTTAACTGATTTTGAAGGAGAATTATATGAAAAATTAAAGTGTACCAAGTGTTTGTAAGTTCATACAGTACTTAGGTATATCATTTTTCTTTGCTAAAAAATATTTCAAGTCAAGCTGATGAGTCAAGAGAAGTATGATGTTGGCGCAAGGTTGCCTGTCATCATGTGGAGAGGGCATTTTGTCCGCTGTTTTTATGCCATGGGAAGAGGTTAATACCTTATGTACAAGTTTATCCATCCATGATTCCATTTTGTGTATTGTTATGTACATACATACCCAGAAAATGGGAATAGGATATTTTTTCTATGTATGCAATACTCATTACCCTATTATGCGACCTTGTAGTCTATCCCAATCAGTAAGAGAATGATGTTACTCTGAACTAAGATTCCTGGTAGTGCTTGTGTGGCAGACTACACCACAATAATAATAATAATAGTAATGGGCATGCAGACAGAAGAAGATGAAATAGGCTCTCACAACACACCCTGTACATAGATGCATACCATATTGCATTTTCTTAATTTAATTATCTGTATATTGTCGGCTAAATTTTAAAACCTCTTAACTCTGTTTTTGGAGGAAATCCCTTGTTTATTCGTCAAGAATAATATCAGGCAATCAAAGATTTAAATATGATTTGTAGACCTTCTTTTATTTATATACTTAATGTATAATCATAGATTGTCATATAAATTATATTTTTCTGTTTTTTGTGCCTTCTCAACAGTTCACATTAATGGAGATTATGAGGTTTACGAATTTTGATGATGATATGTGATTAAAACCAGCTAGAAATCAAATAAAATAACCACATTATACTAATAAGTTTATTTCCTTCTAACTTGGTATAATAGAAGATAGTAACAAAAAGCAGTGCCAGTCATATACATATATTAAATTGCAAGTAATTACTTGGTACTTGGTGCAACGGGCTGGTTTCCGCAACTCGACGACAAAGCGCCTAGTTTGCGTATTTTTGGTGGGTGCAGGTTCCTACTCGTGCCACCCAAGCTCCTCCAGGAATCTCAGCAACCTCCTCGGTTTGTTGAAGATTTCAGGGAGCGACCATGGCACTCCAAGGTACTTTGCCCTGTAATTTGCCACGCCGGAGGACTGTAGTAAGATGTACGCAGCCGTTTCCTTCCCGTCCATGCACAATCTGCATAGAGGGCTGCCCGTGATAAAAAAAATTGCATGCAAATTAGTTATAAAATTTAATAGACTACTATAATAATAATAAGAAGCATAGATTTAATATATATATTAATAATTATGATATTGGATATTATTATATAAGCAAAGAAACAACTTGCGCAACTTGTGCGTACCTAGATCATAGTTCTACCCAACTTAATTGGCACCGCTGGTACTTCTCTTTGGTGCTACCTGGTAACCGTCTTACTTGAGCCTACAGGTATTGTTTTGTAGGAAATAAATAGGCCTAGTATTATTGCTCTAACTTTACAGTAAATAATTTAAAAATTACTAATTTTCAGGTTAGTAGGCCCCCGTTGCCTATCATGTTGTATGACAGAGGGTACACCAATCCCATCAGGGCCAGAGCCTGTCTTCACTGTTGCCATGAGAGGCCTGGTAGTCACTGCAAGTGGACTTTCTAAATTGCAAAAGGTAATCATGGTTAAACACAAGTTGTAAGAGCCTATGCACATGGTGTATTTTACACGCGCCGACGACGCGCAGATGACGCGCGTTAACGCGATCCACACGGGTTGCAGTCATAGTGAGTAAACCTTTCCACATGTTCACAAATTCAGTGGCCCCGTAAACGCGCTATAGTCGCGCATATGTATCGCGCATTTTGATAAGATGTACTTTTAATTTTAGTTTTGTTTGTTCATTTCAGCTAGTTTTCCAAATGAAAAGTAGAAAAGTACGCACACTGCTTCTTTTTAAACATGTACTGGAATATATTTAAGAGAAATCACTTAGTATTATTATTATTAGGGTGTCTTCACTCGGGGCCTATGCGGCCATCACTGCGGCCATTGACTGATCTATTGTGATCATCACTAATTACAGTTCAGAGCCAAGGCTAACAGCATTAGAGAACTGAAGGATTTCCCTGGCTTTGACAGTTTTTATGTCCTCTGGGTGTGGCCTGTGCCTACCCAGTATGGAACTTCGTACGCCCATTAGAGGGCAGCACTGGGTGAGCAGATGCTCAGAAGTTTCATCCACCTCGTGGCAGAATCCACATTCTCTGTTTTCCTTCTGCCCAATATTTTTTTGTTTCATATTCGGTTTACGTAAATATGACCATCTCTGAATTTCGGACTAAATTGAAATGGCTCCCAATCCGACTTCGCCGAGATATGCACGTTCTTTGTCTTCTTCATAAAATTTTAAATTACTCCCAGCTTCCTCATTATCTGTGTTCCCGTTTTTCCCCCCTTATCCCCCAATTCCCGCCCAAAACGTACCTGTGACACTAGAACACTTTTATATCCCCAATCCAACTCCAAATTCTTTCACAATTCTTTTACTGTAAGTGCAGCTCGAATGTGGAATAAACTACCTGCTAACATTCGTGACAGTCCATTGGTGGCATATTTCAAACACAAATTATAAGATCACTTCCTGTCGAACGCGTTAGATAGTTTATAGGTAACATATTTGTAAACAAATAATCCGTTATTATAATATATATTCTGTTATGTTAATAAATGCTAAAAAAGTAAAGTAAATGCTAGTTATGTATGTATTTATGTATATAAAGTTCATGTATGTGTGTATGTCTGTCGTATGTATATTATTATCATTTATATTTTATTCACATTTAAATTTAAATTTTGTTGCACAATAATTAGTCCCGCAGACTTCATTTTTGCACCACGGCTAGGGTTGGCTGGAAGAGATCTCTTATAGAGATAAGCTCACCTTTGTATATGTCCATTGTAACGTGTGTTTCATGTGTCTTTTCTTTGTACAATAAAGAATATAATAATATTTGACATGTGTTTGTTAAAACCATAATTCCGTGTTAAAGCTCTAGTCGGCATTCTGATGCCATTCCTGTCAAGTGACAGTGCCTACAGTGTTTGGCACTGAAGGCAGCTATCAGGGCTTTTGAATGCTCAAGTCCCTTAGTCTGCAGCACACGTCTCCCGCGACATGAGTGCTCTCGTTCAGCGGAGCGAGCTTTGCCAGGCTGTGCGCTATAAAGGGCTCGGGACCAATGAAGGACCCCTTAGTGACTGTACTAACTGATTCTATTTGGTTTTGGGAGTTTATTGTGCATGCATCGCGCTACTGTTTCGTACACTTTAAAAATTTTTCGTTACTTTTCAAATACTCTCTTTCATTAATTATAATTAGGTTTTTAAAATTACTATTTCAGGAGAACATTAAGAAGAAAGTTTACTGGATGGGAGGGATATACAATGCTGCCTTGACAGATGACACGACACATTTGGTATCAGACACAGTATTGTCTGATAAGTATGTTGTAAGTCCATAACCAGTTATAAGTAGTGTCAGATATTGGGATGTGTTTGAACCTGAACTTCACTTTTTGCCGTGAATTGCTGTTGAAATGCGGAAGCGGCTTTTTAAAGTATATAGTTTCTTTTAAATCCCTTCCGGCGAATACCGTGACATGTTGCGATTTTTATATTTTAAATATGCACATAAGATTTTGCCTCACTGTAAATATTAAAGGTCTGATGATGACCCGTCGAAATTCTCCTGTCTTTTGGTTGGTTCTAAAATCTCTCACAAGATGTCACTAGCGCTCAGAATTCCGGAAGTACAAAGTACGAAGTACAAAGATGTTTACCAAAAACACGTAGGAAAATTTCGACAAGTCGATAACTTGACCCGTAGCTCAGTTGATAAGAGCAATACTACAATGCAGTATGCTCGCGGATTCAAGTCCCATCGGGTCGAAAAAGATTTTCTATGTGTTCGATCTTTGTATTAATAATGATAATAATTATTTATTTATTCATTTAGGTATACTATCGGTTTATCCCCATTATAAAAATGTGCCAGACGACGTACACACACACACACGCACGCACGCACGCACGCACGCACGCACGCACGCACGCACGCATGCACGCACGCACGCACGTACGCACGCACGCACGCACGCACGCACGCACACATCCACACGCCTTTTATAATGATTATGATCATTTATTTGTAGACAACAGAAATCTATATCTAATTATAATAAATTGTGTCAGTATATTATTTGAAACTTAGATCTAGTATTTACGAGGTGCCTCATTATGAACTCATAATGTTCGAGAACCCGAGACGTCTGAGTACCAGTCCGGCATGGTCCGTCCCGCCACAGAGGTAGTTAAAGTTATATGGTGTGTACCTGACCTAATAATATGTAAATTTGTAAATGAACTTGTTATGATTATGAATACAAAAATCGACCGGACGGGACTTGAACCCACGACCATGCTGCACCGTAGCATTGCTCTAACCATCTGAGCCACGGGTCCAGTTACCGAGTCAAAATTCTCCTATGTGTATTTGTTATAGATCTTTATACTGGCTTTCGGCGTTCGTTGCCGCTAATGACATCTAGTGAGAGATTTTTGAATAACCTTCTCACCGCAGCCAAGGAACGAATTCCTTTAAAACTAGAAAATAGGGACAATAACCCTTGAAATGGTCTGCAGTATCGTGCACGGATCAAGTGAACCTGTGAATTAACATTTAGACTTTGCTTTTCAGAAATCAATACAAAAAGGCATACCAGTAATGTCAGAGTCATGGATAGAAGCAGTATGGAACGCGTCACTCAGTTTGAATGTAAACGGGTCGTCGCCTGATTTTGACTCACACCGCTTGCCACCATTCGCAAACTTACAAGTAACGACTTCAGGCATCACGAAGAAAGATAAACAATTGATAACTAAATTAGTTAATGAACATGGTGGTACTTTTTCTGGTGCATTCCAAAGCGAGACTACGGATGTGGTGGTATTGACCAAGTAAGTTTATATAATTGTCCAGGGTTTTTTTTATAATATAGCAAAATTTAGGGCCGGTAGCTGTAAAGGTCCCTGTGACGACACTACGGCTAAAAAGTCGTTAAAAAACCAAATACCTACAAATGATCCAACAAACAAGCACATAGAAAAATTCGTGAGGTCCGCTGGTTCATTCCGTGGCTTAGTTAGCATACTGTCTGGCACAGTTTGCTAGAAGACGTCCGGATCGAAGGAATTTTTTCTAAGTGTTTGATCTTTGTATTAATAATTATAACAAACTAGTGGAGTAATTTCATATATATCAATTCGCTACAAATTTAAAAATTTATTCATTAAAAAATTAAATAAATTAGAAATGTCAATCCACAACGTACGCTTCGTCGTTTTTTTTGAGTAGCAGTAGAGCTCTTTGTGAAAGATCTCGTCCAGGGAGGTGCTGCCATCTTACCTATGTCTGCCGCCAAGCAGTAATGTGAGCATTACTGTGTAGTCCGTGTAGTAATAAGAGAAAAATACGAATATCGCTTGTACACCAAGAGATAAATACCGTATCTGAGAAGCATTACAATGTAAGCGCCATTTTTGTAATTTTACGGGGGGATGCGATTTTGTGTCGAAAAGCAGTTTGTATGCCAATTAGGGTGTCTCGAAATGTTATTAAAACTCAATTAGTTTTATTTCAAGCCATTCTAAATGTACATGCTGTATTTCGACACAAAACCGTGTCCCCTGTAAAATTACAAAAATAGCACTTACAGTGTAATGCTTCTCAGGTACGGAATGATCCCTGTGACATTTCGGACCGTCATTTCTCGGATTCGGAACTGGGGGTCTACTCTCCGTCCGAAACAATTCCTGTAATATATAATACTCGACCAAATCATGACAATGTCATGTATGAACCCTCATTCGCATCATGCGTCGTTTAAATTGCTAGAGTATTATTTATTTGATAGTAATTGTCTCGGATGGATGTCGGGCGGAGAACGAGAATAAAAGACCTGATACGAATCGGAGACGTAGTCCGCATGCGCTCTTAAGGGTGCTGGTGAAATTACAGGCAGTCTCAGGTTGATAGGCGCAGTGGCAGTGCCCCTCAGATCTTTGCAATTTTCAAGCTCCAAGTGTCACACAGGCTGGTAGCTTACCATCATACGCACAACTTGTTCGTCTCGTCAATTGATATGATAAAAAAAGAGTTAAATAAATTAATAGCTTTAGGCGTTACTTTGCGGAAATCCACGTTCGCCCTCAAGCCTGTGCCAGTTTAAAAAAATATATTTTTATTGTAATGGCACAGACTATAGAAAACAGTTTGAAACACTATTTTAAAACGATACAAAAGAAGAACATCAGTAAATCTACATTCCAATGACAACTGTACACAGCATTGTGAAACAAGAAAATGTAAATTGTACGATATTGTAAATGAGAAAAAAGCAAAAACAAAACAAATATTATTTTAAATATAAAACAAAAATATATAGAAGTGTACATATCTTAAACTACAAAGTTCATATTAACTATTTAGTGACAGACTTTTTTAATGCATGAAGTTTTGTATGATTTTTGGAGAAAATGCAGAAATTTGAGAGTTACACAATCTGTATACAGTGTGACATTTTAGTTATCACCCAAAAACTAATACAACGATCTTTGGTACAAAAATAAAATACGTGTTTTTTTTTCTTTTTGTATCACTTTACTAAAATATTCATATTAGCTGTCGCAAGGTTATCGAAAAAAAGTGTATGTTTGTAGACAACTGAGCTTATTAATAATATTAATTAATTTAACAGAAAGTACTTATTTTCTTTTTAATAAACATTCATATATGTATATAACAGGGAAGGTGTAGGTAGTGACAAATACAAAGCAGCATTAGAATATGGAAAAGCATGTGTTACACCGGCGTGGGTTAAAGAGTCTGCGGCCAAGGGAGTGGCATTACCTTTGGCACTCTACAGGGTAGCAGGGGCTTCCACTTCTTCGCCATTGGCTGAACACAGACTACCTGACATGAGTGAGTATTAGAAAATATGCTTCTCTACTGTAACTGCCATATCTTTTATTGGGTTGCGCACTCAGGTTACCACGGTTCTAAAAATCAGGGTTCGAAATTACCATGATATAAGAAATTATTAGAAGCCCGAAGTCAAAGGCAAGAGGGTTTTAATAACTCAAGTTTTATATTTTTGTACTGTCCGTGATCCGTACAATATTTTCACATTTGCGAGGAAATAAATACAATATAAATATGGTTTATAACACAACAGTTACATAACACAACAATTATGAATTTCTCAAATTGCTGGTTTTTTTTTAAATTCTTCCATAGATAATACAACTCGAATTAAAATGTTGTAAAAAACAAACACGCATGCAGCCAAGGTGGATTGTAAAAAACTAATATGCAAAACTAATTTACCAAAAATAATTAAAATCAATTATAAGAAATTCTTAATAATAAGTGTTTAACTAGTATATGGCTGAATTGCAATAAAATTTCTGTTTCGATAACATTTTAAGCGAATGTTTTAATTTTGTATTTAACAAACATCCTTGCTTGCACTTGAACCTGACCTATTATAAGAAAGTTTGTCGTGCTACAAATTGAAAAAGAACTCCTTCCCAACCACGGCTGTAATTGAAAGAAAAAAGGGTTTTATTTGGGGTATGGTAGTCAAGTTAGCCACCATGCAATTATACCATTTACGAGCAATTGCGATGTAAATATATGGTACAGACAGCTCTATGAATTACTTTTTTATACGAATGCTCTACTCGTAATTAACTTAAGTGTAAGGTTTGCAGTAGAGCTGCGACGTATATATATCGATATAGAAATTAACTAATTTAAAATGTAATTAAATTTGTATCAACTTCTTAGTAACTCGTTTTTATTTACAATTTTACACAGGGTCCAAATCAGTTACACTTGGTCCTTTAATATGACTATATCTTTTTGTTGCACCGTGTATAAGAATATATTTTTTATTTCATGATATTTTAGGGGTAACTCGATAATACGTCATATTAACCCATTATAGGAGACGTATAATGCTGGTTAAGGGATTCCTTTAAGCTTTGGCCATACGTGTATGTATTATTACAATTGTAATGCCTAGATAATAAAAGTTGTTTCTTTTTTAGGTTTAAATTTCTCCCGTATCACAAACATACGGCCTCCGAACAATTTTGTAGACGAAACTAGAGCTACAGATATGTCGAGTATCTCGAGCCGGACTAAGGTAAAAATAATATCAATTAAGCTACAAATAAACTTAGATGTGGAATGGAAGTACTAAACCGATAAAACGTGGCAACACCCCAGTTAACACTTGTTGCTATGGAATAAACAAACTATAGTCCATTTCACATTGGAAGGTCAATGGTACCCTTAATCAGGTTACAAAAAGAAATAGTAAATTTGTATTTGTTGTGGTAATAGTTGTTTCAATTGTAGATTTAAGTGCTTTTATTGTTGACTTTTTGTTTCATTGTTGTTTTATTTGTTGTGTAGTTTTTAACCGACTTCAAAAAAAGGAGGAGGTTCTCAATTCGACTGTATGTTTTTTTGTATGTATGTTGCGCGATAACGCGATTTATGAACCGATTTTGATGATTCTTTTTTTGTTGGAAAAAACCCTCTTTCCAACAAAAAAACGAAGACCTCGGTAGTGGTCCCATTTATTTAAAGAAAATATTCCATCTGTAAGGGTGGCCAACTAGGGTATTAATCCGGTTTCGCGCACTTTCCTGTAACAGAATTCAATAAAACTTGGCAAATAGATGTAATTCCACGAACTTTTGAGATCGGTTTCTTCAGTAATCTGTACTGATTAGTAACGTAATAATTGAATCCTTTTTATTGTGTTTATTATTTGTTCTTAAACTATAGTCTCTAAATTGATTTTTGGTAAAATTTTATATTCTTTCACAATCTATCGATAAAACTATCGACAACAAGTACATAACTATTTAAAATTTAATGAATCTGGCAACCCCACAAATGTCATTTTACTCCGTCTTCAAGAAATACTCATGTATGTCACAATATGCAATCGGTTTGTTTAAAGTCAGTCTCGGGAGTAAGTAAATATGCAAGTAAATATTGTTCACTCCAAAGTTCGGATATAGTAAAAATATATTTAAAAAAGTATAGTTTTAGAAAAGCTCCAAATCTGTGTATTTTTTACTGTATCCCCATTTATTAAATAAATTTCAAGTCGTAAAGCAAAAAAATTGTGTATTTAATTTTCGTCCTCTTAAATTGTGATTTTTTTATCATTGTGTATCGTTAGTTGAAAGGGCGCTTGTGACAAAATCTCAAACCCGAGAAAATAATGTTTAAAGAATTAATAAAGAAAAAATATCTACTTTTCTCTTGTGGTAACTTCATACCTTAGCCGCATAGGAAAAAATAAAAAGAGTAATTCTTCTATCGTGGTCAAAGCATTTGCCATTCGGCATAAGGCATTTGCCAATTGTTGTCCAAGGTGCGCCAGATATACGGGAAAGGATCGTCGTGCGGGGAGGCTTCTTTCGGGCACCCCACGTGACGTTAGCAATATTAACGTTACTGTTTGATAATTCTATTCAATAGCTTGTTTGGATATTGCAGTGTGCCATCGTAGAAGCCGTATAACAAAAATGCGTTTGTCTTTTGCAGCTATCACAAGAGTCTAAGAGAAATGACATGTCGGTGGACAAGGAGATCCAGACTGCGTTAGAGAATTTAGATTTGAGCACTATCAGGAAGGCTGGACCAATCTTTGACGGATTCTGTGTAAGTACAAACAAACTGGGACAGTTTTGTCCACGTTTGAATCAGAAATGAGTCTAGAACATTGTTAGAGGTTGACAGTGCCAAAATAAGGTAGGCAGGTAGAATGAACGCACGGACCCTGTGTTGTTTCTTCGATAGTTGGTGTTGGTCATAGGTCACCACTGAACAGTTATTGGTAGCTATAGCTACTAGTAACTGTCAAAATGTTCACTTTCGGTCAAACGTCGCTGGTAACTATAGTTACCAGTAAATTACAGTACCCGATTGGTGAACTGTTTTACAAATTACTTTGGTATTACCATATGTATTAACACCAAATTTTTACTAGTATTTAACTGTTAAATACTCGATATCCTAATATAAAGAAACAAATATTCATGATGCGTCCTTATAACAGAAAAAAATGTGAAAAAAAAACTTTGGCGGGATTGTTGACGTTTAATGTTTGATGATGACTTTAATTGTGATAGACATTGACTTACAAATAAATGGACGACGGGTCTAATACAAAAACCACGAAAAAAATGTCCCAAGTCAACCTATTCGAAATTTAAATTGTAATGTCATCGCAGTTTCGCGCTGTCCGTAGAACAAATGAAGACTAAAGCGGAGTGTCGCGCTCTGTATACGATTTTAGCGCCTTACAAGTGCGGACACTTTTTAGCGCGGACCCGACGTCCATATAATTGTAAGTCAATGGTGATAGATGACATTATTAATGAATTTCTGTATCGTCGCGTAAAACGACGGAGCCATAGACACAAAAGTTGAAGTTGAAGTTGATTATTATCTATCAAAATGATCGTCAAGATGTGCTTTTTCAGATGGTGTTAAAAGTTTAACATTTGATATCTTATTGGAATCACAACCTTATTGGAAAAAAAGGTCATCAAAGTTGGAAAAAAACTTATTCATTATTAAAATACTTTTTGGAGTAAAATATCACTCAAACACATAACTTTATTCAATATAAGTTGTATTAAAACTTTTTTTAGGTCGTTACATTGTGAGTTGTGATAGGATTCGTCAATTTTCTGCCTCGCGACTTATAGTTTTTTTACGCCATTTTCGCAAATTTTCGCGATTTTCGTCGCTACCCGCGACTGTTATTGATTTATTTTAAAAATAGTTACACATTATATTCATATCATTCTAGTGTTAATCGATAGGTATTTAAATGCTTGTCATCGTTATATATGTTTTGTTTCTTAATAAAGTGGTTAGAAGTTAAAGCGAAAAATACTATGAAAATTTCTCATAAGTGTTCAGTGTACTCAGAAATTAACAAATAGTCGTATTACAATTATAACTGTACTCTAAACAAATGCTACTTAAGTGCTCTTATCGCACATGTTATTCTTTTTACGGTAGCTGAATAGGTTCTTGAGTTTCAAGTGTTTATATTATACGTGTCGTATCGCCGCCCGTAATGTAAACAATAAAAAAGGTATATGATTAGAAAAGTGACAGGTATCAAATATCACGCGCGCCGACGATCAAGTAGGTAGGCGTCTGCCCTGATTTTTAAGGGTCGTCGCGCTTCCCACTGTGGTCTTTCATAGACTGATCATGTACTAAGTTGATTTTCCGTATTGCCGTTGGACGACTGCTTCAGTGATATTGCGTCAAAGCGACCGTTCGTTAGCGCGGCGTAGTTGTAACAGGAGCGGTATTCTGTAATCGTTGAGACTCGTTATTCGATTTTCGTTATGCGGTTTTACCGACGGTATCGATTTTGTCGGCAAATGCTATTCTGTACACTACTTTAACCGATCATAACAACAATTCGGTTCGATATGTTCGTTAAGATTCGATATTTTTATCGGTTCTTCGTGGGCACCCTGTTTTTTTGGGTTGAAATGTTTATGATAATTTCTCTAACCTCAACTGAGCTCATTCAATGTAGGTTACATTTTGATTCACGTTTTTCTGAACATATTGGAGGTTAACTCGTTCTAAGATTGCTCGTACTGTTGCCATTTTACTATTTGTACACACTGTTATGTGATAGTTATTTCTTGAGTTTCTTAATTCTTTGTTATGTTTTTGATAATGTTAAAAAATAACATTTGTTTGATATCATGGATATCTATATATATATATATATATATATATATATATATATATATACAATAGATTTAGGTGTGTTATTCCAGTGTTAGTAAATAATAAAACTTAATTCCTTTCATTCATCCACATTGCGTAATATAAGGTAAAACGTCTGACGTGCATTTGGAAATATTTCAGGAGAGTGATTTAAAGTAATTTTTTGAAGAAAAAAAAAATCATAACTCGTAATTTTACGTTTCCAGCCGCGATACGTATCGTGTCCGGAATTTCTGTCGTAAATAGATAAATTTGCACGATTTTGTTGGCCCCGGCGCAGATATGGGTGACGGGCCTCGACGGCGTGTGCCGCGAGCGCGCTTCGGCCTGCGTGTCCCGCGCGGGCGGCGTGCGGTACGACCGCCCGCACGAGCGCGTCACGCACATCGTGGCCGGCACCAGACAGGCCGCGGCCAGCGCGCTGCTTGCGCTGCCCGCTGTACCCATCCTCACTCCCCTTTGGTTGGTCCGTAGCGTGGACGCCGGACGGGCGCTGGACGAGGCCGAGGTGAGTGCAACCATAGTATATATATCTATAGTCTGTTTTTCTTGAAGACGGAGTTAAATGACATTTGTAGGTTTGCCAGTATGCATGGAATTCTAAATAGTTATGTAGTTGTCGTCGATAGTTTTATCAATAGACTGTGAAAGAAGATAAAATGTTGCCCAAAATGAATGAATTGTAAATGTCACGACGATCTAATTGTTACTAATTGCGTTATTGCCTTCTTTATTCTTATTTTGACAGTTGGCCTACTAGTATCGAGATCAATTTTTATTCATATACTTTTTAACAAGAACAGCCGGATTTGATTATCTATATTGAATTAAAATGAAAATATGTCCCTTCTTTGTATTTTTCAAACATAGGTCTAAATACAGTGTATATAGTATGTTGGGACTCGTGCCCAACGTATGCAATGTAGAATGGCCGTAAGAATGTATGTTGATGGGAATTGTAAGTTTCCCTGAGTACACCGTTCGGTTGAGCTGGGTTGATGCAAAATATGTAAGGCACCGTACTGTCCGAAGGTCTTTATTGTACTAAAAATATAAGTAATTGTACATAAAATGTAAACGCGACAATGCGCGCGATCAGCAACATTTTTAGGTTAAGTGACGACATATCTAATTTACTTCTCGTACAGTCTCCCGACTTAAGGTATAAAAAGGTATAGTAATAACACACACACTCAACATTGCCCCGCACTAGGGAAACCCTGTGTCGCGGGTGCCATGGACACACATATAGACAACCACAATTTACACCCAAACTCACGAGAGAAACAAATGTAGGTCATACAAATATTTCTCCCAGCCCGGGAATCGAACCTGGGACCTCTGCGTAGCAGTCCGGCATGATAACCGTTCGGCCACAGAGGCAGTTAAATATAATAAAATGTCAAAAATGACAAATAAATAAAGTAAAATTTGTTAATGTAAAGCAACACAAAAAAGCATTTTTCTGAAGTGCTAGGTTCACGTAGGAGACGTCGCCTTGTCTTGCACATGTTTATGGAAAATAACAGCTGGTGCCGACTCCGAAGATCTATTAATGTCCTCTTCAATATCTGTCCTGACACGTGGTAATGACAGGTGACGGCTTAGCCTTCGAGGACCTGCACCTCACGTATCTGGCGGCGTTTCTTTATTGCTCTTACGCCCTAAACAGATACTAGTAGTCACGATAATTGTTGTTAAAATAATGTTGGTAATATAATGTTGGGTATTGTGACTGTCGATTTCGGTGTTTACAGTTTCTGGCTGGGCCTTGATGACGTGAATTTTCCTTTTTAATATCTTCAAAGGTTCCTCATGATTTTCAGGAAAAAGTGTTATATTCAATCCATCAACGATTTGGTCAGATCCATTTCTTTTCATTTCACTTTGAAAGTTGTTCTGTGAATGGATAATTACGTTGTTTTCTTTCAATATGCATCGTTCCGGTGATGTTATGACACCTGTGTGATGTAATATCTGGGTCAGTGTTCCAGCTGGGCAAAAAATGCGCGCGCTGCATTCTTCGCAACATGAGAATAGCCACGCGCCACGGCAGTGCAATTGGATCCACTCGTGCCGGCACTGTGATAACGCTATGCGGCAATTTGATATGTTTCTATTGTTTATGATTTGAGCTTGTTTAGTAAGTGGGCAAGTTTAATGAGCAAATTAATTGTTTCTTATTTAAATGTACACATGACCTCATGTCGTTACTGTCTAATGTTATTAATAAATCTTTTCTTATGTTGACTGCCATGTATTCTGATATAGGAATGACTGTCCTTGTTATATCTCCCTCTATATGTTGTATAGGAATAATTCGGCTTAGTTCATACGGTTCATTCGAGATGATCGGTAGATTCACTTCCATCATAAGAAAATTGTCTGTAACTCTAACATTTACTCTGGATATTTTATACATGTTACGAATGCAATCAGGAGACTATACACATGGCAGAGAAAGATCGCGTGAAAGATGTCCCGAGATAATGTTCAGTTGTTCCTGGAACTCCTGGACTCAATAGATAGGTATTCATATGACCATTTCTCACTTCTGTTATTAGTAACAGAAGTGAGAAATGGTCCAGTAACTGTTGTTGTACTCTCTGTATATTTATAGCCAACTACATTTATAGCCAACGTAGTTGCAGTGATATAAGAAGCATGGTTCTGATTAGTTATTATGTGATTTTCACTCTCTTTTAGATGTTTGTTGATGATGTACAATTGTTTGTTAATGACGTCTTCGTTTCGTTTCAAAAGGTTGTATTCTCCTTCTATGATTGATGTGTGTTCTTTGTATACGCTTAGGAGATGATTTTCGTTGTTTTGTATGTACATATTTAATACCCCTTCTGTACTTTTCAGCGAATCGCTCGTCAAGCACAGCGAATAGTGAGTTCGCCACATAGCTTACTCCGTTAACTAATCCTCTTTTTACACGCCTTCCATGTTCAGAACGTAGAATATCATTAAAATGTTTTATCTCCTTCGCTTCATGTTCATATTGAGTAGCTATGGTGCTAAACGCTGTTTGTCTTTGACATAGACTGTTCAGGTGAGTTATGTAATTTTCAATATTGTTTATACTCTGCCAATATGTTCCGCCATAAGATGGTTGTTAGTGGTCGCCTTGAAACGGCGACATATTATGTATGTACTTACAAAAATTGACAATTCAAATGAACTTGTGCTCAGTAATTTGATGAATGGAGTCGAGGATGATTGAAATGAAACAAGTTCGGCTATTTATTCCATAACCATGACCAATATTTAATCGATAGTCGATGGAATATTTATCAACTGCAATCACTAGCTACTCGCAACACTTTTTCGAAATAAACTGTAAGTTTACTCCGTCTTCAAAAAAGACAGACTATAGTATTTAACATAATACACATTTTAAAATAAACTACCAGTTTATTACTAAAATTAAAATTCTTCAGTGATCCGGATTCTGTAGTACACTTAACCGGTTCAGACACACTTGAATACTTATTGTTTTTTATTTACGCAATCTTTGACTATACTGATAATTTTTATTTTTTATTATTTTTCTATTTCTTTTTTTACCAGTGAAATGCAAATTATTGTTTTTTTATTTTATATTTTGTATTTTTGTCTCTTTTTTTAATAATGATAGATAATGTATAATTTATAAATTGTAAATTCGTATTTTGTTCCTAACAGTACAGAATGTTGGAAATCGCACATATGATAGTTTGCGAATGTGGTGTTTAGCGAATATGGTGTATAAAGAATGTAATATATTTTGAGAATGTGGTATCTTGCGAAAATGATATTTTGTGAATATGATATTCAGCGACAGAGGCTTTAATTACAGTTCCTAATAAACACGAAACCCCCAACTCCGAAGTCCAGTCGCCCGCCGAGAGTCGAACCTGCGTCGCCGATGAGCAAGCGCAACTTACAACTGCTGCGCCGCGAGCTCGACCTCCCTCCACCCACACCCGAACTGCCTGAGCCGCCCGAACCTCAACAGGACGAACTGGTCAACCATTATCTTAGTCGTGAGTAGTTTCAGTTAAAACATAGGTTCTCAAAGTGTTTTGGCTCATCGCTCATTTCGGCAATATAAAAAATTTCAATACCCACCACTACAAAAAATAATTGAAAACACATATTTTTTTTATATTAACTTAAGAGATACTTTTTTATATTAACTCATTTTTGATAACCCGGTTCGATCATGACCCATGCGTAGTGTGATCAGGTCAAATGATTCGATCATATGTTCGATATTTTAGCGGATTACCCGTCTCTCATGATACTTCCATATGGCGTTTAAAAGTGTCAATTTATACAATTAGCTTTTATTCTCTCCTGATGATAGGTAATGTGTATGTAATTAAATGCATCATTGATAAACCACACAGGGTACACAATTTCCTTCTAAGAAAAGTAATGGTGCTACAAAACAAAAATACATAACAAAGAACTTATGAGCATTCAAAATTGCTAATTTATTATTCAATAATATTTTAATATTAGCTAGTGCACACTTAAATAAACACAACATACCGAAGAACAGATTGAACTTACAAAATTACCATTTAATGGACACTGCGTCACGGAGCAATTAGGATGAATGATTGATAGACACATTGATCCGTTAACCCGTTAACTCGTTGATCGATTGCTTGACTTTGTGCTTCGATCGAACGAAGGTTCTATCGAAGGCTCTATCAAACAAATGTTCGACCCCAACGAAGAGTGAGAAGGTAAACCGTGTCGTGAATGGGGACATCACGTGAGAATGAACGTGACAATAATATTGTGAATTGTTGAATAATCTCTAAAATTATAGTGATAAAGTCGAATATTGCGCGCATGACCCATGAAACTCTAAAATTATCGGGTTATTTAGAAGCAAGTAACCGGGTTATCGGGTCTCAGGTACTGTTTGAATCATTTTGATTCGATCAAGCACGATTGACACACATCTACTTAAGAATTGGTACTACCTCAGATTGAATTAATTTTTTTTCCTTACTAATAAGGTTCATTTTGCTTGGGTAGAGCGGCAGCGACAAATTTTTTACAAACGAAATTAAAGCGGTTGGAAAAATGTACATACGGGCTCTAGACCCCACCGTGGGTCGGGCTTGGCCTGCGGCGCGTGGTTGAGCTTAGATTACGAGGTGTGCTTACGCTCTTCGGTGACGCGGCGGTTAGTGCTATGGGAGCTTGGTGAGGAGGTTCCCGGTTCGACTCCCGATTTGAGCCAATTTATGAAACGAACATTTCTAAGTTGGTTCTGGTTCGGGTATTCTGGGTATTGCCCTCAGAGATATCGTTGCTCTGGTACTCATAGTACAGGATATCCCCTAATTTGAGAAAAGAAAATTGGTGTAATTGCCTGGAATTACTACTTACTACTAACTTAACCTAAATACTTCTCTTTGGTATAAATCTTTATGGTAAAAATAAAAATAAAAATATATTATACCTTATCTAATAAACGGAATTCCTAAAGAAATAAAGATATCGTTAAATTGTAAAAACATCGAACTGAAAAAAAAATTACTTTTTAGAAAAAATAAAAAATTAATACGCGATTGAAATATATAATAATTATAACCTTCTAATTTTAAATAAAACATATATAAGTACTAACTTTAAATATATTGTTAAAGCGACCATTTATTAGAATAGACTCGTGTTCAGCGGTGGGATGTACATACAAGGATCAAAGTTTAGTGACACCCTTTATTAACGACTTTCACGCAAACTAAGAGGAATGTTAACACGCAGCAGTACGAACGCACACACTACACATAGAAATTTATTTGTACGACGAATGAGCGGTGTACGGAGAAACTTAGTTAAGTTTATGTTATACTGGAATGTGTTGTTTTGTTAGTACTTTAAATGTAATGAATTTTAATTTTAATAAATTTTGTAATAAAGTTCAATTATTTTTTGTGAAATTACTCCACTAGTTTGTTATAATTATTAATACAAAGATCGAACACTCAGAAAAAATTCCTTCGATCCGGTCGGATTCGAACCGATGTCTTCTTGCATACCGTGCCAGACGCTATACGAACTAAGCCACGGAACGAACCAACGGAACTCACGAATTTTTCTATGTGCTTGCGTCGTGTCTTTGTACTTGGTCTTTCAACGACTTTTTAGTCGTTAAATAAATAAAATCTGAATGTGGACAATTATGAGACACTGCCTCTCTAACAGGAGGAGGCAGGTCATTCCATATTTTGGAGGAGACATATTTAATGGATTGCTCCTGGAAGATCAGTAAAATTAGACAATTTTTTGTTCTAGAACACTTACCCCCCGAGCCGGAAAGGGAGAAAACGCCTGAGCCAGCGCCCAACGCAACCCGGCAGGACCAAACTGACGTCACCGATGAGCCCACAGAAGAAATCGAGCAGATATTTAGAGGTACGTTGGTCACCTTTAATAACAGACGAAGGACGAAAAGTAAAATTTTTGGCAAACGACAAAATAAATAAAACTAATACACCGTTTCCGAGTATTTCTCGCCCTATTAACCTACGCATTCTACACCATTGTAAGGGCAGATTTGCGAGTCTGTCCTACAGGATGTTACCTCGTGATTGAAACGCGGTAACCGACACGAGGGTGTTTTCCGAGTAGTTAATGGAATTAAAGAACGTTTGTTAAAATGCCAAAGTAATATTTAATAATAACGCACACACTCAACATAGCCTCGCACTAGGGAAACCCTGTGTCGTGGGTGCCAAGGACGTAGACAACCACTAATTACACTCAAACTAACGAGATAAATAAATGTAGGCCATAACCATTTCTCCCGGCCCGAATCGAACCTGGGACCTCTGCGTGGCAGTCCGGCATGGTAACTGTTCGGCCACGGAGGCAGTTAACATTGTTTTATGGCTATTGTACATTGACTTACAATTATATGTACGTCGGGTCCGCGCTAAAAAGTGTCCGCACTTGTAAGGCGCTAAAATCGTATACAGAGCGCGACACTCCGCTTTAGTCTTCATTTGTTCTACGGACAGCGCGATACTGCGATGACATAACAATTTAAATTTCGAATAGGTTGACTTGGGACATTTTTTTCGTGGTTTTTGTATTAGACCCGTCGTCCATTTATTTGTAAATCAATGCTATTGTAAGTTAATAATGTGTTAATTGTGAACATGTTGCTGCAGCAAAATAAAACTAGATCTAGAACGTGTCATTGCAGAAATCAAGGTTCCATATAGTACATAACCGTACACCATTATAGAATTATTGAGAAACAGTTTGGAAAAGTTTTTTAATCTGACGTACAGGCATAAAAATGGAAGTACAAGGGCTGGACGAGGAGGCCATCTGCGAGATCGGCGCCGAGGTGGCCGCGGCGGGAGGCGCGCTGGCGGCGGCTGGCGCGGGGGGGTCGCACGTGCTGCTGCCCCTGGACTTCGACCCGGGAGACCTGCTCACCAGGACGGCGGAGCCCGTCACTGTTTTTTGGGTGGTGAGTCACGGTTACTGTTGGATAATTTTCCGAAAAATTTCTAACAGTGAACTTTTCCACAAAAATGAAAAAATCCCAAAAAATTTGATTAATTGGAAAAATATCATTTCGAAGGCTCATATTATGTTCTACGTTTGGAAATATCTTTTGAAGTTTTACTTGTTTAGCGTGAATAAATAATATTAAATACACTTGATAATTGGCTAAAAGCCGCCTAAAGAAAAACGAGATTTAAAATAATATCACAACGGCGAAAAAGATCCATTTTATTGACTCCTTCGTTTTCGTTCAGTAACTTGAATTTTTGATAGGTGTCAACGTCAAATGTTTAAAAATAAAGGAAAAATATCCGGAATAGTATTTATATTTCTGAAAAATATTTTTTTACAAAATGAAAATTTTTCTTTGACCCAACACTAGTCAGGGTGGCGGCTGTCACAGCAACCTACTTATCTGCTCTGTGCGCAGTCGCTAGTGTCAATGCAGTGTCGCTTGCGACTTTTTATAACGTGATGATTACATTCGATCTGTTTTTACTACATCACATAAATTGATGTCATTGTACTTTAATATATTTAACCTTGTAAAAATCCATATATCATGTCAGCTAAACCCACAGTTCAGCAAATAAAACTTCATCTAGTAAACATTTTAAGCGTATAAATATCTAAACATTTCATAAAAAATTTACTTCGTTAGTAAATGCGAGGTGCACTTTAGATTGAATAAACAACTTACTGAAAATTTACATTAACTATTGATTACGTACGTTGTTTGATTGATTTCTATTCAATTTCCAAATATTTTAGAGCACTAAATACTTATAGGCTATTTCACATAGGCTGGGTATTGACTGACATTACTGTACTGACATTTAAAATTTTTACATTGCTTGCATATTATTTTTAACAAATCTACTAACCAGGCTACGAAAAGAAATAGTAAATTTGTTATAATATACAAAAAACAAAAAATTTTTGTTGCAATTGTAATTTTAAGTCAAATTGTAATATATTAAGTAGATAGAAAATGAAATGATAACAATAAAAATAAATTCCTCAACTACTGGATGCATAAAACGGAATATTTATCCATAGAGATTTACATCATAGAATCGATAAATCGATTCGGCAGTTGTATATCTCGCATCAATACACGTCGCATCGTGCACGTATTGTTATATGTGCAGTATGCACCCAAATGGCACTGCCATTGCGCCCGAATACATAAGTTGAAAAGTCTCATGTGCCTGTAATTTCACCAGCTCCATTACCCTTCAAATCAGGAACGCAGTAATGCTCGCTTTACTGCTTGTCGGCAGAAATAGGTAAGGTTGATTTTATGCTTTGTTGTTGACTTTTTGTTTGTTGTGTAGTTTTTTTAGTAACCTAATTAATAACATAATAATTGAATCCTTTTTATTTCGTTTATTATTTGTTCTTCAATCATTGTCTTTAAATCGATTTTCTCTTAGTTGCAAATTGTCTCGATAAGATATTTAAATCGATTTTTTTCATTCAATTTCAAACTTCGAAACTTCAAATCTCAAACGTCACCGTGCCCATGCTATGTGAAATGAACTATACTTTATTTTCACTAGAATTATACTTAAATTGCATGGTATCTAATACTTATAGTATTTTTAACCGACTTCAAAAAAAAGAGGAGATTCTCAATTCGACTGTACGTTTTTTTTGTATGTATGTTACGCGATAACTCCGGTATTTGTGAACCGATTTTGATGATTCTTTTTTTTTGTTGGAAAGAGGGTACCTCCATAGTGGTCCCATTTCGTTTTGAAGGAAATCATCCACCTCTAAGGGTGGCTGATCATGCATGAACATTAATTTTTATTAAATCGCGCCTAAATTTTACTTAAGAAGCAATTATTTTAATGGTTGGTTTTGTTATTCTCCAATTCAAGGCGTTTTTCTCTCTCAATATACTTTGAGTAGTGAGAACCGATTTTTATTATCTTTTTTGTCAAGTCCTGTATAGTGGCGAACTAGGGGATATTTCAATAAAACTTGGCAAATACATAGATGTAATTCCACGTACTTTTGAGGTCGGATTTTTTAGTACTCTGTACTGAGATTATTACATTTTTTGGTGTACATTTCGTGATGAATATCCTGATTTGAATAGTAACTTTATTATTATTTTCGCCACTCACTTTAGTAACTAGAATTGTCAAAGACGTATCTCTCTTACAGAAAGATTGCCTATCTCAACAAGAGTTACTGCCTATTGACTACTACCACAGACCCGTGAAATTGTCTCAATGGGGCCAAGGTCCGGGGCCTCTGCACGGAGTCGTGGCCAGCCTTAGCACCTACAGTGGCGTCGAGAGGGCCTTCTTAGATGAACTCGCCAAGCTATTGGGTGCTACGTGAGTATACTATAGTCTGTCTATTTTGAAGACGGAGTAAAATGACATTTGTAGGTTGCCCAGTTTTCATAAAATTTTTAATAGTTATGAGGTTGTTGTCGATAGTTTTATCGATAGATTGTGAAAGATAAAATTTTGCCAAAAATGTCTGAATTGGTAATGTTACGACACACTAATGATTACTAAATGCGTTATTGCCTTCTTTATTCTTACTTTGACAGTTGACCTACTAGTATCGAGATCAATTTTTTATTCATATACATTTTAACAAGAACATCCGGATTTGATTATTGGAATGATGATTTATATTGGAATTAAAATGAAAAAACTTTAAAATATGTCTCCTCTATGTGTTTTTCATACACATAGTTCTAAATACAGTGTATGTATATATGGACTTACAAAAATTGACAATTCAAATGAAGTTGTGCTCAGTCATTGGATGAATAATGGGAAATCGAGAATGATTCAAATGAAACAAGTTCGACTGTTTATTCCATAATCGTGACCAATATTCAGTCGATAGTCGATAGAATATTTATCGACTGCAATCACTAGCTGCTCGCAATTCATTACAACAAAAGTAATTTTACTCCATCTTCAAGAAAGGTAGACTACATATTTACCAATTGTGTATATAGGGGGTAGATTTTTGTGCTTATCATGTGAAAAAACGTTTAGTGTAACTTTGTTTATCATTATATTTATTTTACACTCTCGCCTCTGCCAAGGCCTAAAAGAAAAATTTTGAATTTTGAATTGAGAGAGGCGGCATTATTATTGTTATAAAAAAACATATTATATTAGTGTGTGTTATTATTATTATTAGGTTATCTGGCTATAGTGTATATGATACGTATTTAAATATATGGTTATGAAATGATTCTTAGGCCGCACGTTCGGCGTGACGTTCAAGTTTCGCATTGAGCTAGCTAGGGGTGCACATTACGATTCGATTTTTATGAAGATCGATTCAATTGCATTTTTGGATCGATTCGTTTCAATGTTATTTTTAAGCGAATCGATCTAAAATTGTGGCGAATCGAATGGTCTAGAACGTGTTCGTATTCATAATTTATAGAAAAATCTCATCTTATTAATGATTCATCAAGTATAGAAATGGAAAATAAAGAAAAGGACAAGGCTTGGGACATTAAGTTATTTGACATTATTATTGAAAATTTTAGTTAGATGTAAAGGATTGGCATCTGTGAAAAGAAAAAAAAAGCGTATTATTAATAACTATAATTTTTTTATTTAAAAAAATACCGACCTAAAAATTACATCCCTCTGTTTATTTATCCATGTGACAAGTTTACCGGAAAGCTCGCGAAACCGGATTCATCCCCTAGTTTGCCACCCTTAGGGGTGGAATATTTTCTTCAAATTCAAATGGGACCAATACTGAGGTACCCTCTTTCAAACAAAAAATAATCATCAAAATCGGTTCACAAATGCCGTAAGTGAATAAGTGCCGTAAGTAATTGCGTAACATTCATAAAAAAAAAACAGTCGATTGAGAACCTCCTTCTTTTTTTAACTTGGTTAATAATGGTGTTTTATTTATTACAAATTTTGAAACGATTTTTATGAAAACGATTCAAGGGCATACGATCCAAACCGTGGATCGATTCAGAGGCATATGATCCATTACGATTCAAAAAAATCGATACAAAGCAAAAAATCGGGCACGCAACTAGTTTTCGCCAGAGCGAGGCGCTTAGTATGTTGTTCGATCAGAGTCGGCCGCTCAAGGACAAGCATCTTGTCAGGGATACATTCATTCATTCATTTTATTTAAGAGCCATGCTCTTGTCGGTGTAGCCTCCTCCACTCCTCACGGTTCATAGCCAACTCCTTGACCTCCCTGTAACTGCTCACATTAACCTTTCTTTTTATTTGGTACTACTTTTACTTTTTTCTACCATTTTTGCTACTTTTTCGGGAGATATTGTGCAGTGGTTTCCCGCTTGCCTTCTGCACCGCGGTTCATCGGCCGGGAGGTCGCCCGCTGATATCTAGATAGAAGCCTTTTCAGAACATACATCTTCCGCCTTCTACCAGTACTAGCACCGCCGCTGCCCGATGCTAGGGGAAAGCTTTTAAAATGGCGGCTTTTTCTCGCCATGTCACAGTCGTCGTCGTAGGACTTTATGCAGTATTAGGGATATACACACTTGTCAGGGATACACACTGTTTTATTTTGTTTGAAAAAAAAAACGTTAAAAATTTCTCCTTTGGTTGTTTTTATAGTACCCAGCTTCGCTTCTGCCGACGTAACACAGCCAATGCTTTGGCATCAACGCATCTCATATGTCCATCGCCCGTTGGGGACAAGTACATAGGCGCGTTGAAATGGGGTCTACCCGCAGTGACTGCTGCTTGGTTGTTAGCTTGCGCCGAAGAGGGAAGACGAGTTAGCGAGAAGAACTTTCTTGTTGGAGAGACTAAAGGTACGTACTACACTACGTGAATTGAGGATGAATACCTGGGTTATGGTCATTGTTAACCGTGCATTGGTAGCACCGTGACACTCGTGCATAGGTGTAATCACTGTAACCACTTGTCTATGACAATGCACATTATTATCCATGATAATCGCTGCTCCTAAAGCCGATCTTGCCTGTAATTTACTTTTTCTAATACATATGACGTCTTAACTGAGGATATTATTTAACCACAACATAAAACTACAACATGCTGTGTTATTTGTAAATAAGAGCTTGGGTTTATAATGTTAGTTGGGTATAATGTCATTTGGCAAACAGGTAATGAGTTCGTAATGTCGGTATGGTTTTCTAATGTTTGTTATAAGTGCATTCGTGAGCTTAGAATGGCTTATAATGTTATTTGGCAATTAGTTTAGGGGTTCGTAATATTAGTAAGGGTTTCTAATGCTTGTTGGGAGTACGTTCGTGGACTTGTAATGTCATTTGGAAATCAGTTCATGGGTCCGTAATGTTAGCATGGGCTTTTAAACCTAGTTCGTGGGCATTAATTCTGGTAATGTGATGGCACCGCAATATCAACAGAGAGCAAATACACAGGCTCCTGATGTTGGTCATTTGGGGATAAAATAATTAATGGAAAAATTCTGTATGATTTTTAAGCGCCCCCGTCGCCAGAGCCGGCGGCCTGCGAAGACGCGCCGCCCGTCCCACCAGAGCCGGAGAAGGAGAACATAGACGAGAACGCGATGCGGCCCCCGCCCCCGGTTACTAGCGACGTGCCGCGGAGGGGCTCCGTGCCCAGCAGGGAACATACTCCGAAACTGGTGAACGTTGCAGGTGGCACCATTAATTCCAAAAATTATAATCCTATTTCACTTATAAGTAGTGATCGGAATTGAGGCAGTTAATATACCTAAAATGTGAGCGCTTTCTTAGTATGGACATACTTATTTTATCATTAATGCGTATAAAATTTCTATTTTTACTGTTTATTTTTTAAACAGTCCAAAATATTGGTTGTTTCTTGTTTATTTTTTAAACGGCTAAAGTATTCATATACGTAACTACATGTAGAGACACCACAATGTAGTTTTTTGAGACAATAATTTGTAGTGAATACTTAATAGCAAATAATCTCTTGTCGCCATTTCAACGGAACTAATTATTAAAATATAATTAGTTCCGCGGATTTTTTTTATAACATCAAGTGACGGGACGAACAAGTCGTGCGCCTGATGGTAAGCTACACGCCTGTCCATAACAGTGACAGTGCCACTCAGTGCTTTAAATTGCAAAGATTTGAGGGGAATTGCCACTGCGCCCGTCACCTTGAGACATAAGTTGACAAGTCCCATGTGCCTGTAATTTCACCAGCACCTTTACCTTTCAAATCTTGGCTTTAAGAACCTTCATTATGCAACGATAGCATAAAATACTATTTGAATCATTTTACTTACTAAACTTCACAAAGGAATGTCTTTTTTATTAACAATGCCTTGTAGATGGCGATCACGAGATGTCACCAGCATCGCGGTATATAGCTATGGCTCGACAGGGATTGTTGGGCGGCGATTCGCAGGAGACACCTAAGAGAGTGCAAAACTTAAAAGATGATGCTAAACAAGGTATGTTTCTTAACGGTGATCTTATTTCTCGTGGAACTTTTAACATAAGAAGTTTTTTTTTATAATATCAAGTGACGGGACGAACGAGTCGTGCGCCTGATGGTAAGCTACACGTCTGTCCATAACAGTTGCAGTGCCACTCAGAGCTTTAAATAGCAAAGAACTGAGTGGCCACTTGATCAACTTCAACTTCAACTTTTGTGTCTATGGCTCCGTCGTTTTGCGCGACGATTTTGCCAATGTCAGGGTTGAAAGACATGTGGAGCGGTGGTGAGATAGATTGCCGGTTATTAAAATACTTCGGCGGTTTTTATTCACAATGACGGTTATATATACATATATTTTAATGACATTACAAAAATATAATTTGAGAGCTCATGTTATTTTCTTTCTTTTAGAAACATTGTAGGAAGTTTTATTTAGCGGGAAATAAAAAATAAAATCGTTTAGTAAAACATGAGTAAAACAAAGTTAGGCGTCGTTTTCGTTCAGTAACAAACTTTTGACCGGTGTCAGCGTGGAAAATTATCATGGAGGATGGAGAAAGAAATAAAATTATACGAAAGATAATGGGAGAATACAGGAAGAATGAAAAATATTCATTTTTCTTAAAAATTAAGACTGATCAGAAATGAGAATAAGAAATTTAAAATGAATAGAGAGTTTTGCCATAATAATAATATATCACATAATCACTCTTTATAAAATACGAGTTTCAGAAAGTAAGGCATCGAAATAGGACTACGCACAAGCAAGGTTGCACTGACAAATCCTATCACCTTTCACGTTCCTATAGTTTGGACAAATTGTAGGCAAAATGCATTTGCAAATAGAGTGTCTTCTTTATTTAACTCCTTAGTAAATAAATATAGGTAAACTTCAACACCAGGAGGGTGATTCACGTAATCAAACCGTTACGATATCGTAGCTATTTAGTCGTTGAATTGCTTTTTCGTATTCACATGTGACAGTGAACGTCAACGAGTCCAATTTTAAAGTCGTTCGATCAAATATCGTTAAAGCGTATTCTGGTATATGAATCGAACTTACATCGACTCTGAACGACAAGTCATACGTATTCTGCTAATATTTTGAGTTCTTTCAATAGACTTTCGACGACTAAATGTCAAGTTTCACAATCCAAGATGTCGTTCATTAGTCATTAGGTTTCGATTCTGTTTATATCAACGTTCGTTCAAGTGATACGTGAA
This sequence comes from Hyposmocoma kahamanoa, assembly GCF_003589595.1. Lineage (NCBI taxonomy): Eukaryota > Metazoa > Arthropoda > Insecta > Lepidoptera > Cosmopterigidae > Hyposmocoma > Hyposmocoma kahamanoa. Next base: position 23,427,116 of record NW_020653945.1, read on the forward strand.
TGCCCATTTTGGATAGGACTTCGATTGAACGACTACGTAACTTCAACGATATTTTGATAGCTTGAACTTACGCGAATCGCACTACTGTACAAGTAAGCTAAAACGCTTGCTTGGTGATATTTCAAGTGACGGAACGAACAGTTGCAGTGCCACTTTAAATTGCAAAGATTTGAGACATAAGTTGACAAGCCCCATGTATGGGCTTTGACGTCTTGATTGTAGGTAGTTAAGTTAGTTGTAGTTTATAGTTAGTTAAGTTGTAGAGTTGACGTACAATCGTAAAGTTTATTTTTGTTTAAATACAAGTTATTATATGAATGCTTATGTGACCGATTGCGACAGAGTTATTAAATCAACTAAATTATAATAAAAAGTGAATCAGTCGATTCACGTAAAGTAGGGCGCAAACTCAGCGTCTAAATCTTGTACGTGACCCGTAATTTCACCTTTACCTTTCAAAACCGCAACGCAGTAATGCTCACATTACTGCTTGCCGGCAGAAATAGGTAAGGTGGCAGTACTTCCTTGGACGAACTCTTTCACTAGGATCTCTACTGGTAATTAAAACCACTTTGCATTGGGAGAGCGCAGTGGAATAGAAACCTAAACGTCGTCGTGACGACAGATAGTCGTGCAGTTGAAAGTGTCGTGGATTGTTTATTTAAATGGAGTTGTTCACACGACGTTACGACTACAAGCTGTCGTGACAATGGGAAGAGCTAGTAGAACTACAGTCGCCCGACGATAAATAAAACGTCACTATAAAACTGTGACGACAGATAATCGCTGCTTCAAACGACAAGACGCCTGCAGTGACCCGACAACTTGTCGTCTCGGTCTAGTAGAGACAGCTAGACACGACAGTCCTTAAACGATAAAATAAAGTCGACGACACAGTCACCACAGATAGTCGTGATATGAGAACAGGCTAGACGCGACAGTTGTCTAACGATAAATAAAACATTACGACATAATGCCGGGTTCACGAGTCACTTGCGTTTTTCGCTTGCTTGGCTGGGTACACGGCGTAGAAATCTAAGTTTCCATGTTTTAAAATAAAATATAATATATTATTTACAATACCTACTTTAAGTCTCGATGTTCTAAAATAAATATTTAATTACAGTACAAGGTTATGACAGAAAAACAGAGGCCGTGGGTTCCCCGCGACCGCTGAGTCATAAATCGTTTTGTCTTGTTAATTATAATTAACACTGTCTCCATTGACTTACCAATAAATGGACGTCGGGTGTGCGCTAAAAAGTGTCCGCACCTGTAGGGCGTTAAAATCGCATACAGAGCGTCAATCGCGCAACAGTCTTCGTTTGTTCGACTGACAGCGTAACGTACAGTACCAATAATAATAAACTTGTAACAATTACTGCAGTAAAGTGTATTTTGTATCATATTTTCACTAAACAAATGTATCATAATTCTCATTGAAAAGTGTTATTTTGCACAGTTTTATATATTATATAGCATTTAATTTATATATAAATGAATCGCAAATATAAATTACAAAAGCACACAAAATAATCGAATAGCTAACTGTCCTTTTTCTACACATTGCATGCGCAAAATATGGAAAGAGACCCAGTTTCAAGAGGCTTATATAAACTTCTTAGTCATTTTCAATTGATCGAACCACAAGCGATTGAAATATTTAGAACAAAGAAACTATAGAGTCGCCTTGATTTTAACCTTATTTTTAAAATGATTTTTTTTATGAAACGTTAGCAATAACTAACAAAATATTGTTGTACTCGTTTTACGGCTTGGGATTACTTATCAGAAGTCGAAATACATTTGCCCGAAATAACGTTAGCTCGAATTTTCATAATGTCAAATGTATTTTTTAGGAAGATTACAAAACAAAAGCTAATTTTGTCTTTGTGAAAAGCATCAAAATTATTCGAAAGCGTAACGGTTTTATTATAAAGCGGTTTTGGGAATTACGGATATTTAAGTTTACGTTTAGTTGGAATATCGGTAGATTTCTTATAGTACACGCTTATTTTCACATTTGTAGTAACATTTGTATGTATGTATCTGCCCAACTATTTATTATTATCTTTAAGTGAATTTGTACAAAATTCGACATAATAATATATAAATAAAATAATTAATATTTACGAGTAACGCTACTCCATTAGTCTTGTGTTTTATAAATATATATAACACAAGATATATAATAGTAAATATGGTGCATTTTGTTAAGTTTCTAGT